>NC_082343.1:11009166-11382500 GCF_027477595.1 Haemorhous mexicanus | reverse complement strand
ATAAAATATCACAATATAATTCTAGGTCCAATTCAGCTCATTACTACAAAGAAATTACAAACTAAAAATGTAATAGCTACATCATTTTAAAAGAAAAGGGAAAGAAGAGGTTAGATGAATTAGTTAACAGCTCCAGAAGACAGAGCTGTTCTAATAAAGGGAAACGAAAGATTCCAATCAAGCTGCAACTGTTTAGAGAAACAACAAATATATTAATGATATTACTTAAGACAGACATTTAGGGCAGAAAAATATAGCACTTGACAAAATTACATGATACTGCCAATAAAATACTTTAGCACATTAGTATACATAACAGTTTTGAGCCACATACGTGCATATATTGTACACTTAGCACATACAGTATACACACATACATGGTATTGTCTTTACCCTCCTTCCCCCCACCACAACCTCAAATTTGACTGTTGAGCTACAAATCCCCTAGCACACCACCGAGAGTAAGCATGCAATGTCTTAGATATTTTTTACTTCTGCTCTAAGTTCAACGTGGCATGACATGCAGGACGCCTCCACACAGTGCATAAACTTCAACTGATAGCAAATTTACTGCCCACTTTGAAAAGAGATTAAACATTTCTTTTCATTAAAGAGTTGCAAATCAGAAAGTTGTTGGCCTTGACTAATGCAAGGCTGCAAGGGCAGACAGTTGCACTGGAGAAACACTGGGTGATACCTCATGTCTTGAGAGCCTCTCACTGGTACTGTCTCAGACAGCTGCTTGCCCTACTACTTTCTAGATATGCCCCTGCTCAAGTGTGGCAGGAATATCCTCCCTTGTGCAAATAAAAAGCTAACCAAATGCCTGCTAAACATCCAATATGCAATTTTCAAATCATCAAGCATTTACTCATAACAAAGTCAGTTATTCTTGTATCCATTGTACTGTTACCTGACGCAGATTCCTGGTTACTTTCACATCATGCCAGGCATTGTCATTAAATTTCCCATTCACAGGTTCCACCAGCGCTTCAAAGGCCCCTGAGCCCAAATTAATGACCAAGGAGACAGCTCCATTTTTCAGTGCAAGATTGACATAATCGGCCGATTTCCCTGTGTGAAGCATCAGTCCGTTCCTCTGCAGCGTTTTAAAGGACAGAGTTATTTCATCACTGCTGCTCTGTATGGGGTTCTGAGATAAATCATAGCAGAAGTACTCTGATCCCTTGAATGTGGCAATATATTCTTCTTTTCCTGGTAAACAAAAGGAGAGAAACAAATAAATAAATCGCTGGCACTTAATTAAAGGCAGCTTGCATGAATTATTTTCATAGCTAATTTAGCAGTATTAGTGTAAGCACTGTATCAAAAAATAATTAATTTAAAACACTTAAAATCCATGAAGGAAGGAGATAAAAAATATGTTCACAGGAAATCTCATTTAACTATTTTCTAACAGAATTTTCATGTACATGATTAAACTTGGAAAATAAACTGCACCAGCAATTGGATTAATGTTATTTAAGGAATCTGATATGAAACACATCTAAATATATAACACTGAGGTGAACATACAGAACAAAGCATTATTCTAGTCAAAACACAGATCTTTTCCTTCCCAACTCTCACTAAAATGACACCTGAAAAAGAATCAGTAACCTAGATACTTCCAGTAGCTCTGCCTAAGGTCTTGAATAAACTAAAGCTACAAAGCATTCATTTAGGAATCTGCCTTAAAGCTTTATATAGCACTGTGCCAGACAGCAAGTTAAAATGAATCAGTAAATGAAGTTTTTTGGTGGTTTTTTTTTTTTTTTTTTTTGTTGTTGTTGTTGTTTTTTTTTTCCCTGGAATGTACTTATGTACTTTTACTTGCTAGGAGATGCCATACAGGTTATTGTTCTTAGCTTATCCTGAAGGTGAAACACAAATACCTGAGCTTTAAATCTCAGAAAAACAAGTATGACATACATGGAGATTAAATTTCTCCTAAAATCTTACACAGTAACACATACATGGACCTTACACTAGAGGTGTAAGGAATTTAAAGCTATAAAAAAAAAGCCCAAAATTATCTGTTTAGAAGTTTATGGAGTTTAGAGCTATAAAAAGGCAAAAAATTTCTGCTAAGCTAATAATAAGTTAGTAAAATCCCAATGAAAACCTGCAGGTTTTATGAAATATGAGAATGAAGATGTGAAAACCTGAGCATATCAAATTTCATCCTTCTCAGGAATAAAAATCTCCAGGACAGAGCTGCACACAAGTGTGATACCATCAGAACAAACCCAAAACAGTTGCATAAATATATAGATCAAGGCAATAACAGTGTGAATTTAAGAGACCAGTGAATGACAAAACATGCAAGAAACAGGTGAGGACACAGGTTTTGTGAGAGGTCCTTGAGTGTGCTGGTCTTCTGTTGTAGCCTATATATTAACACTGATCCTGGATATTCAAAATGCTTCTCCCTAGATAAGAGTAACTTCAGAGATTACTGCAACACACATCAGATGAGGCACCAGAAAGGACTGTATTTTGCTTTTACTTTGCAATGAGAACATTAGAAGTTATTAGTCTGTTTACTTGAAGTGATTTCTTGCAGATTTGATGAAGAATTCTTGTTTTTTTTTTTTAATGGGAATTTGTGTTTTTTTTTTATTTTTGGCAGTAGCCAAATTATACTAGAATACAATGTAAGAAACCCAAAATGGCTGTGTATCAATTATGCTCTCTTGTATCAATTATGCTCTCTTTACAGCCCAAAGCAAGATTCAGCTGCAGAGCAACTCATAGCAGCACATCCTGGACCCTTACACATTTCAGTAGTGAACACTTTGGCTCATGCTGCATAAAGGATTCACAAACAATGCATTTTCTGGGGTTTCAATGCACTCAAAGCAGCAGCCTGCATCTCATCTAATGAATATTTAATAGAAGCATAAAATGCTCAAGCACAAATTTATTTGCTATGGGTGCTTGCTGCACAGGCACATTAAAGCAGCATCAATACCTACAGTGGAAAGATGATAAAACAGATGCAGCAAACTGGTATTTGTAGTTTTATCCCCAGGTATTTAATGACTGTACCACAAAAAATGAAGGACATAAATGAATCAACATACAAAATATTTTTGTACACACATTACGCACTGCAAACTGCTTCTGAGCATTCAGACATGAAAATGGATGGAACTTAAGTACATGCCAGGCCCTTTTGAAATAAATTATTCCTAAACAAGGACTTGAAAAAGGAGGCAGTTCATCCAAATAAAACTTGAGTAATTCTTCAAGCAATACCCCTGCAGAATTTACTGTTAATCTTTGAATCCTCTCTCATTCCCTTTAGCTTCAAAATCTAGTCCATGATACACAATATAATGAAATTAAAATTTTTGAACAAATTATTTTATTTTCATAATTTAGTTACATAATTATTTGATTTACATCAAATTAGCACTCACTTGTTTAAGAACCAAATCACTTGAAAACAACAAAAAAAATATAAATCTGAGCATAGCATTTTACTTCAGTGGAAACATTTTGGTGAAAAAAACATGAACACTGTGGATAAGGAAACTAACCGCATGCTTTTCCTACCAAACTATCTTTTCTGCTCACCTGACAAACCAAAAATACCCATTATTTGCTATTTTTATGTTGTTTCCATGCCATGAATTCAAACAACATCTTCCATGGCAATGTTCTAGCTTGGCCAAACTGCAAATATTACATAATTATTTGAAGCAGGGGCGAGAGTACCAAAAAAATCCCTCCACATTTCTCCAGTCTGCAGAGTAATTAATTCCTCTCAAAAAATTTAAATTTCCCTCTTATGATTATTTGGATGAAACCTCAGGCATATTTGCCCTCAACCTAGCATTGATATTTAGGAAGTGATTGGCCACTGCAACTCCAAATCTGCCTTGCCATGCCCAGCTCTGAAATGGGAAGACAGGAGGTAAAACACCCACAGGTTTGCCACAGGCCAGCAAAGATTCAGGAAAACCATGAAGAGGAAATCAGCTTACAAATCTTTTTTTGTACTTTGTCACTGAAAACCAGAATTTTTAGCATGCTGAACAGAAGGCACATAAGTCAAAATGTTTCAGCATAGGACAGAAAAACCACTAAATAATATTGGTAATCAACACTGTATCAACTTTTTAATATCAAAAAGATGTGCTATTTTACTCTTGATAGGATTGTATGTTTTTAGAACGGACATTAAAAAAATATCCATAAAGTACTCAAATGTTTTATGTAAAAAAAAAAACCCACTCAATCTGTTGCTACATTTCATACCACAATTTTTGTTGATCCTTTAAGCAAATTAGGAACAGGCTTCATTAATAACCAGTTGTGTAAACTGCTGGTTGTTTGTTTATTTTTAAATTATCACTTAATGACACTTAGAGAAACCATTAAAAATGCATAGCAGTCATTCTAGCCAGTATGAAGTGCCACACTTCATTTAATGATTAAAATGTAATTACCTGCATAGAAAAGCACAAGATAATATGAACACCATAAAGGAGTTTAACATGTCTTTATTCTGAATTTTGAATACTGTGAAATGTAGTATATTATGGCAGTGAAAGTCCAGAATTACAGGAGTTGTGCAAATATAGAATGGCACAACCTGTTTGTGTCACAGAAAGGATTCAAACAAGAGAGGCACTCTATTAAAGCACCTGCTGCTGCAGGAAGGGTTTGTTTCTTTGCCCTGCTGAAGTCAATAACAGTTTTAGTATTCAACTGTTTGGAAATTCATTTAATCCTTAGTCTGATAAAACACATGGAAGCAACACTTCCATGGGCCTGAGCAGATTTTACAGTCCTACACAAGCACTATGCTCAGCTTTATAGCACATCCACCCAGCCCACTGGCAGTATTACATCACAAACTGGGTCTGGCTGCATCCATAATAAATTGATCATGTGCCCATGCCTGATTTAAATCACATACATAGGACTAGATGCTTTGATCTTATTAGGCAGTAACAATGATGGAACCATAGGCAAGAGAAATAATTCTGCAACAAGAGTAAATCAAATCTCTTTATTCATAGCTGCAATATTCCTTTACATAAGAAGAACCCAAAAGTTTGTTAACTAAACCCCAACAACCCATGGGACAAACCAATCCAGTATTACACTCAGAACCTGATAGAGTGCTGTCAATTGATCTGTCTGCCAAAATAATTACTGTGAAAGAGAAAATAAGCTGCCACCACTGATACTCTACTTCTAGGAACCAAGTTACATCTCTACAATCTTCAAAACATTAAATGTGCTCTGAATAAATAAATTATGCCAAACCAGAGCCTAGTATGTTCCCAGATGTACTGTTCAGTGCTCCATTTCACAACAATTTAAAATTCAAACATTTATCTGCTACACCATCAACTTAAACTTATAAAGTCTTTCTGAGAAAGTAATGCAGCTTTGGAAAGCTATACTAAAACAGCATGTAGACAAAATCATTTACAAGAACGACTGACACAATAAAACCAGACAGGCTGAACTGCTACTTCTGTGGCAAACTTGGCAGTAATAGCAGACTAATGGCTTGCTATTCCATTGAAAGGGAATACCCTCCACATGAGCTGTGCACTGTTGAACCAGGAATGCTCTCAGGATGTACCATGCACAAGGTTTCTCAGCACACTCCTCTTGTAGGAAGCCAGCCTTTATCCTTCCATAAATACATCATTCTCTGGATCTTAAGATGAAAAATTACAAAGACTATCGAGTAGTTCTCTAAATGTTACACTGAATTTGATTTTTTTTTTGTTGTTTCCCAATCACAAAATAAAGTATGACCAGATTCATCTAGAAATAAAACACAGGCACTCAAAGAGGGAACCAAAATAACTCTGTCTAATGTAAAAAAATCAAGACAGTATGAAAATAACAAAAATGATGGAATTATGATAAAGCCTAAGAAAGTCATTCTGAGACAATGCAAAGGGTCTGCTTTATCAGTTAGGGTTGAGTAATTTTTACAAGTACTACTCTTGTTCTACATTAGCAGTTTTCTGTTCCTATCTCTTGTAAAATTTTTTTAACAGAAGAATCTTCCATGCTTTCTTTCATTTCTCACAATCTTTTCCTTTTCCTTCCCAGAAACTATACTCCTTACTCTCTAAACAAGTCTCCACAAAATATTCCAAGAAAGCAATTTGGAGAAAAAAAATTGGATTGATGTTTCCAAATCCACAGCTGGGAAATAGGTACCTGTTTATTTCCTATTTTTTAATGCTCTCTCCCCTCTCCAGTAAGCACAGATTTCTGTGTGCCTTCCCTTTGTGAGGGAATTATTTCATTATGAGGTTATCATGACTAGCCTAACGTGAGAACAAAACTGGAGAAGTTATTTAAGACCATAAGCAATTTATTCTGAAGGACTGAGGAATTTTCAGGGGCTCCTTATTATTGTTTCAAATTATCCTTTCGTGGGGAAAAAAAAAAAAAAAAGGGGGCTGTAGAAATGTTTATTCATTCCACAGACTCAGAGATCTGGTGAACCAATCCAAGTCTTTCTGTGGCAGAAAATATTTCATTCAAAACCATGACAAAGTAAAACTTTGGTTAGTTGTTATAACCAAGTGCTTTGGATTGCCATAATCCCTGTTCCTGGAATGTACTATCAGAACATGGTTTATCTCAAAAAACACACTGCTTTTGTGCTCCTGGGCACCAAAGCCTGCACTACTGGTGTCCAACATAAAACCAGTACCCATTGCTGTAAAATGAGGAGCAAAGAAATAGTCTATCAGCTGAGAAACATTTATCAGCATTTAACTGATACAAAGTCAGGTATAATATCATGCAAAGAAACTTGAGAAAGTTTTCCAGCTCCTGTTTTGTTTTACACACAATCATAAAAACAGTAGCCAACCACAAGAAGCATGAACCTCTGATCCCTTCCCACCATCTCAGATTAGAATAAAATTATGATAGTTGCTACTCATGATAAATGACTTGCAGGGAATACTAGATAAGTGATAAATTTCTCCATTTTGCTACACAGTCATTTAAATTCATAACTAAAATGGCTACACCATGCAATTTCCTCACTAATTTTCATGTCCTTTTATTTAATCACACAGAGTAGGCACTTCAAAAGCACATTTGCAATTGGGGAGGGAGAGGAATGCAAGCAGGAGTTTTCAGGAACAGTGCCATCTTAGTGTACAATAAATACTAAATTGCTGGAAGGTGAAAATAAGAGAACCTTTTTCTAATTAGCAGTTGCATCATTAATAAGCAGATTACAGTATTCTGCACCTCATATTGCAGCAATAATGTGTCAAAAAATTACTCAAAACCCCAAAGTTTGAAATGGTGATTTTAAAGGCATTCTTGCTAAATAAAGAATTAACTGCAAAATGTCAAATACTCTCAACATCACTTGTACATTGACAGGAGAAACTATTTTTACTCAACCTTACTGTTGCTTTAAAACTCATTTATGAATTTTGGTAAGAAGTTGGGAAACCAGAGCAGAAATATACCAACAAATAAATACAGGCTCCAGTTTCTGCAGCAAGCTAAAAACCATGCTGGAAAACTTTGGGCAACTTTCCAAAGGCCTTTTCCAGGCCTCAAGGTTCCTACTAACTTTAGAGCTGAACTGCAAAACGCAGATTGCTAGCTTTCAATCAGAAGCACAGATTTCCGGTATCAGATTGTTTACAGAACTGATAGGAAAACTAACATAATGATTAAAAAAAAAGCAGTTTTAATTTTACTCCTCATAAGTATATAACTCGTGCAAACGCAAGTTTTAGAATTAATATGCTTTGAGCAAAAGACGGAGCAAAAAACAAGTGCAGTAATTCTTGCAAAAACTGAAAGCAGTCTCTGTCTTAGGAAAAAAAAAACATTTTCTGTAATGCTTCTTGGATGAAGCAGTAGCACCTTACTCCTTGCTGAGCATTCTCCAAATGAGTTGCATTTGTTTTTCATTGTCCTAAATAAAAATGTGGAATAGGAGGAGAACAAAAAATTGGTTTTACTTTGTTGGGGTTATATTTAAACACTCATTTTAAATGAAAGAACAAGGAAGAAAACAATCCCCAAAGAACACATTTTATGTGTAGAAAGAGTTAATGAGTTAAATGATCTGATAAGGAACAGTTTCAAAGCTAATAAGAAACTTCTGAGACATCAGCTGAATACCTCTCTTATGGCACCACACCGCACTAGAGGATTAGTGCAGCATGTCCTGGGGTTTAGATGCAATAAAAAACAACAAGCAATTTTCTAGTCCTAATTAACTCCTGTTAAAAGAAGCCCTTTGTACAATAAGCTTTCCAGAGATGCAGGGGGAATGCCACTGCAATGGTATTATGTGCATGATGAGCCACTGCTATAAAACCAGTTTTGCACTTGTCTCAGAGGGTTACTACAGGAATATGTAGCATTTGACACAGTAAAAAGAGAACCAGCATGGTTTTGAAAAAGGTAAAACAAAGCACTTTCCAGAGGGGACTGACAAAACCACCACTTTTTTTTTTTTTTTTTTTTTTCTGTCTCTGCCTAAGATTGTATCACTGAGGGAATATCTACATAAAAACGTTTGGGAAAAGTCAGTTGGATCTCTATGTTAGCCCTCAAAACATGTTTGGAAGAAGCTATTTATAACTCTTGGTCTTCCTATAAACATGGGAAATTTAAAATGAAAACAGTTATTTTATTACATCCAGCCTGTTGAGGATAGTCTCATTTAAGAAAGATTTTTCACATGTAGAACAGAAAAATCTTTCCGAGTTACTGAGCACATGAAGAATACATTCTATGAAAGGATCCTACAGCAACAAAGGGGATCTGAGAAGCTGAAGTCTCAGCTGAAGAAATATGCTGTTCAAAATAACAAGCAGAAAGATGTGCTAATGGCCTGCTGCTACACTAGAAATATTTGATCTAAACAAACCATCTAATATCTCTTTGCAACCCTGCCTCTTCAAATAAAGTGAAAGGAATTACTATGTCAGCTACAAAGAGTAAAAGAACTTTTTTATTGATTAGTTCTGGAAAGAGAAGAAGCTCAAAACGTCTCAAAACAGGCAAAGCATTAGTCAAAAATAGCCTTTGAGCTTCACTATCTCAATTCATTGTCCAATGGAAAATAATTGAGCCAAAACTATATTTTTTAACTTTAGGCTGCATATAAGAAGTAGTATTAGGATAAATATGCCTTCTTGTGATACTTTTAATATTTCTTTTGGCACTCCAGAATTACCTTCAGCCACCATCTGTACATAGGTCAGGTGTTCAAATGAGCATTATTAAAAATCTGAAGTAAGAGTTATAAGAAACTCAATATATTGGTTTTGGAAACAGTTTTTTCTTCCAAAGAATGACAAAGGTAGAATTCTCATTTAATGAGCAAAAGAGTAGTGCCAATTGAAATTGGTTGGAATAATTGGTGTTGAACTCTAATATCTGATATAGCTCATTAAAAATTCAGATAACCTTCCTCCAAATTGACTAATGATCACTACAATGACTAATGATATTTTTACCTTTATGAATGTATCTGATGGACAAAACACTAGGGACAACAAACATGTAATAGGTGAGCACAGCACAGACCTTTAGTGGATTGGGTTAGGAACAGAAAACATTCTGCTCTGGAAAGAAGAACCAACTATGTGTCCACAGTTAAAAAAAATAAATGTATATTTTGAAATGGAGGCAAATTGAAAAAAAATATTAGTAACTATTTGTATAACAGGGATTCTGGTCAAGGTCATGGCAATAAAAGCAGCTGAACTGCCTGTACTTCACAGAGGAAAACACCCACAGGTATTTACACAGAACTGCCACCACCTGCATATGTATGGGAAGAAACATTCAAGGGCAAGTCCAGAATCAGGAAATGACTATTTAAAAATTCAGATGAAACACTCAAAAGGACTTCCCACCAGACAGAAAACCTTGATGGCTATGATAGTGCTGTTACCATCTGTGGAGGCTATGACATAACTTCCTAGAAATATTTTGACCAATTACTTTCAGCTTCTTTCCTTTTGTTTCAATGCTGCCCTCCACTCTCTTCTTCTCTGTATCTTAGGTTTTTCTCCTTCAGAGACCTTTCTTATTGCACTGCAATTCCTGCTGAGAGGCAAAGGGTGGCTAAGCTGTGTGCTGGTCAGTGTTCTCACTAATCAGCAGTCATTGGAAATCCCCATTCACATCTTAAGATCAGAATAAACCTAAATAACAAAGAATACCTCACACCTCTATTTGTATTTTCTGTGCAGCAGTCAGATAAAAGAATATATAAAAGCAGGGTGTTAAGGATAGGGGAACAGGTAAACTGAATTCAAACTAATTTAACAAATTTTATTATGGAAAAGACAGTAAAGATTGATGACATCTACAGAAGTTTGACAGATTATATTCTACAACAATGTACTGTAGCTACTTTTTAGCTTTTCTGGCACTACTGTTGGTTCTTAAATTAACACTCTCTTTCCAAGACAATAAAGAAAAAGGCAAAACTGCCATTATTCTTGTAGTGGTTTGACAACTGTAGGATACAACTGTATTTCATACCCCCTTCCACCCCAAATCAAAACTTAGGCCATAGTACTTCAGAACATGGGACATGTTGAGGAAAAAGCACTGTCCACATGAGCAAGAGCCTTTTACTAGGTATAACACCAGGGTTTTGTGTAAATAACAACCAGAGATATTCAGATGATAATGCCACATCTGGCAATCTCAAAATCTGATTTATCTGACTGCAAATAAAATGTGTGGCCTTTTTGCTAATAATCACAGAAATGCAACTTGCATCAAATTTAAAGGAAAGTAGTAGAAGCTACATAACAAAGAGTCTTAAGAAAAAAGTGTTGCTGAAATAAATCATTGCCATTACAAAGGTACTTCTTAAAACAAGCCTACTTATGGACCTCCCAATACTGTAGTATGGAAAAGCTTCTTAAACACATAGCAAAACATAAATGAAATATTAAAAATCTGAAATCCATTCCCCCACACCCTTTTTCATGATTCTGTAAAGCTTATGCCCATAACATGATAAAGGAGGATACAATTCAAAGCAATTTGATGGATACCTTCATGTGTTTCAAGTAACAGCTGCTAGCTTTTAAACAAGATAATTCTTGCTATCACTTCACAGAATCAGAGCATAGGTCAAACTGGAAGGGACCACACAGGGACATTTGGTCTGCTATCCCTGCACAGGCAGGGTCATCACACAGCACAAGGCACAAGATTGTGTCCAGATGGTTCTGGAATCTCTCTACCAAGGGAGGCTCCACACCTTCTCTGAGCAATCCATCCCAGTTTAGGTTTACCTGCACAGGGAAGTTCTTCCTCATGGTCAGGTGGAACCTCTTGTGCATCAGTTCCTCCCCGCTGCCTCTTGTCCCATGGCGTAGAGCCTGGTCCATCCTCTGACATCTCCCCTCTGAGACTTTGAGATTCTCTCAGTCCTCTCTCCTTGGGGCTGAACAGCCCCAGCTCCCTCAGCCTTTCCTCATAAGGGAGGTTCTCCAGACCCTTCACCACCTTAGTAGCCCTCCACTGGACCTGCTCCAGGAGCTCCATATCTCTCTCATCCTGAGGATCCCAGAACTGGACACAGCACTCCAGATGTGCCTCAGCAGGGCTGAGCAGAGGGGCAGGATCACCTCCCTGCCCTGCTGGCAGTGCAGTTCCTAATGCATCATTGGCCTTCTTGGACACAAGGACACACTGCTGGCTCAGGGACAGCTTGTTGTCCACCAGGAACCCCAGGTCCTTCTCCACAGAACTTCTTATTCTTCTCTTCAAGAAATACCAGGGCTTGGCTCCTAGCTCTCTAACACTCAGAGTTTAATAATGTTCTAACATACTTCCAGTAAGCTACAACAGAATAAGCCTTTCCAGATCTACTCATGATACCAATTTTCCTTTTACATGAGACTTTCAAACATTGATAAGCAGGTTTCTTGGCCTGACCACAACTTTAAAACTATACATTCACTGATTTATTTTCAGCTATGAGTATATAAAAAGAACTATGTCTAGATTTTTATTTAAAGGATCATTTTAGGCATGTACTTTAAAAATACAGAAGATTTTTAACTCCCTCCAAGTCTTATTATCAAATCTGTGAAAATCCAAGAAAACTTCTGCAAGTAGTAAAATAATCTGTATTATATATGCTTTACATTTAGTTTTTTTGAAGACTCCATTTTTTTCTCCATTAATTCAGTATTACCTCCTTATTTTTTCAGAAGCCATAAGTCTTTGAAACTACTTGATAAGGAGGCCTCCCTACTGAGATTACCAATGGCCTTTTTATAGAAGCCTGCAGGAACACTGTAAAAGCAAAAGAAGATTAGCAGAGTATAAAAATAATTGGACTCTAGTGCTGTATTGATATTTTAGAGGAAAGATTTGCTGTCATGACTGGGCCAAGATTTCTGCTGGTAAATTCCACTGAAGACAGCACATTTACACCACTGGTACTTGATCCTGTTCTTTATGCAATAAACATGCCTAACAAGGTGAGATACTTCAAGTGTCATAGATAATGTAACATATTTGCATCACATCATGGATCTAACATAAAACTTAACTCATTTCTCAGGTAATGGAAGGGGTAGGAGAAAGATGGAGATAGAAAGAGTGACACTGTCAGAGATACTGCCTCATTTTATAAACATTAGACATTAAGAAGTAATTCCACCCCTCCAGGAACTTGTCTAAAATAACTGCTTAAAATACTTCAATATTTATTATTACTGCATAGGAGCTTAGAATTATTTACAGCCTTCTGCCCTACAGATATGAAATAGAAAAAAGTCTGTAATCATCCAAATAACACTTACAGAACAAAACATTACTGAAAAAATAATTTAACATCTCTTACAAAGGATAATCAAAAGAGAAAAGCTGTGATACATACTACTGACAAGCACATTACATAAATTTCAGGTTTGGGTACTCTTCCTTTTTCAAGAATCTAATCTGCATTCAGGGTCTGAAGTTTCTCCTCATTTCAAGGCACTAAGATTGTGTTCACCACAGCTGCTGGTACTCCCCTAAGCCATCAACTGGAGAGGGCAGGGAAAAAAGCAATGGACCCTGTATCCCTCACCAAATGTTTTGGCATCTGACATCTATTTTCCACAAAAGTTCCATCTCCTAACCAATGTGGAAAAAAATGCAAGACAAGCCTGTGTCAACAGCAGCAGGAACCACAGGCTGGCTCCTCCTGAACAGCTTGAGCACGACTGCTGGTCCCACACTAAAGCACCCAGGAACCAGGAGCAAGGACTACAACCAGACTGACTAGTCACACACAAACACTGAGGCACAGAACAAATTCTATGGCAACTTTCAATGTAATAAACCCCTCTTCTCCCCGCAGAGAGAAAAAAAAAAAAAAAATCCCTCTACAGTGTAGAGCAAGTGAAAGTTTGCTTCAAACCAATTTGAATACAAAAGCTTTCACCAGCAGCCTCCATTTTTTCTCTCCCACCTGTGCCTCATAGGTCTCCTGTAATTACCCATCAGCTGTTTAGATGCAAAGCCCCAGAGGCTGGGGGGGCTTTGCATTTATTACATTAAGAAAATGCCCTTGTGCAGTAGCCAGAGTGACAGGATCAATATACAGAAAATGCTTGCACTCTGAGTTACACAGGCTATTAATTCAACCTTCTTCTACAACCCTACTGTTTTCTTTGTATTGCTGAATATAGTTTTGTTTTTCCAAAGTCCCTCCTCATTTTATAGCACCCTGAGAAAATAGGTAAAGCCCTTTATGCACAATACACAAGACATTTGATTCTGAATACATGCCATTGCACTTGTAAAGCTATTTGATTACTACTCTGGATACTATCAATTAATTAAAATTGAAGAGTTCTTGACAAAACACACTAGCATTCATCACAGAACCACTAGGTCAGTTATTATGTTCACAAAATAATTTAAACCTTTCTGAACTTTCAGGGAAGGGAATTACTGCCTCTGTGAAGAAATCATTCTGTAATTATTATCTCTATTTCTCCCCAAGGCTCCTACACCTTATGGACTTCCCAAGGATTTGGATACAAAACTAAACTGAAAGCTGTGTTTAAATTATTTTAGAATCCTGTCCATCAGTTCCATTTTTGAGGTAACATCATATCACAGTACTCAGATGACATGGTACAGACATAAATGGTTTAAAATTAAAGGTATGCGAATCACTGAGAATTCTTCTTAATTGTCATTAAATTAGACATCTGTAGACTAGCAGTCCATTCTTTCTTAATTCCCTTCTACCTGAGTTCATTTTCATTGGATTCCTAAACTGAAATTTAGAGGTGAACCACAATTTAACTGGAGGATAATGTGATTATTTTATTATTCAAGGATTATTTGTTTGTACTTTTGTCTGGGGCTATGGAGACAATATGCACACTGAAGCATTTCCATCTCATAAGCAAAAGCAGGCAGCATTCATCAGTCTGTTAGCCATGAAATTAAGAATGTTTGCTGTATCCAAGAGCAGCTCCTGCAGCTTTTGTTTTTCCTGCTACCCCCAGCTCAGTTGTTTCCCTACTTCCCCAATATTAAGTTCATAACCAACTTGCCACGCTGCCATACAAGAAACACAGACTAATTTAAGCAGCTTCAGGCTCCCCATTTTTATTTTCTATCCTCATCTTCCAAGTTTTTGTGTAAACACAGCAAAAAAGCTGAGCAGCAGCCTGCCCTGGTTCCTCAGAATAAAACCAACACAAACAGAACTTTTCTTCACCCATCTTGTTGTGGGGTCTTTTGTCAACTGAATGCCTAGCAAAGGAAATTAGCCATTAAATGACTAAATCCATTTACCCATGTATTGCAAAGAACTGCTTCAGAATAGAGGGAAACTGCAGCTGAAGCTTCTATTAAACCTCAGGAATTTACCATGGATTTCCAAATTGGTTGAAAAACAAGCTGCATCTTGACCCATTTCTGGTGGTGCAATAATCAGCATCCAGATAGATATTTCTCCCTGGCTAGTGAGTAGTGTCAGCACAAGACAACTTTTAATATTCCTTGGTTTCTCTCAAGAGTCATAAAACAACATTAAATCTTCCTCTCAGTCTCATCAGTTTAGACAACCTAGAAATTTGTTTAGAAAAGCACATTTCCATTCTCTTAACACTCTACTAATTTTGTAGAGTAACTTTCAGATGATCTACAACATCCTGTGCTTACTCACTCCAGCCCAGCACTTGTTCTTTCCTATAGGCACAGCTGACCACAGACAATGATCTATGAACCAAGCAAACCCCAAACTCTCAAGTGGGCAGATGCAGGATAATTCTGTGTTTTGGCTGCTGTACACCCACAGTTTTCTGCCATTAATTGAGCAGTAACTTGTGTAGTGACCCAATTTTTGCTGTATCTTTTATTGCCAGAACAAAACCAATTATGAACAGCTCCTAACAAAGTTAAATCTTTTTCACATTTTTCTTAAAACAGCCTGCTCATTTCTGGTACACTTAAATTTAATTCAGTCTCTGTAGACCTCCCAATGCCTTGAATGTACACAGATGAAGGGAGAAAGATTAAACATTTTCTTACTGTGACCTACAACAATGTGCTGAAACTTTAATTATTATGTTAATTCAGGCATTGGGCCCAGTGGATTTATTATATCCCAGAAGCTAATACAAGCTACTCTGAAGTGAGATGTAGGCATTAGCTCCATCTAAGTATTTTGTGTACAAATATTTAGGCTGTGTAATAAAATGCTACACACTAAAATTAATTTTAAAATCTAGTCCTAATTTTGGGGCTTTTTCCTCAAGTAGATGTCTAGTTCCTCAAAGTGTGGTTCCTTGTAGCAACAAAAGTTTGTGTCTCAGCCAAACATTATCATCCCCAAATTCAAGGCTTTTGGAGCAAGTATTTATTAGATCAAAGAAAAAAAAAAAATTATTATACTATTTTAGACCACCATAATAGGATAACATTGGGGTAAAAAAACCCAATCAACAACTCTGCTTTTCACTGCAGGACAGGATGAGGTAAATTCCACACTGTATTAAAACAGTAATAGCCAATCCCAAAATAGTTTAATTGGAATATAGATGGCTTATATAAGACAATATCAAACACTGAAAATTAAGGTTTGGCCTTCTCCCTAACAGACAACACAGATGTTTCTGATCAGCTATCCCTCACATCAAACACAGTTTTGTATCATTCACCAAAGGAAAAAAAAAAATTAATTTTTAATTATCCCCATCTCAGCCAATATTTTTTTCTTATTTTCCATTAGCAACATGATTGACAAAAATTAAACTGATATTTTAAACAGTTTTGTAGAGGAGAAGAAAGGTGGAGAAACTTGATGGGTAAAACCTGCCAGACATTGGTAAAACCACTGTAACTTTGCTGACTACACAAACTCTTTTCAAGCAAGGAAGCTGGAGGTAGCTCATAAAGTCTTATTTTTCCTTGGTTTGCTACATCAGAGTATTTTCTATTATAGTATCACAAAAGCACCTCTGTTGTAATTAGAAGCAATCTGGTTTTCATCAAGAGAATATTAAAAAAATGTTTAATACAATAAAGGCAAGCAGGAATTAATGAAAACTTTCAGGCTTTATACTACCAAGGCAGGGATTTCATCCTGTGCTAGTTTTTGATTACACATTTTAATTGCTTACCTACATATTGCCTTGATAACCATCACAAAGATAATTCCAAATTTCCAGATACAAATCTTTTTGTTCCAAATAGTAAAAAAAAAAAAAAAAAAAAAAAAAAAGCTACAAAGGAATCCCATCAATATTTTCTCAAATTGATGTAAAGATGCTCAATGTTAGAGACCATGAATAGCTCATGTATATCTTTGTATAATTTTTAATCAATTTGCCCACAAGAATTGTTTTTTCCTGCGTTACATTAAACATTTTCCCACAGCAAGATCCAATATATCAAGGGATTCTTACACATCTCTACTCTACTCAAGTCTTACACTTACACTCATATCCCTCACATGAAAATAAGAGGCTCAATAAAAATAAAGCACAGCTCTAGTACAAACTTCATTATTTTTTGGGGTTTTTTTTCTTTAAATTCTCCAAGATCTGAGCTGGTTCACACTAAAAAGGTAACATATGAACTTTATTCAATTATATGAAAACAATCTAATTCCCATTTGTATATATGTACACAAATATATAGATATATAGTATTCCCTGCTTGTGAACTTTAAGTTTCATTAAATTTGTTCCTTCCTCTCCATTACAGTAATTTTTTAGATACTTAAATAAAACAAACAAATTATTCTGGAGACTTTTTAATATATACAAGCTCATTTGCTAAACTATGCCCATATTTTCTTCTTGCTCAAAAGCAAACACCTTTTTCTTGATAGTGAAAAAAGAATGTTTCTTTCCACAACTAAAGAAAGTTCAAAGTTACCATGGTAACTGAACAAAAGTCACTAAGGACTTGCTACTAAAGGCCTTTATAGTATATGAAAAGTACATTCAGTTTGAGGTATTGGAAAATCTTTTATAGTTATCTTAAATACACAGAACGAGCAAACCCAGTGGTGATTGTTAAGAAGAAATGTTAAAAGTATACATCTTGGTTTTTTTTGCAGCAAGATGCACCACTGAAAGGCTTGTTAATTAAAGGTCAAGAACTCTAAATTGCATAAGAGAAAACTGAAAAACCTGTTCTTGAATGAACCTTGCTGTACTAAATTTTCTCACCTAAGTATTTTGTTGTAGGACAAAAAGATAATTTAAGCAAAGTATTCATTATACCTCAAACGAAGCAATTGATTTCTTACCTGAGTCTGACAACTTAATGCAGCAAGTTAGCAAAAAAACCCAGCTAAGCCATGAGGTGTGTGGGAAAATACAGCCCTGCTTTCACATTGTTGAGCCCACCTTAATATATATACATACACATATTTCTGATTTTATCTTGTAAGGCATGCTAGAGTATTTGTACATTTCTATATTAACTATAACTGACTTAAAATAATTAGTTGGATAACATTAGGCTTATAGTTCTCAAAAGTCAGGCTTCAAACTTCCACTGGCCTTCCTAGGGGTAGGGATTCCCTCCTTCACATGGGGTTGTGTAATTCAGCATTACTGGTATTTCAATGAACTAAGTTCTTAACCATTCCCCATTGCTGATAAATTGTGTTATTCTACTCTGTTCAGGGCAGTTGTTGATCAATTGAGTACCTTGAAAGGAAGACAGGCTGAAATTTGGTCAGGCACTTGAATTTACTCTGAGATTTACCCAGACCATCAACCATCAAAGAAGGCATGAACAATTTTATCCTGCCCTTCACTACACATGCTTTTACTCCTGTGTCTTTCTACAAGTTGTATAAATAGTTCTTATTCATTTTCCAAGGTCTCGCTACAGGCTGCCAAAGCCTGCAAAGTCATTCAGGAAATTTCAATTATAAAGAAGTAATTGGCTGAGAGAACAAAATCCCACACTGGTATGCTTACCACTGATTTCTTTAAAAGAGTAAAATAATCACATGTTTTTACTCTACATCCTGTCAATCACTGCACTTCACATACAGCCCTTGTAAATTTACACCTTGTGTTAGGGTGGACCCTAGAGCACTCCACTAATTAATTTAGGGCTGTATTTTAAGAGACATCTAGTACATTGTCACAAGCCTTTAATTGAAGTTGTACAGAGATGAAAGGATGTTTGGGTCAGCCTACACGTTTTAAAATCCATGGTATTTTTGATCCTTGATTTTGATTCAAGATGTTTCAGACTTATACAGCAGTAGTGCCCAGTGCATGCAGAATATACACACTACACCTAAGCAAAAACTTTTGAAGTCTGCAGTTACTCACTCTGTGGCATGTTTTAAGTGTGTGCACGTCAATGTAGAACTTAATTCAGAATATTTGTGCAGATTATTCTTCCTATTGAGCAGCAAGATGTGAAATACCAACTGCAAGAGCATTCCAGTCGTATGAGAGTTGTAGCAAAACCTTGCACATACAAAGGTTTATATTTTGAAGATTCATGGTCAAAGATTTATCCTCTCTATTCCCTAGAATAATACTTTTCTTACCTTCAGGAACCATGCTAATTTAACTAGTATATCATGATGAAGCCAGCTGTTCTGGGCTGCATCTAAAAAGGTGTGGCCAGCAGGTTGAGGGAGGTATTTCTGCCCCTCTACTCTGCCCTTGTGAGTAGGTCACTCCATGTGCAATGATCCAGCCAGCTCTGGGTCCTCAGCACAAGGATGCGAATTCGTCTGGAGGGGGTCCACAGGAGAGCCATAAAGATGCTCAGATGGCTGGAGCACCCCTCTTGTGAAAGCAGGCTGAGAGAACTGGGATTGCTCAGTCTGGAGAAGACATCAGGGAGACCTAGAGGACCTTCAAGTACCCAAAGAGGTCTTATTAAAAAAAAAAAAAAAAAAAAAAAAGGCAAGAGCAAGAGTGACTTCTTACACAAGCAGATACTGCTAGGACAAGGGAGAATGTGTTGAAACTAAATAAAGAGATATTTAGATTAGATGTAAGGAAGAATTCTTTACTTAGTGAGGCACCAGCACAGGTTGCCCAGAGAAACTGTGGATGCCCCATTCCCTGGAATTGTTTCAGGCCCACCCGGATGAGGCTTTGAACAACCTGGTCTCATGGGTGGTGTCCCAGCCCATGACAGAGGCGTTCAACCTAGATGATTTTTGAGGTCCCTTCCAACCCAAACCATTCTATGATTCCAAGTTTTGATAATTTATCAATCCTTAGATAGTTAACCTCTGGGGATTTTAGTATTTCTTTTTATACTATACCTAGTTATTATCAGAGCAGATGGGAACATACTGAGGGGGCAATTTGTGTGCCACAGCACATCTTGTGGTTCTATTTATTTAATAATCCAGACTTGGGACCCATCTGGACTACATGGAGCTCCATCTTAGAGCTCATGTCCTCAGGTTTATTTCCTTCTTATAGGAAGGAGGAAGGAGAAGAGATGCTACATGCCTGGTTCTCACAGAGCATGGATTTAAAAGAGGACTGAATCACCCATCTAGACCCCATCACTGACAAATATTTCCAGTTCTCAATATTTAGACATCGAGTTCAGAGCTTATTCTTAAAATATTAGTCAAATGAAAATAATATTTTCTAATAATTTTCTACTGTCTTCCCCCAAAAAGATCCCAAGATATCCTACATGTAGCAAAGGCATTAAACTTAAGAACTGAATTCAAACCCTGTAATTTATTCTCAGCACTTTGCATTTCACTTAGATTTGAAAATGACAAGCTGTTGGTCCAATTTTTGTCAACATGTTTTTAATTAGTTCTGAATTTATGACAACTAAAGCTCACTGCTGCTTTTAAAATGAAGTTACTGAATTTGCCTTAATTTGTTTTCATTGCTCAGCAATGTGTGCATTTTAATTCAACATGGAAATATTCCATCCTCTCTGCTTTCTGTAGGGAAGACACTACCATCAACATGATCATCTTTTTTTTTCCCCCCCCATGAAAATTATGGACTAGAAAATAAACTGAAAACATCTTTTGGGAATGCTGGCCATGCTCCACATTTGACTGGCTCCATCTGTATCTCAGCTGACTCAAAGAACCCAATGTATTCCAAATTTTTTTTTTTTGTGGGGTTAAAAAAAAAAAAAAACAAAAACGAGAGAAAAATGAAACATTGCACCATAACACTGATTTCGTATTTCTTGTGTCTGCAGCTGTAGATTTGCTTTTAGGCAAATAATGTCTATTTATTCATTAATCTAGGGCCATATACATCACAAAAAATGTGAAATATGTACTTCACTTAAAAGCTGAGAAACTACACAAAAAATTAGTTGCCACTTAAACGTTTTTGGGGACAAGGAAAAAGAGGGCTTATGTATGACTGGCATTCTAATGAAGAAATAATTTTGGCAAGTTCTTAGAGCCTTAACAGTAAAAGACAAAATTCTATATATTAGAAGAGCAAGGTTTAATCTCATATGCCTCAACCTCATTTCTCCTCCCTTGCTTTCATTTTTCATCAGGAAAGTAATTTTCTCTTCACAGGTCCTCTGTGAATTCATATTGTTCATGCACCATTTCTTTTGTGAATGGCTGCAGACTGATCTATACTTATATGAGTATCTGCAGACTACATGTCTTGGTAAGAAATTGCAGCAGAATCTCTCAAAAAAGTGCTTTAAAAAACGTGAAGCAACAGAAGCTGAAATTATTAACCCAGCAAGTGGAAGTACAGCATAACAGAAGTACAGTATGACCACCTGTTTTCTTCTGGTAACATGAGTTTACTAAAAAATTACATACCAAGACCATTTATTTTGTAAGAATTTCAAAGTTGGTTAGGTTGAGGATTTTGTCCCCTTTTTAACTTCTTATATTTTCTCTTTTAAGGTAGCTTTTCTATACAGTAGACAAAGAATTATACAATCTTGCAAGAAGATCTTATGAGAAGAAAAAGTAAAATTTTTATTATAAGCTATTGCTTTTCTAGTTTAACTATTAAAGTAAAAAATAAAAGAAATCCTTGCTCTAATATCCAACTCGAATGACTAAATAATAGAGAAAGCTGAATGAATTCCCTAGAGTCCAACTGTATCTCCATACTTAAAAAGCCCATTACCATCACTGAATATCTAAAAAAACGATGGGAGAAAAAATTAAAACATTCTTAAATTTAACTGTAATATCTATGTAGTTCAAGTTAATTTTTTTTTCCTCAAGTAGATTCAATTCCATCACTCCCTGTCTGTTTTATACTAGTAAAAAAGTTAACCCTATTAACTAAGATGAGTCTGTGTCAGTGGCTGTGTGCACTCTATTTGCAAGGCTTAGCAATTTTTGTAACAAGTAAATCATTCAACTTCTTTTAACTGCATGCAGATGCGGGCCAGTTCAGGAGTAAAGATCCTTCTGGTTGCCAAAGACACCAAAAGTTCAACCAACAGTGAGCATTCGTCATCAAAACTATACTCATTTAACATCCAGCTTGTAACTAGAAAAAGCCCCTAAGAAACATTCATAACCCCCTCCGCTCCTCCAATCCTTCAAACCGGGAAACAAATCTGTTAAAACCACATCCACCATTCCTTCCTGCTAGGAATCTCATTCAAATCTATATTTCAGCCCTACCAGAGCCTTTGTAATTGACTTTCAGGGGTGGTCCTGATCAGGGCCAGGAGCTGGGCTCCTTGTGGGTCCCTTCCAAGTCAACATAATCTGTGATTTGGTGACTTGTAATTAAAGCCCAACAATAAAAGGTGATAACATCACTTTTCTTTAAATTTCCCCTTTTGTGCTCATATATAGAAACATAATAGCTCTTGATCACATATCAAAGAAGACTGTAAAGTCAACAATTAACTTGCTCCAGCACACATCCATATGGGAAAGCCTCCCTCCCAAGAGCATTCCTGGCTTTTGTTCATGCCTGTCCTGTAATTGGTGCAGTCAAGTCACAGTAATGTGCTGAAATTCTGTTGTTCTCTTCAATGCCTCTTATCAGAGCCAGATTTTGTAATGTGTTTGAAATGTGGATTACTTGCTCAGAGAAGGAGGCCAAGCAGAAGCTGAATAACCCTGACCTTTCTGAGCTTGGAAAATCAAAACAGGATAAAAAAAAAATAAAAGAACATTCATGACTGAATTGAGATCTTTTCGGCCTTTTCATCTGCACATCCAGTGATCAGTGAATGGTCTAATTAGAAACAAAAAATAAAATCAAAGTTGTTAAACAATTATTTGGCCCAAAATTTATTGAGAAAGTTGCAAGAGTTCAAATGCAGTCATGTCACCGCTGATACAAGAAATCTTGGTAAACAGTGATGAGGAAATGCCTCCACATTAAATCTGTTTCTATGGTTTTCAGCTACACATGATGTTTCTTCCATCGACTCATCTCTGAACAACAAGTTTGCTTTCACAGATTTGCTGCATATAATCAATTGACTATAAATCCAGTTTCCCACTGAAAAGGCAGAACACTTAGCATAACACTTGGAACACTTTTGCTATTGTTGCTGTTGCAAAAAACAAACCCACCTTCAAAACTCTCACAGTTGACATCTCCTGTGGTATGAACCATACCTGTGTTTGAGACTACTGTTTCTCACCTGCCCACTAAACAGCTTGAAATACCCAGATACTTCTCCATTACTGGCCCTCCTCTCAAGGGGAGCCTTTGCATAACCATCATCTTGACATTCTCTTCAGATACATCTTTACAGTGATGCACACGCACAATAAAATCAATACTTTCTAAAAAGACAGCAAACAGGAATGGGTTTTGACATGTCATCCACAAGATTTGCCAAAACTTATTTTCCCATCTGTTGTCATCAAGAGATATTTGAAGTATTTCAAGCAACCTCTCTATAAAACCAGACCTAAAGTTGACAATGGTTATGCAGAGCACTGAGACGACAGCTTCATCTCCCATTTATTCATTTACTTCTATCATAACAGCAAAAGAGTGTGTACCTCAAAGACACTGATACTTGTCCTTTTGCATGGCAGAAAAGGGGCTCATTGTATAATGAACTAATTAACTATTAATAGGGCTTCTGGGTACTCCAACAATACAAACAATAACATCATTGATGGCATGAAGCACATGATTTCATAATACCCTGAGACAAACTAAAAAAAAAAACTCATTCTCCATGTGGCTAAAGCCAGCAGGGTCTTCACTCCCATTCAGTATCCCTGCACCTCTTCACTTTGCTAACTGGGACATGCTGTACTTACATAAGGGTACTCCATTCTGTCTTTCTCCCACTTCCCTCCAGCCTGTTACCTTCTTTCACAAACCCTGCAGCCTTGCAATAGTGCTACTTAAACCTGTAACAAGCAAATTTGTTTGGGGTTTTACCCTCCAAAAGCAATCATAAGCACAAGGCTTTTATTTATTTATTTAAAATCATCTGTTAATCATCTGTCTGGATTTAATTGGTTTGCAGTCACAACACAGATCATGTTGCACGCATTTATCACAAGACTGTGACTTTCTGAGGGGCTGTGACACAGGCTGCTATGACACCAGTTAGAACAGAATTGTTAGGCCTATTAAGCACCAGTGCCTATCCAGAGTGATGATAATGCAAGCACAGAACTTGAGGGCAGAATTAGTCATCATTCTGTAAATCAGGTTTCTCAGCTTATATCAAAATCAGACTTTGGTCTGACACGGCTAGTGTTTAATACCACTTTTACTCTGTATTAAACCAGAGGTAAAAAATCCTTTAAAAAAAAAAAAAAAAAAGACTAACAAGCATGACACACATTATTGTCCTTGTTACTGAGCTATAACACCACTGTACTGCTGTGGTCTAGCAGGGGCTGTCACTTCCACTTGCCATTGCTCCCAGTTACTGGGGCCTGATGAGACGTAGTGCAAGATCACATGTCACATCTCTTGAATTGAAACACTAATGCAGTGATTTGTTTAATACAGAAACAGATTCATAAGGAAATGTGCATATACAAGATTTTATTTTCTTGAAGGACTGGGAGGAGGACAAGGAGATCATACAAGTGCCTGATGTTGACAGGTTTTTCTTAAACCACATAATACTGAGGTGGTTTGAACTCCCTGTTCCAAGCTCTCTCATTTGGCCAGTGGCTGCAATACACACAAATCTGTATTTTATATTTGCTGGTGTGTGTTTGAATTTAGACACATACTTACATCACTTAAGAAAGAAAACTCCCAACAACACTTTAAAAGCTCTGGTACAGTTATTACAAATCATTAAACTATGGATTTCTAAATGCCTTTTTTGAGAAAAGAAAAAAATATTTCTTTAAATAATCTTTACAAAGGTAAGCACAACTGCAGTATTTTATAGGATAAAAATCTTTCATTCTTCTAGAATATCATAAAAGTGTGGGTAATTCAGCTGACCAGTACCCTGCAGGTCACACTTAAGTTTAATTTCACAGTATCAAGTTTTTGGCCTATATCTGTCACATGCAGTAGCAATCTTACTTTGCAGCTGCTACAAGGCGTAGAGTTGTGATAAAACAAGTCCACATTTCCACAGCAAACTAAAGAACTATCTGGTTGTACTCTTTTTAGATGCAATTCTCCACTTTTGCAAGAATTACTTACTTTTCACTAGCAGAAACATCAGCCTTAAACCTCATCTTGCTGAAGGCTGCCTTTGCTACTACCCAAATGAAACAAGACATTAGGACAAAGAATTCCAAAGAAGATCTTTACTTCTATCTTGGATTTCAAAGTTACACCATAAGCAAGAACAGCTATTTCCAAAAAGTAAGCTGAATACTGATTTGGTCAGACACTAAGTCATATAGGACTGCATCTTTTAAGGAACTTCCAGCAGCACTGCCATAGGAGAACAACAACGTAGTAGATGATCAAAAAGTAAGCTGCTAAAAATGTTTTAATGAATAGTTGGGACATTTTTCAGGCTGTCCTCCTGCCCAAGGGCTCTGTCAGGGTGCCCATCTAACATCAGCAGAATCAGGCCTGACTTTACACTGGAAACTGGGATGTTTTTTGCTACCTATGTCTTATCTAAAAGGCATTCAGAAACCGTAAGAGATTTGACCTCAAGTTCCATTGATTTAAGTGAAAGCAGGGGCAAGTGCAGAGTTGTTAATGCATGTAAACCTACTAGTTAACCTACAGACATCAGGAACATTTTCTTTCTTCCTGAACCTGTATATTCTACAAGCTAAATGAAATGCTAGCTGATGAATTGGCATTTTTAGTTGTCTTTTACTTGAAAGCTTCTTAACGAGGGTATTTTTATTCTGTGTCTCCATGAACATTATTACCCTTTGCTTGTTAAACTACTTAGTGCAGCCTGTAAGGAGTTAACCATAGAAGTTACCTTTCAAAAAAAAGGAATGTGCTGTGAATCCAACCACTGTACACTAACAAGCTTGCCAGTGCACAGTTTAATCTTTACACTTTAGCAGAAACATAGGCTTGCATTCTCTACCTGACTATTAAATATCTTTGATATTTCACTGATTCTTTTTTCCCCTTAACTATTCTTTAAATTCTTGTTTGCTTTATGGTATTAAAATTAATGCTTAACAGCTGCTAATGAATCCTGCAACCATGCACAATTCTGAAGTTCTATGGAGGAAGAGCCAACAATCTGCACCTTTCCTTCTGCTTTCAGATTTTAATGCAAAACACAGAAACAGGCTACAGGTAAAATAAGATTGATACATGACCTGCAACAGCAGAATATGCTGCCAACTATGCTGAAATTTTGAAGGGTCAACCTGTGAGAATAGACTGATAGCACTACCACCATTTTGGTGAACACATCCAGAGTCTGATCATCAAGACAAGATTTTTATCAGGAATGGTAAAATATTAGCATATACAAGTGAAAGGAATATTCTATTCACTTAGAATGCAACATGATCATACAGCAATATAAGTCCCTTTATCAATAAAGACATTTTCTTTGTGAAATACTTACTACAGAGAAAGTATTTTAGTACTCTCAATCCTAGTATTGTTATTCCTGAGACTGATAACCTGAAGGTATAACAACTATTTTGTTATTTGGCAGAAGCTACTTATTTTTACTTTCTGTTTAAAAAACACTTGAGGCTAGTCTCTAAAGCTTGCACATTATCATTACCTCTGTAATAATCAACAGCACATGGCTTTGTGTGCAATTCAGCATCCAAGAAACATCTCTTATCTCCATCTAGCATGATTGAACTACAAGTCTGTTTGGCAAAATTTATTCTTTGGGTCCTGTCTCTTCTCCATGAATTATTTCACTCCGGATTGTAAATGGTCTTCGATTTATGAACTAAACTCTGGATTGAATTTAAAAGCAGCTAACAATGCAAAACTGTGCATTTCATATACCCCCAGTGATATCAAAGTCACAAGATAAACAGGGAAAAGAGATGTTTTTTGTAAGTCTCAGCTCAACAGACAAGAATGGTGAATATTTAACATTGTCCACCTTTGGGACCTTCATAATCAAGAATGATTCTTAAACACTCTCTCGAGGCAAGTTCAGATGCTCAAGCTGACTCCCCTCATTTTGAGGAAAGTTTAAACATATTTGGTCAATTTCAAAACCAAGTCATTTGGATATGAAGATCTCAAAGCTCCATAAATTCTAACCACTTCAAAGCTGTCACAGAGCTGAAACATGAGTGGAGGTGGGATAGAAAGACCATTTAAGCAATAAAAAATGTGGTTTCTTGCTATCACTACACAAATTACTTGAGGGGAGGAGTAAAAAAAAATATTTTGGGAAACATACAGTTAAAGATAACCACAGTTAATATGCCAACTCTAACTAAACCTTAGGTAGGACTCAAACTTGCTGCTGTATTCAAATGTTGAAAGAAATTGTTGCAGTGGTGCTGAAATTCTCATTTCAGAAGAATAGAGATTTGTTCTCCAAAATTATTCCTTTAATTTTTGGTGAACCTTACTGTATAGATGAATAATTTAAAATTCTTCACAGTTAACAGGAAATTTTATCAATTATTTCAGCTCTACAATTTAATCCTAAAATACCTAGGATGCTGTAATAGAAAGTGACAAATAAGAATCCTCACTTTTTTATGGAACAATTCATAGGGCCCTATATTTCTCTAGCATCAACACTTAATATTTAAGTGAGATTGTTCTAGCATCCTTAGCAACAACAGTCTTTGAAAAGAATGGAAGTCACCTTACCATGAATAAATAATACTATCATGGAATGGTTATTTACCATGTCAAAAATTATCCACATCATCAGTTGCATACACAATTCTTTGTCCAATCCCCAAAACACTGAAGAACTTGGAAACTGAAACTGCTGCTTCAGATTTTAATTAAAAGTATTGACAACCTTTCATATGGTTTCTAAGAAATGCGCTGTACTCTGGTGCTCTGAGGGTGCTTTTCATTATATTTCAAGATTTTTTCAGCTACATCAAGAGCAAAACAGTAGAGAAAAATTTCCCCAATAGGTATTTTTTCCACGCTTGCTACATATTTTATTTACATTTGAATTAAACAGAAAATGAAGGTGGCATCATTAGATATTCAACAATAAAGCCAAAGAAAGACAAGGAATAGTTACCTAAAAAACAAGTTTAAACAGTCTATAAATTTTGCTGAAGGCAGTTTCTAAACTCTGGCCTTGGGAAGGCACAAAAGTTATTGATTTAATCCACTGTCACTAAAAGTGCACTGCTCTGACAAATGTTGCTGAATCTATCAATTGGGTGTTCTGCTGAATTTCTAAAAACATTGTGTCTGCTATCACACTCAACATTAGTCTACACAATGAAAGTAGTATTAGCCTAATATTACCTAATCCTGGCTTTTTTTGGCCTCGTGAAATCCCTGCAAGCAACAGCTGTGTGGAGACCTGGAACACCTTCCCATGGCAACATCAGAGAGGAACTGCTGTGAAACACAGTTAAATGCTGAGGGTAAAATTGGTTCCCAACCTGAAGTCACCTGAAAACACTCCAGACCCCACAAAGGTCATGCATGACAGAAGAGAAATATCTTCTGTTGCATTAACTGAAGTTTCACAACACTACTAAATCACATCATTGGAAAAGAACCAAGTCCTAATACAGAGTCTGAAAATGATGTTCCACTACTTATTTTTTCCAAACATGTTTCACTATTGTATTTTGACCAAGAATGGGTCTAAATTCAGCACTTATACACAGTCTGTACCAGAAAACAGCAAGGCTAGGAAAACCACAAGGTTTTATTTCTAAGGAGACCACTGAAGATGACAGGACAAGATTCATAATAATGCAATTTAAGAGGTACTACAAATTTCCATTACCAAAAATAGTTACCGATTGGAATTTTAAAATTTTAAAGTAAAAATATGAAGAATCAATAGAAAAGTTCCTTCCAGCAATATTTTGCAAGAAGAAAATGCTTGGCAGAGTGTTTTGTATGTGATAGGAATATTTACTTTTACCCTCACAGCCAGAACTAATTTGATGTTTATTCAACACCCACATTTGCAAGCAAGAACTCTGTGTTTACATCCCTGTGATGCTTTATTCCTTTCATGTGGCCAAAGTATATTAGAAAGATTAACCACTGAAAACAAAATTATATCTTCTGCTTTAATACTAAAACCTAAATACTACCAGAACTTGGAAAAAATTCTCAAAAATGGAATGAAATGGAGAAGTTGGCTTGATGCCCTTTATGGTTCCAAGCTAGTTCTTAGTACAAAACATGGCCTCAGCTTCAGACTTGATTTTGACATAAGGGAAAAACAGGTCTTCCAGGGCATTGTATGGATATTATGGGCATGTACTAAAAATCTTTAGACCTATTACTGGAAGCAGTGGATTGCTGTACACATTTTTCATTTAGTACTTTTAAAAGGACTTGTCAACTTTTACTGATTTGAACAAATATGCCACAGATTTTATCAGATTTATATGTTATTGTAAACCTAAAGTTTTCTGAAAAACAAAACCAGCTAAGTACACAGCTTAACATACTGGTTTGGCTAGAAAATAAAGTTTTAAACCTGACACCATCAGTAATTTGATCTAAATGGGAGGGCTGAGTAACTCCATACTTGAACCTGAGATAGTTTGAAAAGATGTGTAAGAACTAGAGCAATCAAGCTGTGAAATTCAAACCCTGTCATTCAGATCTTCCATTTTCACAAAGCCAGCTGACATTCTGCAAAATATCCTTCACTGCCCACATCACGTTTGAGCATTTTCAAGTAATATGGACTAATAGAATGATCCAGATGATAAAATATGTATGTTTCCTGAAACCTTGTCAATCCTTTCCATTTTCATAGCAAACAGCATTTTGTTCTGGAAAAGGAGAAAAAAAAAATCCTACAGAGAAGTCTACTTATAGGTAAGTTGTAAGGTAAATCCTGCAGAAATAATTGCCTTTTTTTGCTACAAGACCATATAACAAAGACCTCAAAGTATATCTCAGATGATAATATCAACTAAAAAATTGGGTTGTGGGCAAGACAGTCCAACAGACATTTATTTCTCATCTGTGGCTAAAGCAGTGTAAGTTCAACTAATTTACAACCAAGAAAAACAAGAAAAAATATTTATAAAGTTTATAGAAGTACAAATGGGGAAACAAAGCAAAAAAAAAACCAAACAAACCAACCAACCACAAACAAATACACAAACAAAAGAAAACCCACCAAAAACCATAAAATATTTCATCCTGCATTTGTCATTGGATTTACACTGGATGCTCCTTCCAAGCATTTATTTCCCAATTAAACCAAGCTTATTAAGGGAAATGGTAATTCATAAACCACAACTCTTTTTTTTTTTTTTTTGGTTCCTTGAAACAAAACTTTAAATAGCAAATGTAAGCTATAAATACATATTCATTTCATGTTGAAAGTCAAATCATTATGTGCACTTCAATCAATACTGTAGCCTGAGGGACTCCCCCCATTTGAAACTATATGAAATCAATGTATGCACTCTTGCATACATTCTAGCTGCTCAAGAGAGAAACACTGGAGAGATCTCCCTTGTAACAACAAATTTCAGGCTGTGACAGTTTCCTTTCTGTTTAGGGCAGTAATGGAGTTGTTCCTCATATTGCAATCTTGCATTCTTTGCAGTAATGCCACTGAAATGTGTTTCTGTGATATAGTACATATAAAACAAGATGATAAATTGGAGTATATAAAGACATTAACTTCAGAACCATTTCGAAATATCTGATAAAAAAACCACTAAATGTCAGTTGTTCCAGGCCCTTAAAACCCTTATTTATTATGGTAGCTTGGATTCAAAATAAAACTTATCTATATTGAGATTAATTAGACTATGATTTCTTACTGATAGATCTAAGCATCTGAATACTATGAATATTGACCTTTTAGCTACCCTTTCCTTTATTCCTTTGTTTTCCTACTTTGCAAGCAGTGCTGTGCTATAGTATTTCATGCCAATAGCAGATGATTTTCTTTCTATTTTACATTTGTTCTCATTTCATCATTTTCAAGGTCAAAGTGTTCTCTAGAAAGCTGCTTTGGAGCCTTTTTTAAATGTTACAACTACATCTTTCTTCTTCTTAATTCCCAGGCATATTTAAAATACTAATCAGACTGTAAAAAGATATACTCTGATTCAATCTCACTCACTGAATAAAATTCACCCATCTAACAATACTTTGTTCTGGTTTATTTTATGAAGCCTGCACAGAAAGTTAATTTTGCAACCAACCTCATTACATTTGTAAGTAATAACAGCCAGAGATAAGAAAATAGAGTGAGATTTATCCTTTATGATCTAGCCACTCAGTACTTGACTTAAGCTCCCAGTCATTACCAACAGTTTGTTCCTGTGTCACAGTGCCTGCCTCACTCTCTGCAGTGATTCCACATCCCCACAATGTTCCAAAAAACTTTCTCACTCTTACATCAGTATTGAGCTTCTCCACTACAAAATTTTGGTGTGCCTGCCGTTGTTAACATTTTAGGGCAGCAAGGATACCGCCAGAGCTGGACTGTCAAGTCAACAAATTTGAAAACAGCATGGAAATAAGGGAGTCAGATCTCTAAAATCCACCACTCCTTTTCCATCAGCTTCAAAACAAGCAAGATTTCATTTCTGCAAACTCTGTCCTGACATTTCTCACACTTTCCTTTGGTAAAATTCCCATTTTGGCACACAATTCCAGAATATCATAGTAAGTAGCCAACAATCTGCTAATTATCACACTCAACTCTGCCCCACAACTATAGCACTCCAAAAAAACAAAAAAAAAAAAACCAAAAAACAAACAAAAAAAACCAAAACAAAAAAACAAACAAGCAAACAAACAAAAAAACCAAAAAAAAGTAGTGGATTTGTAAGAGCAGTTTAATCCCTTTATTCAGAAGTTACCTTAAACCTATACCCACTGTTCACTGACAGAACACTAAAGAAGTGCCTTTGGGGGATGTAGGCCTGGTCAAAGTCAAATCAGCAATGGAGACATGACACAGTGTGGTACACAAACTTGTTTCTCAAATCCAAGACAACCAAATCAGAATATAGGGTTTAGAATGGGAGCTACACTTGCATTTCAAGCACCAAAATAAGGAAAATTCAATCAAAAATTAGTCTCTCTGCCTGCACAAATATATTTTCAACCTACATATCTTCAGCTAAATCACAGTCATGAGTGTAAAATCCAGCACTAGTGGGGATTATTTAATTTTGAGGCACTTATTTAATGTCTTTTCTCATCGCTGTACCTCCAGCACAGCTGATCAAGATGCCTTCTCTGATAAAAAAGCCCACAACCCGTGTTGAATATAAACTGCCAATATGGAATTGCACCCATTTTGAGCGACTAAAGATTCCTCTGCAAAAGTCAGTCAGCATCATTAAAAAAACCCAAACCTATTTCCTTTTAAAGAAATCCAGGATGTGAGAAGACGGGACAGACGGAATCTCACTTTAAAAAGTCTCAGTTAAAGTTCCAGGTGGCTAAAGACAAACGCAGAAGGCTTTGTGGCAGATGGCCTGCCTTTCAATCAGCAAAAGAAAAAAGTATTAGATAAAAACCTTTTCAGCAGCAACATGACATTGTTATTATCCTCACTTTACCTGTGCAAAAAATATGGAGTAAGTTTCAAAAATTAAGTAGGATTTAATGCTTGCTTATACAAGCTGGACAAAGTAATGAATATTTTGTTTCTCAGAAGAACAGCATTTTTTAAAATACAGTTTTACAACTGAACCCATTTCTGGGCATGATGCTGCAGTTTTACTTTTCTATGGAATTAAAGTATTTCATGTACTTTGTATGTTTGGCTTGCTTATCATTTTTGCAAAACTATCTGCAGTTCACTGTGCATATGAAATAAAGCAGGAAAAATATATTGCCATCATTAGGGAAAAAAATTTGACTAGTCATTATTTATTGTTGCAGATTTTGACCTCAGCCTCTCAGTCAGACACAATAAAATGTTCTTCCTAGCTAAATTTTGAGATTCTAGTCTTTAAGATTTATTCTATTTCATTATTTTCATGAACTCTTGATGTTAGAAAATTAGCTATATGGATTCGTGCAGACCATTTTCCCATAACTTCTAAATATTAAAGATTTTATTATGCAACAAGCCATAATTGCAAATCCATGGGAACTCTAGCTCAGAGCTTTACTAGACACATCATCTCTCAGCTAGGCAAAACATAGGTTGGTAATATTCTGATTTTCTACAAGAGTTCATATCCTCATCCATGTTACCTTGAACATCTCTGAATAACCACACAAGTGGTAGACTTCAGGTTACCTAATAAGACATGAAAGTATTTCATCAGGCCTGTAATAAAAATCATATCATGCTTGGCATCAGATCCATTATGCCTCCATGCACATTTCATGGGAGAGCTGGTGAAACACAGCAGGGGCAATGTCTGGGTGAATTTCTTAGCCTACTTTATCTTTTATCCCTTTCATTCTCTGCTCCTCAGCTCCCAAGGAGGCTCCCTGAGAGAGACACACGCAGCTAAGTGAACTCTCAATTCTCCCCACAGACACTTGTCCTACAGTAGTAATTTAGAATCCCATTCTACAAAAGGCTAAGCACATTCTGGCTCAGGTCCAGCCAAGCACTCATTGCCTAAGTACTCCTGCTAACAGCCACATGGCACCAGAGCACAACCAGCAAGCTCAGCACCAGCTTAGGCTTACCCTTCAGCTGCTAGTGGGGTGGTTATGTTGAATGCACAGATCACTGTTGTTAGGAAAATTAACCCACAATCACCAGAGGTTTATGTCCAAAAAGGAGACAGAGTCCATTATGGCTTTTTTCAAATAAAGGCCTGGATTAATTTTCCTAACATTTTCATCAGCTGCTATAAATTAGATGGGATGTTGCCTGTGTCTATGTTGGGAGAGGCTGTGTGTTGTTTATTTTTTAACCATAAACAACCACCAAAAACCTCCCAGGACTTTTCAGTATTATCCTTCTAAGTAGCTAAATATGCCCCTTACACACCCCGAAAATCAAAACCTGCTGAGCTTCACGTATTTCAAGATCTGAACAACTTTAGTGCAGGATTTATTTACACAAGGGTGAGCAATTCCCAAATCTGCTTTTCAAGAGAACTTGGCATACAGGCATGACTCCCCAATTACCTATTTCCTAGCATTCTGGCAATCACTTACTTTGACATAAGTAATCAAAACAGGGGCTGTGTTGCACTTGCAAGCCACCTTGACAGGCAGACCCCTTGAATCCCACATTTCTGCAGGGGCTTGATAAAGTGTTTCTTATTTAGAGAAGTAGGAGCAGGCAGGAAAAACATGACCAAGTGGTGAGGAATGCCAGAGCTTTCTCCCAAATGTCCTTTTCCTCATTTTGTTGCTACATATTCTGCAAGCTCATAGACGTTCAGCAAACCCCTGCAGCTTCATTTAGCAAGTTTTACAAAAAGGTGTCTACATATACACATAAATATATATACATGCATACATATAATCACACACTTGTACTGAGACAACACTCTGGAAGTCCTTGCATTGGCACTCCTGCCCTCAGGAGGGACTTTGCTGACTATTCCCAAGTGGAAGAGACAGGTGTACAGCACTGTGAACCAAGCAAAACTACGTGCAAGCTCCTTTAAAAGTGAACATTTTTTCCCAGTATATACTTTTAATCTGTTGGCTGCTATGACCTCAATAATGCCTAATCAATAATGTTCTTATTATGATCTTTTAAAGCTAATGACATTATTTACTTTCACTCACTGAAGTCTACTACCAGCTCTTTGCTGGAATCCTTACCAGGTAACAAAGCATTATTGAATAAAAGCAGATTAAAGAGCTGCTGTATGTTTAAGGATAAATAGGGCACCATTATAAAAGCTACACAATACACAGATGGGAAAACCTATTTTCAAGGTAGAAATGTTAGAAAAATACATTCTTAGCTTATGTCTGAGCAGCTAATGTCAAAAATCTTCCTTATTTGGCTTGTCATTTGAATTGGTCCCCTCACCAGTTCATGCAAATTTAATTGCAAAATTATTTGTCCTTATTTTTAAATCAATAAAAATACTGAAAGCAAGGCCAAAAAGCTCAAGTCCTGCCATTCAGTGAAAAAAAAAATATGCTTGCAACAACAATGGTGAATTTTATGTTTGTATTGTGTAAACAAAGAGCACAATTCTGTCTGTCACCCAATAGCTCAGAAAAGCAATATTTAAACAAGATTTCTCCTTTATTTACTCAATTCTCATGGCTACTAAGATTATTATTAGCCATTACATGCTAGAATACATAAGGTCCTGCTAATTACCTGTGTTACAATATGTGACTTGACAGAGAACAAAAGAGTGATTTCCAAAGTGTCATAAAACACTGGCTTTTGAAGGTTTTTATTGCTTAGTTTTGGAATTTTAAAATTTTGGATTTGTTTCCATTTTAAAAGTATTCCTCTCAGTGCCATCCATTCCTCTGGCTTTGAGGGGAAGTTCTCAGCACCTTCCAGGACTTGAACACTGCTTCATTTTTTCACATTATCATCATCTGTGTCCCCCATGCCCCCTGCAAACCCTGAGATACTAAACCAAATAACTCTTGAATCTGAAGCAAACAACTGATTTTTGACATTTAAAATACTTGTCTGGAAGAGCCTGACAAATAGAGTTTTTCATTTAATTGTAAATAAGGTGATATTTTACTGCAGTGATCAGAGATAAATCTTTACAGACAATTTAAAGGTCTGTGTGTAATATTGCACATCACATTATGCAGGAGAAAATGGCATTTCTCTCCCCATCTGTCAAAAATACTCACTAGAAGCAGATGTATAGGAAGATTGTTGGAACACTAGTGGGGAAGAAAATTGACTTCTCTGACAGGAGCAACTTAGTGAGACACTCAGGGGTAGTTTCAGGTCTACCAGCCCAGCAAATGGAGATTTAATTCCACCAAAGAGACTTTTCATTTTTTCCATTTATAAAATCTTCATTGTGAAACTCCAAAAGAGAGAATTATCCAAATTCCTGAAACACACTCACCCTTCCACCCAATTAGGATAAGGAGTTGGCTCATTTCAGAATACATAAAGAGTTTAAGAATGGGGCTTTCTGATATAGAACACTTTGCCCTCTTTGCTAAATAAAGTTGTAGAAACCCTATTTGTATATTCTTCATTTTTACTAACAATTCTTCATGCTACCAAAATCAGACATAAGAGTAATTTAATGGGAAAAATAAGAAAAAAAACCCACCAAAAAATTATAGTCTTAAAAAAAAAAAAAAAGAAGTCTAAAATGGTAATGAAATAGATTTCTATCTCTCCCATGGAAGCTTCAGTGCCCTACTCATTTGTCTGTTCATTTCTTCCCAGCTGCATTTCAGCAATCTATATATATACACTCATCTGCATCTATAGTTATACCCACAGTGCCAAAAATTGCATGCACAATCTCCCACAAACACATTATGTCTGTTTCTGGCATAATTCTGAGATAATAGATAGGCTTTCCAAATATCTTAATTCTGCATATTTTCCAGAAGAAAATACCTCCATGACAATACAATACATAATGAAATGTTTTAAGAAAAACAGCACTGAAATAACCAGAAAAGTCAGCTCTGAGGTGGATTGTTCACTGAAACTTCAAAAGACTGAAAGATCATGTTCAGAAAACTTGTATTTTTTGGGTAAAACATGCCCATATGGTCATTTTTAAGGAACTGTCCATTATTTCCCTGAAGATAACTATTTGTTCAGAGTTTTTTTAATATGACTATCAGTTTTATGTTGTTTCAAACAGACTTTTTTCAGATAAATAAACATAGTTAATTCAGTTCACTTGATCATCATTACACTGTCAGTAAATGAGCACTGGAGGCAATGAAACTGTAATTTTAACCAAAATGAAGCATTATGCATCAAGGTGCATAAATGTACAGTGATGGTCATTCCTCTGCCTGGACACATCCAATATAGAAACATTTAGCAGTTTCTAAATATGTGCAAAATTCGAGTTCTGATGTAGGGTCAGCTGCTGTGAACAGATCCAAGATATATGTACTTGTAAGAAGAGCATTTCAGCCTTTAAATCCCCACTTTTAAAAAGGCTATTAGCACTGCAATTAAGGCCTAATTTGGGCTTACCTAGAAACAGAGAGCAAAGTTAAAAGGATAAAAGCAGATATATTTAGTGAAGGGCCTTCAGGTACATTAAGGGCAGACAAAGCCTCCCCAAAGGGCTACACCCAAAATGGACATTGGTCACAAGTCTTTCAGATAAATACAAGTGTGGGCTATTTACATGCCAGGCATTAACCCCTCTGATTATGGTAATGAAGTCATAATCCCCCATTTTGCTCCTCCCCAATTAATTTTGTTTATGCTTTTTGGGGGCCTGAGGCTGAGGTGTCCTTGGATCACAGGACCAGAGGGATTGTTTTACCTAACCAAAACGTGAAGGCAGTTAACTACACTTCATATGGAGTTTAGAGCTATGCACTAATGCAGCATAGGATTTGAAAAACATAAAAGCTAAAATCTCTAAGCATCACAGTAAAACAGAGTTATGCAAATATTCACAAATACTGCCAAGTACTTCAGAGTATTTCAGGGCAACCCAAGTCAAAACTCAAAATGCAGTCTAAGCAGAGGACAGCATCAGAAAAGGTGGAAAATGCATCTACAACAACCCAAGACCTTACAGAAAACAAACAATAAGAGACAGCTTGATTCCCAAGTATCAAAGCCTGAAATTTCTATGGTAGACTGGATATGATGATTTCATGTTCATATTTCCAAACACTGTCTGAAATTTAGCTGATGTTTTCCAGCAAAACTTCACCTTGTCTAGTAATTCTCTATTGGTCTGACTCTGAAACAGACCTTGGTCTTGATTTTATAAATATTAGGTTTAATTTTCTTTCTGTATTTCCAGAATCAGACATTTTGCATCTTCACAGTGTGTGTGTAATATGTGCCTGCATTTTCTGTAGCACAAACTGTTCTTTATTGACTCCCCTGTTCCACATCCTTTTTGGGTTTTTTTAATCTTTTTTTTTTTTCTAAGATCTGGTGTTTTCATAGTGAATTTAGTCATCATTAAAGAGTCACATTGGCTTTGGGTAGTATATTAGAGGAAGCTGCAAACCATTCTTAATTTCATGTCCTGGGAAGTGATGTTATTTCTTTGAAAATCCTTGGCTGAAAAGTGTTCTTATCTTTGCTATTTGTTTGTTTAGTTTGAGGTGTGGGTGTGTGTGGAGGGTTATGCCTTTTAATCCACTTAGTTCAGCTCTAATTTTACTCAACTCTAGCAAGACTGTAAATGCAACTGCTCAACTGTAAAAGATTTTGGACAATCACCATTTTTCACATGGTAATTAGGGATCCACCAGGAGACTGCTCCTGTTTATAAAAAAACTTCTTTAAAAATTCAGCTGAAGGTTGTTTGAACTCCAACTAGTAAAATTCATAAGAAACTGCACTTCCAGCACTGGGCTGGAGAAGCTGCACAATACCATAAAGGTACCACCAAATTTCTTTAGAAGGTTCTGTCTCACCTCTTTTATTTCCAGTAGGAAAATGGGGAGTTACCTCGTCCTCACAGTCTTACTTTGATAAATACATTAAAAAGTGCTGTTTGACAGGATTGTTAATCATGATTCTGAGAAATACATTCTGAATTAATACAAGCTCATCTAGTCCTGGAATGTTGGGGCATCTTTGCTACATCTGGGTAGGAATAGACCCGATTATTCATATTTTGCCACCTTGCCAAAAAGCTCCTCCCTAAACAAAACTCAGTTGGTCTAGGGGAAGTAAAAGAGAATGAAAATAACTGCATCCAGATAGTCACTGACTTCAGCACTGAATTCATCTCTCCAAGAAACTCCATATTTGTATTAACTTGAAAGTTAAAAAAAAAAAAAAGCTAAAACTGCCAAAACGGAAAACTTCCTTAAAGATGGAAGGCTTCTCACTCTCTAGTTACCTTTATCTACATTTCAAATTAATTTCTGACATATCACAATTAAATATTTATCTCCCCCACCCCCCCAAAAAAAAAACACTGACAGGGTTTGGGTCTTTTTGGTTATGGCTGTTTCCCATTGTGTAGAGAAGAACTTTAAACCAAGGAAACTTTTGGTGTCTTCCTTTATGTTCCCATCACCTTTCAAATCACCACTTTTTGTAGGGCCAAGTCTCTTCCTTAATGCTTTAATTCAAAAAAATCATCATTGCTTCCTGAGTAAGCAGCACAGCTTCATTTCTATCTCTCCAAGCATTTCTACCTGAAAACTAAGATATTTTTTATCAAAATGATGCCATAGACCATACCTGCAAGTACAGCTCTGATCGACTTCCAGAGAAATCTTTGGAACGAGCTCTAATTGTTTTACATTTCCAGTGAGGCATCATCATTATTATTATTCCACTGGAACTAGCACAGAAAAATTCTGTGCAGGTTATGATGTGTGAAGTAAGTAAATACTACAAGAAATAAATAGTTCTGCTCTGGTTTGTTCTTAAACAATGGATTTAAGAAAATTCTAACATATTTTTGCAGAGAATATATAAATATAGAGGTAAAATAAGACACATGCTCATATTACAGGAATAAAAGCTGCACAAAATGGATAGCAGTTCTTCCTATACAAAATCATCAAAACATTTGAAACATCAGAAGTGTAATTTTCACAGGAATATTTCTTCTTGTTTCTATATTCAAACTATCAAACAGCAGCACAATCCCTTTTGCTGCCTGTTTTTAAAATGTCCTTTCCTACTTCTCTGCAAGAATAAAAAAGGCTCTGGACTAAAATCTACTTTATTGTGTATCAGAAGATTTTTTTCTGAACTCTAAACCACAAAAATCCAAAAGACATTGAGAGTTCTCAATATACACTGCTTCTCTTTCCTGTTTTCCTTTTCATTAACTCCAGCAAAGGTTTTTTGACAGATATCAGCTGCAACATCCAGCCAACCATTTGCCCTCTCCCTCTCAGAAGTCTGTTGAGAATATTTTCTTTTTCCTTATTTCTCACTTTCCCGACAGAGGCACCCTGCTGAAGCACCAATACAATTGCAGTGTTCAAAAGTGCAAAAGAAGAGAAGAAAAGCAACAGAAGTATCAAATGCACATCAACACACAAGTTTTCAGTAGGGTCCCACAACAGGATGGTAGAACAGAAGATTGATGATAACCTGCTCAGGTTCTCTCAGTTTCAGTCTGTCCACGTAAAACAGGAAAAGCAGTCCTTCTGTCTGAGGAATTTAAACAGTGCAGCTCACAGTGAACAGTGTCAGTAAAAAACCCCAAAAATACATCTCAGATTCCCATCAAAAAGAACAGAAAACATTTGTGGCAAGAACTCAGGTACTTATTCTCAGCCCAGATATAGGCCCAGTACACTGATATCGGTTCATAGAGCAACAGCAGCAGCACAAAGTGCACCCAAAGCCAGCATCAGACTTCCTGCAGTAGTTAAAGCAACTGAAGAAAATCCTAATATTCAAATAGATACAACTATCAATAATGAAATACTTCCAGAACACTGCTTCCTACAACCACATCTTTTTGACATCCCACAGCTTCAAAACTATGTTGACGGGTGTTCAATTTATGTTGCTTACTGGAAAATAAATACCATTCTAACTCTGTGCTTTTTCAATTCTGATAATTTTATGGGTTTTTTTTTTCTGTTTTCTAACAGATTCAACTGCTACAAATGTGGTTTCAATGGTAGTTCACAGCAATGGTTACATTACCCTCACTGCACACTAAAAAATAAATCTCCAAAACACTGCACACAAGACCCATCTTTGAAAGAACAGAATATTTCACCTTCATTCAAGGCTGATTTTCAATCAAGGTTATCTAATTTATCTGCAATGGTTTAGACTAATTGAAAAAAAAAAAAAAATATCCTTAATTCTAGTGGTCCTTGCAGATTACAGGCAGAAATAACAGCAAGTTTTCCAATTGGAAGTAGGATTTGAAGGGAAACAGCAATCAGATTTAAAAAAAAAAAAAAAATCTTATCTTAGAAATTTATTATCATTCATTAGTACCTGCAGTCAGAAGACCTCTGCAAAGGTTTTGCTATCCCTGCAGAAAGGTCTGCAAGTGGCCATACTATTCTGAAGTCAACTATAACAAGTGAGGGAAAAGGGTTGCAGAAGTGTGGAACTCTTGCTCTTTGCAAGGATTAATAACTCTCCAGTTATAGCTATTGTCAACTTTATTTCTCATCATGTTTAATAAAATATGAATTTGAAACCCCTTAAACTCAGTTCAGGAGGCACATGAAAAATTAAAAGTATGTTTAAGGTGAAAAGCACAATACTGGAAAACTGCATTCACTGGCTGACAGTAAAGTCCTCAACAGTAGAAACTAAGGGAATAACATCTTTGGAGAAAAAGCAGCATGTGAAATGCATCTGACCCCATTTTCCCATCCACTGACATATTAGCAATCATCACCTCAAGAACATTTGGATGCATTTCTACTTTATGTTAAAAAAATTAGGGAAAAAAAGAGAGCTTTCCTTCATTTGTAGTCTTGGTAATTGTTAAGTCAACAATGCATTGGATGTAGGAATATCTTTCAAAGCAGCCAATAATTTACAGTCTGAGTTAGGTCAGGTGCAGGCAGTATTTTCAGTGTTCTAAATACACTGAGCAAGAGAGGGAAAATGGTTCCCCAGGGTAACATGAACTAAAAGAATCTATTCCCCAACATGCTGTCAAAGCAAATGATAGCTATTACATATGTAAAAAAAAAACCCTTATCTTTTTTAATATTACCTCTTGATTCAACTGCATCCACTCTGCAGCATTCTAAAGAATGTTTTCTGCCAAGGCCTCCCTGTCCCATGAAAGATTTCTTTAGGGCATGACTTACGGAAGTAAAACAAAAAATAAAATCAGGAATGACTGCTCTGAAATCAGTGGAATTACATCCTTGCAAAACCACAACAGAAACTAAGGACACTCCTAGGGGAACACTGATACCAGCACAACTTCTTTAGCCCAACTTGCCAGCATTCCACATATTCTTTACAAGGCAGTTAAGACCTAATGTTTCCAGGAGAGTAAAGAAAAATTGATGCACTCATCTCTCAAAGCTCTTAAGTTCTACTTGTAATTACCCTTCAACTGCACACAACTGATACAACAAGGGGTGTTAGGAAATGGGATATCAGCCATCCTTCCCTGCCTATGAGTATCTGAGAAAAATTACTACAGTATTTCATGTTCTTAAAAAGCTTTCATTAATATTCACCTTTCTGAACCTCTGTATGCCTTTGCATGTTTTATAATTAAAAAAAAAATATGATGACCACCAAAAAGAAATTACTTAAACTTCATTTGTAATCAGTTGGATATGCTTAAAAATTAAAAAACCCAAAGTATATGTACGTGTAAAACCAAAACACATTTACACTGAAAGGCCATAAAATCATTTACTTCAGTAATGACTCCCAAGAACCACCCATGAAAGAAAACAGAGACTGATTTCCAGGTGATGGAAGCCTTCAGAACTCATTCCAGGTATTTCAGTGACAATTCTGAACGCTCAGCTTTTACCCGAGGTGTCTGTGCCAGCATGCCTCATTAGCGGTCAGCTCAAGGGCAATCAGCCATGTCTGCACCTATTTTATTATCCTTATTATCCCCACAGTATATTCAGACTTCTCTTTACACTCCCCATAAACCTATAAATTAATAGGCTTTGTCTGCTTGAACTCCTCACATTTGAAAAGAGACTCTTGCCTCCTCCCACTGGAAGATGGAAACTGGTGTTGAGTTTTGGTAACACAAAACACTGCTTGCATTGCAAACTGCAGCAGATGCTAGAAACCACCATTTTCCAAGTATTTCTTGAATTACCTATAAAACCTTAGAGCCCCCACTGTGTAGTAGTTATCGTCTGAGCTGGGAAAGGCCCGCCACGGGAGCTCATGGCCATAAAGACTATCCATTAGATGCACTGTGCAACTTTCTTCTTTCAAAATCTATGCCTAAATCTTCCCCTGCTGAACCAAGTTATTACCTCCTTACATTTGTTAAAAGTGAATTTTGCATAAGCTCCTTTGCCCTCACGGTTTGTGCCGTCTCTCCTACTTGTCCTTAAGTAGGGTTCGCTCTGAACTGCCTGATTTCTGGTTTCCTTCAGAGAGACTGGGCTGATTCCTCTGAGTGCAACTCTCAACAAAATCCTTCCAAAAATGTAAGAAATTAATCTTTACCATATAGCCTCTTGTATGACCACTGAATAATATGTATTATTTAGTCTAGCTCCTTGCCAGTCAATCAGTCAGGGGGTTCTACAATCAGCACTACTGCTGTAACCAACTCAAGGTATTATGCAGAGGATTTTCATCTGCTTAGCCTTAAATAACTGTCTTAGCAAACATTTTTGTCAAGCCCACATCTTTTCATGGCATGGGGATGAGAAGGAAAAAGTGATGCTTTCTTTCTGTATTTAAAATACCCTTCACCACTGAGCTGCTTTTGCCTATTTGCAGGCATCTTTGGCAGAACAGAAGAGGACGTGTCTATAAAGAAAAGCAAGCACAGGAAATAAGGCACTTGTGGAAATCAGACTCGATAACAAAGAGAAAAAGCTCATTTTTCTAAGTACTTGATGTGAATTTTGGATTGCCACCTCCTCCCCTTCATGCTTTCTGTACATCACTGATGTTCTGGTACATCCTTTGTTGCACACCACTGGAACAAAGAGTGCTGACAGAGAAGACAAGGAAGCTTCCCAAAATGATGTTGCCATGCATAAACCTTAATCTGATTATTATCCTAAATTTATTTTTACCCTGATTGCATTTGACTGACAGAACAGCCAACTGCCAGGCAGCTGCTACAAAAAAAAAAAAAAAAAAAAAAAATTACTGTGGCTACCATCAGTGGTAATCATTTCTGTCATCAGTTTGATTTTTCTTGGAATTAGAATCAAAGGGGCATGAAGTTGCAACTGAACTCTGCATTGTTTGAGGAGAAAAATAACATCTTCCTGAAAACCTCAACCAACAAACCCTGAGATCCTCCTCCCAATATTTTTCCTGTAAGTTCTAATGTTTACTATTTGGAAATATCAAGTGAAATCAGGAAGTAGGGAGCCAGATATACTGAAACCTCACAGTCTGAGTCTCATGAAAGCACTCACTAAGAGATATTAACTCGTAATCCTCTGAATTGTTCTGCCAGACTTTAGAGAGAACACAGAACACAAGGCAACTGCTCTGGGCTTCTCCCCCTTCAGTCTTGCCTTTCCCTTTTTCCTCACATTAATGCTTTATCACAGAAAATCTTCATTATGGTTTTCTTGAAATAAACACCTCCTGATAATGGAAAAACATAAAAGGAATTTCAATGTTTTAAAAATATGGCTCTATTTTGAAGCCAAAATGTTGTATTGACAAAATCATTGCCAACTCATTAAAAATAACTCATCAATGCACTCCAATCTCACAGCAGCTATGCAGCAGGAATTAAGTCAAGGCCTTTCTCTGGTAATTTACTGCCAAAAATAAAAGTGTGAGGGAACATAAGAATCCATCAACCACACAATTTTCTGTTGTTAGCCAACATGTCATTTAAAAACACAGGAGAGGAAAGCCAGTCTTTAATGCAAAAAACTTCCAGCCGCTACATGATAAACCTACAACCAAATGCCTTCATACTCATTCTGGTTGCTAATCTAAAGACAAAGCAATAATATTTCTAGAACCCTGGACTTGTTTTTTATCTTTTTAGGTTATGTGAAAGTAATACAGAAGGTGTTGCTCAGCAAATTTGAGTTCTGTTGCTTATTACCTGTATTATAACAAAAGCTTTAGGCATGTTTTTTGTGAATATTGGTAGTCTACAACAGTTTCCCCAAGTTATCCTGTAGTGCTTTAGTGCATTAATACTTTTCAGTAATGAGGTTTTTTTTTTCTCTGGGAAGATGTGATGCAGATGTGTTTTTATCCTGCTCTCAGCTGGTAAATTCCTGAATTTGGGAAACAAGCAACTGGGCAGCTTTCTATGAACACATATTTTTCCCCCCTTCAACAAAAAACATCAGAAAGGAACAAGTCTGTGCAGACTGTATGACTTAAATTGTCTTTTGCCTGCAATGACAGGAACTGCTCCACAGAAATAGCATTTTATATATAGAAAGTGAAGGAATACAGAGAAACATCTTCAAAAAGACTTACATCAACACCACATTCTGGCATCCAGCCTCTTTGAGAGCTGTAGGAAATAGCCCTCCCAATGCCCTTAGTGGGACTGATTTAGGAAGCAGATGCCCAGCCACATGACACTAATTGGTAAATCACAATTGCAAAGGGTACAGCTTTTCAAGGAATTTTTTTCAATTCTGAACAACAAAAAAAAAAAAAAAATCTAATGCTTGTGGTCTTAAAAACAAATCTCAATCAGAAGCAGACAGATGGTTTCATACCTTATGTTAAAAATAATTAACAGAAATATTTCAGAGTATAGATCCTAAAAATCAAATATCTATGGAAACTAGAATTTATTACTATTTTTTCTTTGCTCAGTGTACATATTCTCAAACCTCCATTGGTTAGTGAATTAAACAGTGAGTACAAAAATAATTTCCTTCATATATACAGAAGCACATGACCAAACTAAATATAAATATTTACATAATGCCTAAATTAAAAGTCTAAATTTTGGCTTGAGGGTTTCATGGACTATCCAGAATTCATAACTTTGACAGATTTTTGCAGAACATTATACACACACTGAATTTTTTGTCCCTCTATAATTCCTTGCAAGTAATGCTAAACAGTATTCTCACAATTAAATTTGAAAACTAATTATATTATTCATCTCTAAAGGTGGAAGAGAAGCCATGTTAACTTTTCACAGTCCAAGAAGCTGTTGGTAAACTGACAATGCTTCTAAATAATATTCAGATCCTTGAGATGAGACCCTCAGGTTTCACAACAAAAACATGTTTCCTGAAGAGTAGGGGACCAAGAACTTGGTGTTCTTCACCACAAGCCCCACTCTGTGTGTCTCACAGCAGCCAGGGAAACCCAGTGGTGTCCAATTGGACACTGTACCACTCCATTTCTCTCTCTCACCACCAAGTTTCAGACAGACACATCATTACACCTCCAGAGCAGGTCAGGTCCTCAAACTTAGGCTTTCTATTTTGCATCCTTCTTGCTTTTATTACCACAGCCCATCTTACTAGAGCAGAGATGCATCCTAAGCCCCAGATTCCACAGGAGGAAGAAATGAATCATCTCTGTGACGAGCCTGACTGCAGCCTGACAAAGCTTGTGAGGGTAGGAGTAAATTAATCATGCAGAGATCCATTCTGTCATGGCTGGAAGCCCTGGAATACCTGAGGTGGCTCAATTGTAACTAGTTAGAGCATTCCCCTGCTACACTCTGGCCTGACATGCAAGCATGCCAAGAGACAGCAAAGAGGTTTCACATAAAGCAAGGTACCCAAAAAGGATGCAAAGGCACAAAGCTGCTCAAATCAACAGGAAAACTTAGAATTGACCCGAGAGAAATAAATCTTCCAGCAGCACAAATTGATCTGCTGTGTAAGGTAGATCAATTTTGTAATTTTGTGCTGCCAGTTGCTGGTCTCCAAGCCAACTGCAATTTTTGCAGATGTGAGTACAAACCTAGCACACTGAAAAAATTCTTCCCCTTTCTCCACCTATTTACATGCTTTTCTTGTGAAAACTTCAAGCAAAGAAGCACTCTGCAAGCACCAAGAAGGGAAGAAAGAGAGACATACTCAGTCTTAGAGATTAATGAGCTGTTTAAAAAGATTTTGCCTCCAAAAACACCCTTAAATCAAAAGCCATACAGTTTCAAGAAAATAATGGCATTTCAGAGAAATAATGAGCAACACAGATCGCTGCCCATCACAGTACTGATCATTTCAATTCTGCTTTTTCTCAAACGATTTGGTTTTGCCCTTACCTGTGTGTTTAAGCCCTTTCAAACTTGAAAACCAGGTAACCTGTGATCCCTCATTTAGATAAAAAGGTTTTCTGGTGTCCATTTTCTTAGAGGATAACTTTTTAGCCTAGCACTCAGGTAAATTTCCATGAAGGCATCACAAATATGCAATGTGAACACAAGAAAACATCGGTAGTTAAAAGCAGCTTGCAATTTTAATGAGGCTGTATAAAGACAGCGACTACCAAGTCTTACTGAAAAGGTGATTTTGCAAGTAAAACCAAACCAAGTATCAAATGCTCAGCAAAATACCCACTGGCAGCTTGGGAAATACAGGAACAATGTCAGCACAGGAATGATGTCTAGAGGGGCTAAGAGGGAGGGGGAGCAAAGACAAACTGCAGCAGTGGTGGGCAACAGGACACCATTCTTGCTGCCTAAATCCTGTCTAGAGATCATACAATGGTTTGGGTTGGAAGGAATCTTTAAAGGCATAGCCCAACCTCCCTGCCACAGGCAGGGACATCTCTTTCACTGGATTCAAGCTGCTCCAAGCCCTACCCAGCCTGATCTTGAACACCTCAAATAATGCAGCATGCCCAACACCTCTGGGCAACCTGTGCCAAGACTTCACCACACTTGCAAAAAACTTCTTCCTCATGACCTGACTAAATCTGCTTCTTTTAAAACCATTGCACTTTATCCTATCTCGATAAGCCTTGGCAATAAAGCCTCTCAATCTCTCATTAGTCACCTGTTTATACACTGAAAGGCCACAATAAGGTCTCCCCAGAGCCTTCTCTTCCCCAGGCTGAACAATTCCAACCTTTTTCCCAGAAGAGGAGTTCCAGACCTCTAGCCATTTGTATGGGCCTCCTCTGGACCTGCTTTCACCCAACATTGCACACAACTTGTAAGTCAACTTCAAGTTGTTTTTAAGAAGAACAAAAATATTTGTGCTCATTGACTACTTGTGAGTCAAAGGCTTCATTACATTTAAAGAAAATTCCATTATAAATTCATTTGGCATGAATTTAAAAATATACTACTTAAGTTTGTTGGTTTTAATCAAAACTATTTGCTGCTCTCTTGAGAAACACAGCAAAGCTACCTCTTTACAATCTCCAGCTACCTCAATTATAAGGGCCAACATACTCCACGAACAAAAGCTCATAGTCACCCATGACAGTATATATAAAATAAATGAGCCATGAACAAGTGCCCTCTTATGAATATGAGTACCAGGTATTTAAAATATTTCATTGGAAAAAATATATTTATCTTACTCCATAAGCAGAGAGAATGAAGCAAAGACTAATATTCAAAAGGATACAGATTTAAATTTGCAGCAAGTTACACCCAAAAAATCAATTTCGAAGAGCCCAAATAGATCATCCAAATAATTATGTAAAAATGTAGTGTTGATACAGCAAGATTCTTTGGTACAGAGACTAGGCAAGCTTCTTACATTCTGAGTATCACCCAGCTTGGATATAATGCTTCTGACACATACCCAGTGTTTTGGAGAGAACCCCAGAATTAAGGTCTCCCACTAGAGAAAATTATCATTCAGTGAAAGCTAAAGATTTGGGATTAGGTCTACCAAATCAGAATCTCTCTCAAAACCTGTAGGAAAATCCTATGCAACATCTTTCCTATCTATTATGGCATTTAGGGATGATACAACAATTTCTGAAAAGCATTTAAGTTTCAGTATGTTATAACTGAAGTCATTACAAAAATTAGTATCATCTTCTCCAGCAAAACAAGTTTCAGTTTTTCTTATAGACTGCCTTTTCATTATAGCTGCCCAGACCTAATTTAGAGTCCACTACTACTTCTGCTGTGGGCCTCTCATGTTTCTTTTTTAAGGTTTACTAGTACTTCAGTGCCTTCTTTCACCATATTCAAAAACCAGATGCTACAATTCTCAGGAGGTGTTCGCTTCCTTTCTCTTTCCTCATCAATAAAATTTGCTAGAGGATTTTCCCTTGAAAACACACACAAAAATCTAGCAGCTCCTCCTAGCACAGTGTCATGGTATAGCCTGGCAGCCAATTAAACACCTCACTCAGTCTCTACCTCACCACAGTGGGATGGATTGGGAGTGAAGAATAAAATCTGAGGTTTCAGACAAAGACAGTTTAAATGGACCAAACAATAAAGTGAAAACTATAATAATCAAATTATTAGAATACACCAAAGAAGTGATGCACAGTGCAATTGCTCACCACCCACAGGCTGATGCCCAGACTGTTCCCCAGCAGAAGTCCTTGGCAAGCTCTTTCCCTAGTTTATAGACTCAACATGACATCACGTTCTATGGAATATCCCTCTGGCCAATTTAGGTCAGCTGTCCAAGTTATGTCCTCCCCCCAGCTTCTTTTGTCCCCCAAATCACTCACTGGTGTTATGGTGTGAGAAGCCAGAAAGTCCTTGACTGAAGGTAAGGACTGCTTCACAAGAACTCATCCATTGTTATCAATCTCATGCTCATCCTAAATCTAAAACATGGAATTATACCAGCCACTAGGAAAAAAAAAAATCAGCTATAGCCAGCTAAAACCAAGACACATGGCTACCCTTTATAGCTCTTCAGAAGGGATTATTCATCTTTGTGCAGACTGTAAAAATCAGGAAGGCAGTGCTTTATCTGTTGAATAGCAATAATTAAAAGTTTACAGTTAACATAAAATTCAGACTTGCAAGTCTGAGTTATAACAAAACTACCTCTAAGCACATGTTTATTAATGTTTTACATCTAAAAGTTGCAGATGGTTTTACGGCCAATCAAGGCCTGAACTTTCTGAGGGTGAGGGAGAAGTGTTATTACCCTCAGTCAAATAGTTTCTTGTACAGAACCTGGAAGAGCAATTCTCTCCAAAGCAAATTAAGCTAAGACCCCACGGCTGAGTCCCACAACTTCATTTAACTTTGGATGGAATCTCCTAAGAACAGCACCAAAAATGACACACCACGTGCATTGCTCAGCCGCAGCAGAAACTGAACTTCACTGTGGACAGCACAGTTTTTGATATGCACCTCTCCCTATTTCAGCAGCAGAGTACTGGGGCTCAGCTTTGAAGCCTGAACACTGCTCCAACACCAGCTGGCAGTGCAGAGTTCCTACGAGGACTCTCAGCTCCAGTTATTCTTGTTTCCCAGCACTCTGAAATGAAACCATTCGGCTGAATTTGACTACAATTATGCATGTATATGCAACCTTTTAAAATATATTTGTAATTTCAGCCTTTGAACCTATTGATTCTCTTTAACAGTGCAGCTTGGAAAAATGAAGGGATAACACCCAACCAGTACTAAACCACTACATTTACTTAAAACACAGAGGCTTTATAAGCAAGAACAAATGCATACTTGCAGTACAAGTGATTTCCTGTTTAGATTCACACCTCAGATAAATGGGCATTCACTGTGTAAAGGTTGACACCTATATATCAACACAAAAGCAACATCTTGCAAGATGGACCCACTTTCCAAGGACAGGCAGATAAAGCTATCAGGTGAACTCAGTTATTTCATAAGTTCTTAAACCAGAGGGAATAAGGAAATTCTATTGTAATGGCTTTCTGGTGTCAGCAGGTCCTCTCACACCACCTCTTCTTGTCCTGAACACCCAGCATCAGCTTTTGTAAACAAAATAGTCATGTCTACATTTGCCAGCAAAACAAAAACCATTGTGTCCAGGTCTAGGCTCCTCAGTGCAAGAGGGATACAAATCTACCTGAGAGACTCAAACAACTGAGGGACTAAAATATCTCTCACACAAAGTAAGGCTGAGAGAGCTGTGACTTAAGCCTAAAAATGGCTTGTGGAGGATCATAATAATGCATATTAATTGTATATATCGTTATATATATATATATGCAAATGTATATAAACATGAAAAAAACTTATAAGGAACCTGGCTGCATGTTCCTTCTCAGTTTTGGGCAGTGACAGGACCAGAGACAATGGACAGAAATCACAGGAGTTGCTCTCTGAACATCAAGAAACATTTACTGTGAGGGTGACTAAGCAGCCCATAAAGTTGTAAACTCTCTATCCTTGGAGACAGTAAAAAAAACAAAACAGCTGGAAATAGACCAGATTTAGGTGACTGCCTGACCAAAGGGGCTGAATATCTTAAACCTCCAGAGGTCCCATCTAAATTCACCCATTCACAAAAAAAAAAAAACCAAAAACAAAAACAAACAAGGAGAGCCTAAACAGACACTCAGTCTTTCAATATCATCTTTCTAAAAGCTACAATAGCCACAGCAAGACAATGGTCTTTCCACAGTCATTGCTCTGTTCCATCCTTTCTGCTAGTTCAGTTCAAGCTCACTCAATAGACTACATACCAAGAAGCAGTACTAGATCATCTTCCTTGTACATTAAACTCAAAGTAAAATCAATGAGAATAAAAAAAGAGAAAGTTTGTGTAGCATTAGAAAAATATTTGACATTTCAGCCTACATACAGTAAGCTCTGCTATTTTTATAAACGATCAGAACTTCTCTTAATAGGCTGCCTCTCCAGTCTAGGAGAAGCATCCTGGTTAAGGATGCAGAGAATGATGATGCAATTACACTGAAGTACCTCAGCTTCAGTGACATCTCAGTACTTCCAGTAGGAAAGGAAGATTAGACAGCAACGCATAGATCTTAAACTATTGGCTCTTCAAAACAGGCTCTCCGGAATATTTTCTTCTTCTGCACATCAAAATATATACTTTTCTAACCACTTAACTCTTTTACATTTATAGTTCCTGACACTCAGTAGGATCACCAAGTTCATGAAGTATAGTGGTAGGGCATGCATCTAATACAGAAATTAGAGAAAACAGGCTCAAAAGAACATTTGGCCAAGGTTAAACAAGTGATGAGAATCCTTTTGTCATGCAGTCCCCAAAATTATTCTCTCAGACTCTGAGATTGATGGCAGATAAATTGAAAACATGTAAATACAATACAGATCTGTACAGTGTATAACTATAGCCTCATTTTCAGAGGACAAAGCTGAGGGATCACAGAGGTTCTTTCTGTATCAAGGATTCTATTTATTTCAGTTGCATGGCTAAGTAATGGCTAAGATCACTTAGAAAAAACTTCTTTTAAGCTTTAGAATTTTTCCTCAGGTTGATTTATGCTGAATTTGCCATTAAGTTTCCCACTTAACAGTGATATTTCAAATAAATTATTTGCAATGTATCCTCAGTCCTTTCAGCTCAGCCATTTTTTTTTTCCCTGCAAATCCAAGGCTGCTTTTCTCTATAAACTCATACTTTGAAATACAAACAGCTGCCATAGCTTTTTCCTCCCTATAAGGAACAACCCCCTGGTCTCTTCTGGAGCTTGATTTCCCATCCTGATTCTGCTACACACAGTGTCAATGATATCAGTGCTCTCCCTGTAGCAGCTGCCTTATCCTGTGCAAGCCTGCTTTGGGAGAACAGAGGCAGGAACAAATATTGCATCAAAAGCAGCCATCAAAATGCTGGTTAAAACAGCAGCATTTGCAAAAAAAAAAAAAAAAAAAATTCTATAATTCTAGTATAGGATATTTCTATGATTTTTAATACTGGTATGAGGCTATCATTCTCTAGATTAAAATATTTCACTTAAATAAAACAGAACAGGTATGAAACATCATTTCACAGCAATCATTATCATTTCACTGATAATTTTTCACAGTACAGCTGCAAAGAATGGACACACTTATAACTATAAAGTGACCCAGTAATGAATTCACTCCCCTCGTCACTTCATTCTAGTTACTCTTTCATAAAAGGTGAGAGGGAAAACCCCACTCTCACCTCCCTAGAGAGTATTTAGTTACATTTGGAGTGGTTACAACAGTTCAGTTTGGATCTTCTTGCAAAACACAAAGAAAACCCAAACAAATAGAAAACTAAGACTGAGGAAGAGAAGGAAGAAAAATATTTTCTTACATTTAATGTGAGAACTCAGGAGTTTAAATACCCGTGCAAGGTTTGGGTGCAATTCATCCCTGTACCAAGGATTAAGTCTCTTGTTAGTATTGCTAGAAGGGAGGGTGGCCCAAATTCAAAACCTATGGGATATTCTAGTTTTGAATGCTCACCATCACTTCTCCCAAAACTGTTCCATTTTGCACAAGTATCCACTTCCTTGAAAAGGATCATAAACAGAAACCCACCAAGAACATCTCTGTGTCATTGCTAAGCATTTTATAGGAACAGCAAGGGGTCTGGCAAGCTCCATAGACCCACTCTGAAGACAGAAAAACCTCTGCTGTCAACCTCAATCTGTTACCATTCTTATAAATGAGCCATTTGGGAGTTCACATCACACTGTTGGAAGGACTCTTGTTATCCCAGCTCTTGTATAAAAGTCATTCTTGTGTCTCTGCCAGCAAGGAGCTTGACTTTAAAATACATTTTTTCTGTTTCTATATTTTATGCATTAAGATAAGCTGCAAGCTCCCATGTTGTTAAGAAAATACTTCAGTACTTGCATGATTTTGCAACAAAGAAGTTAATGCTAGGACTTAAGCAGATAAAAATGTTATTCTCATCCATCATACATTTCATCACACTATGGACAGAAATAACATGCATAAAAATCATCTAAATATAGGATTTGGGCTCGTTTATTTTTCACAATACAGTGTCAGGTATACCTAGAGTTATTCTTAGTAATGTTCTACAGGTGAGGATTATTACCAGGTGGCATAAACAATTTTGTGTGGTTTTTTGTGAGTCAGGGATCATAAGAAGCTTTCCTTAAGCCCATGGCTTATTCACAGTGCACTTCAGTTTCATAATTTCTCAGCTTTTATGCTTACATTTGAAAACTCAGGAGTTGTTTCTACTGGTATTGAAGCAGTGATTACAGTTCAATACAGCTGACCACCTCTCAAAAGAGATTTTTTTGTATTTTCTAGGGTCTTTATGTATAAGATGATTTTCTTTTAAAAAGAATCCATGTAAATCATAGCTAGTTAAAAGAACTATCAAAACTACAATAAAAGAACAAAAAAGTCTATTTAAAAAAAAAAAACCAAACAAACCCACAAAATCCTAACCCTATAGTATCTTTATTCAGCCTATTAAAGCAGACTAATCAGAAATTATCAATGATCACGTGCTATCAAGACATTATCAGCTACTTCATTTTGCCACTGCCAGATCTGGCATTTAGCTCTGTCACTAACAGGAGCAGGACACCTGCTACAGAATAGGAATTCTCTTGGACAGAAACCACCTCTTACTCACAGAATGCACAGCATGCAGAGCAAACCTTCCTCGCTGGCCACTGCCAGATTAACCTAAAATAAAATGATGTAATCACTCTCAAACTATGTCCAATAACACTTGCTGAACTCGTAGGAAAAAAATCTCTATCTGTTGGTGAAATATCACCTTCCCAACTTGCAGAGCCCTAAAACCCAGTGTTCAACACATTTCAGTGGAAGTCACATCCTGACTGAGCCCTTCCATTCAAGGTTTAGAATGTGCCCACCCTGAAAAACTGCATCTGGACATCCAAACACAATATTGCTGCCAAACACTAAGCAGAAATTCATAGGACCCAAATGGAAAACTTCCAGTACTAATGACTCAATTCATGGAGCTCATTTCAGGAGATGATTCATAACTAACCTATAAATTTCACTAATTGGAAACCCCTCTCACTGCTCACACTGGAGGGGAAAAAGAAAAATTAAGACACTTCCTGCATGCTGGTCAAAAACCCCAAATAAGGCAATATTAATTGAGTTTTTGGCAGACACCCTTCCATTACATCTGCACAACCCAAAAATCAGCAATGCATATATAAATATATCTACACTCACAAAACAACCAGAACAAAGACTGAGTATTTGTAGGGGAAAAAAGTTATTGTTTTATTTCCTTAAAAAGCCCCAGAAAAAAATTTAAATTCTAAAGATAGCTTGAGAAGCTGTAGCAGGAAGGGTATTTAGCAAATCTCAGTAATTACATATTTGGTATACTGCAATATGAGATAATTCCTGAAAGCAAACAAACAAACAAACCAACCAGTGAGGATTTCCCAGGGCATTACCAAGTGTGAGCACTAAAGTCAGACCAAGTCATTTCTAGTTTTGTGAAAAAGGGCGGGCAGGACTGAATGTGATACCAAAAGCTTGGTTTATATTGTTGCTAAGGTCCTAGTCCAGAGTTATTAATTAGTTACAAAGCAGCCAGTTCAAATGAGGATAATTTAGACTTGACTCTACCTCTCTCCTTGACTCTTGCCAGACGCCACCCCTCCATACACTTGCCTGCAGACCAGGATAATTGACCCAGCTTGTAGCCGTGCCCCTCATTCAAAGGGCATTTGCCTCACAGAAACTCTGCCCTCTGAGTTACTCTTCAGAGCATTTTTTCATGCTCTGCAATCATGAGAGGAAGGATCTTTCATTAAAAAAAAAAAAAAAAAAAATAATCTGGGCTAATAACTCATGAGCCCATGAGTCTGGGTCATAGCCAGAGACCTGCAATGTGGGTTAACATCTGACCAAACTGTGAAAGTAATTGCAGCTTTGCCTGTAAATCTCCTCCACTCCTTCCCTGGGTGACCTGGAATATGCACTTCCAGTGACAGACCGCTCCTCTGAGTGTACTGGGGGATTTCAGCTTTGCCATACCCTTTAAGAAGAAATAAAATCCAATAGCTTTATATAATCCCTTTTCAAGTACCTGTGTCCTATTAAAACACTGAATCCTGACCAAAAAACAAACAAACAAAAAACCCTTAAAGCATGCCAGCATTTAAAAACCCCCTACCACCATAAGGAGTTAGATCTGATTATTTCTTTGAGAAACCAAGAATTAGTGGCATCACCACAATCCTCCTTTGCTACTGGTAGGAATTGTCACCTATGACTGCACATGCAGAGAACAGCCAGCCTGGAATAACAGAACCTGAAAAAGGACATTTAACATTTCATTTCCTATTTGCCACATGTTTGTAAATTTATAGTATTTAGCATTACTGAGGTAATAGTGTTTTTTTTTTTTTCTGAAGTTTAGAAATACTTCAGCTTGGTTTGGGCTCCTCCCACAACACACATTAGACAAAAATAGATTCAAGACCTGTGAGTTGGAGAATACTCACAACTGGGGACCCATAACTTAATCAGTAGTTTTTGCAGGATACCCTAAAATGCAAGGAATAAACACAAATACATGTGACAGCTACAATGAAGTCGATCTGCCAGCTCTAGAAATCCCATCTTGTATGAGTTAAAAAAGCTTCCTTGCCTTCAAGCTACAGTGAATTTTGATGTTTCTAAAAAAGGTGAAAAATAGGATAAAGATCTTGGCAAAGGTCAGATGTCACATGTAAAACAAGGAACAAAATAGAAATCTTCCTATCCTACCCATCTCAGAAGGCCTTTCAAAGTATCCCATGTATGCTTCCCAGCAGGTCTTTTTTTGTCCCTTAAAGACCTGAATATCAAGATACAGATCACTGTGCTGAAAGCCACTCTTTCCAAAATGAGAGTGCTTGCCAATAAATCACAACTGTTTTACCATATGCCACATCTTTCTGCCAAGTATCACCAGCCTGTTCTACTTTTAAGCAAATTTCATTATAAAATAGCTCAGAGCAATGCTCATTAAAGAGTATACTGAAAAATGTCAAGTTGTTTTTATATTATAAATGGGACTTTGTTTTCCATAAAGATTTCATACTGGTGCTTATTGAAAAAACTGGAATTTCTCAGAAAAATCTGAGACATCTCACCTCAAACTCACCACTCAACTCCTGACACTGGGATGACAACCCTGTCCTCTGCTCCATTGTTCACTAATGCTGATTGTTGCTTTGAGAACTCCAATTCCCAGCACACTGGTGAGACCTCCAATCTAAGCCCACTCATTAATCACCTTCCCTGACGGTGCTATCAAGAATACAGCCATTCCTTTTGGCTAACTTTGAATAGGTGTGTTCACCCTTTGAAATTAGAGGCTCATAACAATCAGCTCCAAGAGTCTTCTAAGAAATCATGAAACCCTTTCAGCTTTTTCACAAGCATATAAAACTCAGCAGAAGGTCTTTCATGTAACAGCTGACAACACTGGTCTTTAACTAACTCCTGAACTATGCAGAAACTAGTCCAAATGCTGACCTGATTTAAACTCTGATCTCACTGGACTCATGGGGTTAGGAGAGTATGCAAATCCACCCAAAATTTGGCTTTAGAATCTCTCTGATTTGTGCTGCCTAGAAATAGATCAGCTTGTGGTGTTTTCACATTTTAACTTGATCAATCATTGCTAAACCTATCACAGGCTAAAAAAAAAAAACAACAAAAAAACACAATCATCACCAAAAATCATTATTGCTTCCATTATTTTTCATTCCATTCAATTACAACTCCCATTTACTCACATCCAATATTTCTCATGGCCAACAGTCAATTAAAAAATACTCCTCCTTCCTGGCACTATTACAATTTTAGTGGACATTATAAATTACTCCTACAAAGCAAAACTCTCAAACTTCAAGTTTAAAAAAACATTCACTTTCAGTCGTGGCTTACAGCATATGAATCACAGTACAGAAGTCACACATGTCACACTTTTCTGCTAAAAACCCATATTTTATATTTTTTAACAGATGGCAAACTATGATTTACGGGTTCTACATGCTTTGGTCTACATGTCATAACACACATCAAACTGCTGACTACTGGCTACTGCCTGCCACTGTTCATCCAGAAAAACACAAAATAAAAATTAAACACCATAGTACAGCCTCTGTAAAGCCAGGGAGTTCCAGGGTCATATTATGTAACTGATGTCCAAAATTCCATTTTTATTAATAGATGAGATTTTGTGCATTTCTTTTCCACAGTGGAGTTCCTACACATGTTCTCTTATGCCCTTCTCCAACAGTAGGAAACTTGTAAAAGCCTTTCTGTTCTAGAGCTACAATTTGTTTTTCCTAGCTATTTTCAGCCTTGCTGCTGTGCAGTTTTAGTTCAGTTACTCAAAGCTGGACCACAACTATTACTACTCTTGTTTAAGATTTTAGGGACAAAGACTGTATCTTTTCAACCTGCCACTCAGTGTTTCTGTCCATCCACATCCTTTTTTCCAACACATCAGTCCCAAGAAAGCACTTATGAAGAACAACATTTAAAACAGCTCCTTTGCCCTCTGCTGCTGAAAAAGCAAAGCAAATTGTGGGGATCCACAAAATCAGAGGGTTTTGGGAAAGCTGCAAAGGTCAGTCCTCAAAGACAACAGAACTGTGATTAGAGCTAAGCAGTAGCCATGAGATTGGGCAGCAGAAAAATTATTTAAAAAGTAGAAAAGCAAGGACAAATAGAACAATAGTCTGTGTATTAACGTTTGTCTAGGAGAACTTCCTAAGCTGCAGAAAAGTTTATCCAGCAAGATATTAGGAAGTTTGAAGCTTAATAATGGAGCTCTGTGCATTGTGTTTGAAGGCTTACAAGCAGGCATTGTATTTGAAATACGCAAGCACTGTTTTAAACAAAGGTACATGTGCTTATAGTGGTTGGATGGAACCACTGTCAATGTGCTTTTGCTTTGTGTGATTGGTCAAAAAACTTTTGAAGTAAGTTGTAACATTAAGTTCTTGGTCTGCTGCCTGGGATGTGAGCTGCTGGCATCTTCCCATTGTCATAACTGTGTCATGAGGCGGATGCTGAAAAATAAAACAGCTCAAGGCATGTTCCACAGCAGACCTGTCCTGTTTGTGATTCGTACAGAGCCCCTGGCTGGCGATACAAATAATTTTAGTATTATATTGAAGTTCCATTCTGAGTTACTAAAACACTCCAGAAATGTAAACAATGTTGCTTAGCCCATGACAGCATTTTTTTAACACGTCTTTCTCATTCCACTTATAAATACCTCAGCTCTACTCTGACTTTGCATTTGGAATGAGTTATAAGAATGAATCTTCATTATAATACGTAGATAGTGAAATGATAACTGCTAGGAGCCTATTTCACTGTGCTCTGTTAAGTTCCATCACCACATCTCGCCAGAAATTAATGGACCAGTCTCCAATATTTCAAAGAAACACCAAGTACTAAGGACTTGAGATCTAGATGGAGTGCCTTTTCATTCTTGCCCATCTCCATGAAGAGGTTACACTCTTGTAACCAGCCTGACACTCAAGATTCTCCCAATAGCTGAGGAGATTTTACATCCTAATATTGTCAGTTACAACTGTGCCTTTTGCCAAGTTCTCCAGTACTCCCTATAAGGGGCAATGCATTGTTGAGCTATTTCTAAACAGGCTTAGGCACAATGTGGCTTAATGCAGAAGTTTTTTATAAAACTTGGCGGATTTGGGAATACATTCATTACTCTTATGGTCTACAGAAAGCTTAAATAACACAGCAAAATAGTAACAGCTGAACAAAAGCAAGGAATCCTGTTTGCCTTTTTCTCCTGTCTCTATCAAGGATCATTACTAAACCAACCTGCAAGTTCCTAGATGGCATTACAGGTCGCTGGCTCAGATTTGAAACACTCTGATGCAACATCATTTGTATGCAACCCTGCAACACACGAACACCTGCATCAATTACTGCATGTCACTTCAAAAGGCTAGCCAAAGAAACTGATTTTAGGGAATGAGAGTACTGTTTCTACTGTACAAGTGCAAGAACAGAAACAAAGGGCAGGTTGATGACTTGCCCCAAGGCACAATAAATCTGTGTCACAACGCAGACAGAACAACAAGAGGCAAATATTAGTCTTGCTGCACTATAAAAATAACCAAAACCACACTGATATAAGTTCATAATGGCTTTTCAGTAACCAGATAACTACAGCTGAAATAATACCCACTTTCTCCTTAGCTTTCACCCAGCACAAAGAAATAGACCCAGGTGGTTCTGGAGGTCAGAGTGCAGCACTGCAAATAGCAGAGGTATGCACTTTTTAACTCCTAGTCGAAGGAAAATTTCCAAGTCTTTCCTTTTTAATGGCATAGGTTTAGTTACTATTTAGTTTTCCACACCTGTTCTGCACTAGTGTCCCACAGTGTCAATAATTAATATCAGGCACAAAATGCAGCCAGAGTTTTAACAGGGATCCCCTCCCAGGCTAAAGCCCCTTTCCCCACAGCCTGCCCTGCTCCTAGTGGTAGCTTCTCCTGATTTTAATTAAGCTGAGAGCAGAATCAGGCAGATTTACAAGAACACAGGTTTATCCAGCAAGACTTACTACAATCATTTTGAGTGAAACATGTAGAGACCAGGTGACTTCAAGCATTTCTCAAAGTGAAGGATTAAGAGGACCAGGGCTATAGCCAGATGGGATGGACAGGCACTGTGGGAACCTGCTCTGTAACATTCTTCCAACTGTCTTAATGAAAAGGTAAATCCTCCTTAGCTTTCTGATGCCAGACCTTGAGTAACTGTTAATCAAATCTGATCTTCCAAGGGAAATTTTACAGCTGCTTTACAAGAGCAAATTCTACAATTAGAGACTATATAAACACATCATCAAGCAGCTCTTTAAGAAGAATGCAAAAAACCAGACTTTTGTCAATGTTTCAGTCAGATGCTAATTAAGGAAGCATTCCAGTGCCTGTCTTCTAGGATCACTCTTGAAAGAATATGGATTAATTCTAGAAAAAACAGAAGATGCTACCCTGGCTCTCTAAGTGCTGTAGTAGTAAGTGATGAACACTGCCTTGAGAGCTGATATGAGCTGTCTTCTGATTATATTCACCACCATATTTGAGGAAAACCAGCACACTGCAGCTGGATCACACCCTACTGATGCCTCAGAGTGGCTACCTAGCTCAGAGGCTAGACAGGGTTAGAAAATAAAGTGGGTATTTGTTAAAGTCCTTCAAGAGCATCCTAGGGTGACATTAGGATGCTTGTATCCCATTCATGTGTGCTATTTTAGCTGGATATTATGTTCTGTGCCTTCAAGACTGGCTCTGAAGAGTGAAAGTTTTATTTTGGTCTCTTATCAGCCACTCCCCCACAGCTGGCAGGACACAGAGACAGGACAGTACATAGTGCTGTTTTTGCTTTTTGCCCTGCTTTTTGCTTTACTCTCGCCTTTTTGCTTCTGTTCATTAGTTAGTTTAGCTAAGCAGTCCAAATTTCCTCGTGGACTGTTTCTCCTTTCCTGTTTGGACCTACTCAAGCCTGCTCTGGACTGGGACCAGGCAAACACTGATAGTTTGCACCTCGTGGCTGCAGCAGCTGCCCCAGTGCCGGAGGGACTGATAACAGAGCAACCACCCCCAAGAGTGACTTTCTGAATTTGTCATCTTTTTCAGAGTGGTGAAAGAGTGGTGTCATCTGGTATTGTTCATTCTGTGTGCTGGGGGGTGCTGTGCCTGTTAAATAAACAGGTTCTTTCCACCCCTGTCCGAGGAATTCTTCCCGAACCGGTTGGGAGGAGGGGCCATGTGGGTTTGCTTTCTGGAGGGACCCCCCTTTGGGGATTCTCTCCCAAATTTGCCCTAAACCAGGACAAAGAGTTACACCTTGGGCAGTGTAAAAGCCTTGCAGAGGCCACACCTGGGATGGACAGTAGTCACAAGTTTTTCAGACAAATATGTTTGATATCACGGGTTAATTCTCCAATTACAGCTTCAGGTAATGAAGTCATAGCCCACCAACTCACTTCCCCCCAATTCACTTTTGTTTATACTTTTCAGGGCCTGAGGCTGTGGTGTGTCCTTGGATCTCAGGCCCGGCCCAGGGGGAGTTTTTTGTCTGACCAAAATGTGAAGACAGCAGTTAGCACATGATTTGAAGTTTAGAGCTATGCACTAATGCAGTATAGGATTTGAAAATATAAAAGCTACCACCTGAAGGCATCACTACCAACAGTAATAAGGACACTGAAGAAGTCAAGGACCACCTGTGATTTCTGCCTCTTGTGTGAAGAGCCCCAGACACATTGTTCTCTGCCTTCCCAGTAAATTTGAAAGCTAATGAATCATTAACATCCCCCACAGGTAAACTTTGCAATTTCCAATAATGTCAATTTATATACAGATTATGAGCATGTATTTTTTAAGTAGAGGGAGAGGGATTGTTTCTCTGGTATTTTTCTACTGTGATTTGGAAAAGCCCATTATTTACTCTAGCAAAAAGAAAAATAGAGTTGCCTTGCAGTATTGACACCTTGAGCCACTTTCAGCAAATGGAATGCCTGATTAAGCAAAATTTAGCAAGTTTGAATGAAACACAGCATTGCCTATCAATTTTTTTTTTTCCAAAATAAATGAATCCACAAAAACTTAAACTAAGCATAGTGCTAAATGATTCATTTGCTACTTTTAGCAGATATTCTCAAAATAGCCTTTATCTGATTTACCTCTACATCAGAAGAAAAAAGCCCAAGAGCTGTCAAACTTTTAGAACTATCTAATGACAGAAAAAGAAACTTTATGATAATATTGAACAACCTGGGCTGCTCAGAGGTTGAAATTATTCCCAGATCACATTTAGAGGTGATAACTACACAATAATCCCCTAGTCTGGACTCGAGAAAATTACCTATGCAGTACACAAGCACAAGACTACCCTGTTGCAAAGAGTTACAGAAGTATTTTTGAAGAGTGTATGACTGGTTAAATAACTAAAGAAAAAACATTTTCAGAGAAATTGCAAATTTATGCAACAGGTTGGGGTTAACTCTCAAGTTCTCTGCTTATCACACTGATCTATGTTACAGGTTGGCCTGATTTCGTTGAACTTGCTTCAAGCAGAGGTTTGGGCTGGATGAACTCACAGTGCCACTGCTGCTTTAAAGGAGGGACAGAACTCTTGATTCTGCAGTCCAAAATTCTTCACCACAACCAGTCTCCCTAATGCTGTAAAACAATACTGTAATGTTGTCATGTGGCAGAGGAAACTTGCCTTTTGTGTTGGAAACAGGAGACTACAGAGGATGCAGAAGCCCCCATCTGTTTTCACAGCTTTGGGGATTTTCCCTGTTCTCTTGTACCTCTGCATGCAGACAGAAAGACCTCCCCACAGCAGGGAGGAAAGCTCATGGATTTCATTCTGTTTCGGGTCAGGACTCTTCCAAGAATCAGATCTTCACCAAGACTTTCTACCAAAATGACCCCACAGGGAATATAAAATGTTAAAAATTTATATATATCTAATTGCTTGGAATGCTGCATCCAGCTCTGGGGCCCCCAACACAAGGAGGACACAAACCTAGTGGAGTGAGTCCAAAGCAGGCCACAAAAATGATCAGAGGGCTGGAGGACCTCTCCCATGAGGAAAGGCTGAGAGGGTTGGGGTTGTTCAGCCTGGAGAAGAGAATTCGGGGAGACCTCATTGCAGCCTTCCAGTACCTAAAGGGGCCATACAAAAAAGCTGGAGAAGGATTTTTTAGAACAGCATGTATTGATAGGACAAGGGAGATTGGCTTTAAATTGAAAGGGAATAGGTTTACATGATATATCAGGAAGAAATTCTTCACTACTAGAGTGGTAAGGCTCTGGTTCTGTTTGTCCAGGGACATGGATGCTCCATTCACAAAGGTGTTCAGGACCAGGTTGAGCAACCCAGATGAATGGAAGTCGTCCCTTCCCATGGCAGGGGGGCAAACCTGGGTGATCTTTAAGGTCTCTTCCAACCCAAACCATTCTATAGTTAGATGAATTACTTATTCATTCCTGGCCTTTTTCTACCTCTGTTTTTATTTAAGCTGTGACTCCCAGAGAAATTTCTTCCTGGCAATCAATTGCCATTTTGCTTGAAATTATTTACAAGTTAACTTTACTGGATAATCTACTTGGAGAGGAATTGAGTGTACTATCTGCATCTTCAATCAGTTAAGTTAGTCTATACAAAAAATAAATATGTCAAGTGTAGTAATTTGACTAAAGCAAAAATAGTATGCTCATCATGAGGGTAACATGAATCTCTCAAAAATCTTTAAGATCTATCATCATCTTTAAAATTATTTAATACCCCATTCTCTGTTGCTGGAGAACTTAAATACATATTTATTCTTGCAGAAAGAATTAAAAACCCCCAACCAAGTCTTAGCACTGAAGCAAATTAAGCCATACAACAACATGCACAATAAGCAAGTTAATGCAAAATACCCTTTATAAATGCACCAAAAATTGCAAGGAGTGATACCTGGGGGTGGGAAAAGGTGGGATAATAAGTGCAGACTTCCTCAATTCCCTTGCATTTTGTCAAACACAGCCTGAACATCAGGTTGTGGGGTTTTAGGTACTCTTGTGCACTAAGGAAAACAGGCATGAAAGCCTGGGAAAAGCTGCTCTTTGTTTGATCGCATCAGTTGTGTTTATCCTGAAAATCTTAATGCCTTTAGATTACCTTATCAGCTATAAGAAAACAGGCAGCAGGCAAAAGATATTAGGTTATAGATACAAATACATAATTATGTCTCAGATTACCCTTGAGAAAAATGCCTATTCTGAAAGACATTGAAATCAGCAAAACGTAAAACCCTTCATTCCAAGAGTTTCAAAATCACCAGCTACAGGCCACTGTTTCACAGACTTGTGTACTTGCACTCAGAAAATTATTAATATAATTCTTAATTATATTATACCTAAATATTTTTAAATGTGCAGATTCATTCATTGCTTCTACTGATAAGAGACTTGCTCCTGGCCTGGAGCACACAACCCATTTAGAGTAATGCTGGCAAGGGCTGGTCTCTAATGTCCCACTCCATCCTGCACAGAATTCTCTTCAGCTGGCTTACATGGTATAAAACATCATAAGGAAGATGACTGAAATTACTTTTGAGACACATTTCTGTAAAAAGCCCATCCAATTTCCTCAACAGCATTACAGCACCGTATTTTATCTGTCCTGTGTGAGAAGGCTGACGAATACTATGCACCCTCCACAAGCTCATATATCAGAGTTCTTTATTCCCCAAGCCTGATAAGAATACCTAGATAGAGAAAGGAGGGGGGCAGAGGCAGGAGATCAAGGGGGAGTGAAGCAATCACTGCAGCCAAGTTTATATGGTAGGGAGCCCAGGAAGGAATATTTCTGAGAGCACCTTGTGAGCTTGAGTGACAGTGTCAGGGAGCTGAACTCGACAGGAATCCAGCAGCTTCTCTGCCATGGCATGCTTTAATCCACCTTTTTTCTGAGAGAAAATACAAATAGGCTTGAACTCCTTCCACCATTTGCACATCCACAAAAAGACACTAGAGAGGTATTTTTCTTCCTTTTGCTCTATTACTGCAAGAGATTACTTCTAGTTCCTTCATACTGCTCCAGGAATTTTACATGAAACACAGAAACATAACAGGGCTCTGGGAACACTGGTGTCAAGTATTATAAGAAATTATGAATGTGAAGGCAATATTTTTAATTTCCTGTTCTTTATCATAATTTTTCTCTCTATTTCTCACTATTCCAGCTCAGGTAAGTGTATATTAAAGCACCTAGTGGAAATTATGGTCTTCCCAGAGCTGACAGAAATAACATAAACATAAACAGCAGTTATACTCTAAGAGTTACCATATTTTGGGATATCCTCCAACCAAAATATTGGAGGAATAATACAAAGACAGACTGATTTCTAAACAGTCAGTTTAAAAAAAAAAACAACCTCAGCCAAATTCTCTTCCCATTCCTGTAACTTCCAGTTATAAATGTTCCTGGCACACCTGCGTGCACAAAGAAGAAAGAATTCACCCTCCAGCATTTCTGTTTGTTTACAAAACATTTTTACTGCTAAATCAAAGACAAAATTTAGCATCCAACTATAAAAAAACCCTACAGTTTAATAATCACGTGGAATGCGACAGATGTATTTGTCTTTGTAATAGTACATAAAAAGTTTAGCATTGTTATCCAAATTCTCTTTAAAAGCACAAACATATTTGATGATAAAACATTTAGCAAGTTCGTTTCAGTTTTTTTCAATAAAAAAACATATCAAAAAGACTAATGTCTTTCAGACTGCTCATGTAATTCCTGAAAAATATGTAAAAAAAATCTAATCATATTTTCAGTGCCACTTGAAAAAACCCAACTGAATACTCAATTATCTCAGACAATTTCTGATTTTCCATTTGATCTGATGTATCCCCATATACATTACTCACACCAAATTTCCCTGAATAGCCACTGAGCAGAATTTTCCATATAGAATTCATAACAAAAAAACCCCACCACCAGTATGTTTTCTAAGAGTGAAACACTGTTAAATAGCTCCAAATACTTATTTTTCAAACACATATCAAGTAATGATATTCATGCACATGGCTCTACCCCATAGAAATACCTATTTCCAGAAGCCAACTTCTTTCCTCCATTTAATCCACATTGCAATTTATAAAAATGTCAGTTAGGAACATAAACTGGAGAACATAACACAAGGAAGTGAGGAGCAGCAAGCTGGCCTGACTGCTGAAAAAAGACAATTTTGTTGAAAATGCAATTGCAGCAGCATGAGCTGCATGCCACTTTACATCATTTAAAAGTGTAGAAAGGTGTCACAACATAAGTTGCAGTTTCTCAGCTCAGCTCAGTGCTCACCTGGCATGGACCAAGCTTGGGGCTTTACACACCTTCACATTTCTGCACCTCTCTATCACACAGAACGGCTGGCTCACATCCATTTAAAGCAGTTTTGTCTTAAGGTACCCAAAGATCAGCAATTAATTGCAGTAGTGAATTATCATACAGAATTCCATCAAAACATGATGCTATCAGATGCTGGGAGAGCAACTGAGAATCAAATGTCATTAAAGATGCATATGGAAGCAGGATGAGCACAAACCAAACCTCAGATTAGGAAGAAAATTCAAAAGGCTGAATGCATTAGGTAAGTAATGCATGCAGCTGGTCTGCAGTTAAATCCCCTTCAAAACCCTATTTGTGTTTAACCTGCAGCAGTGCCAAAAAGAAAGGGAATACAATAAAAAGGCAAGGTTGAAATGCAAGAATGAACAAATACTGCCCAACAGGTTATTGTGCAGATGAATATCACCTTGTATCCGAGGAAGTGCCAACATATTCCAAGCACCTTCATGTCTCTTCCTTAGGTTACAATTCAGCACCACTAAGCATATCATCATTGCTCATCTGTTCAAGAGTTTAGGTCCACAAGGTTTGTTATATTTAGCAGTGCTTCTCCTTAGACACTTCTCTTCTTATGCCTTTCCTGTCCTCTCAGTAAGAGACTTACTTCTCTCAATTTTACTGTGCACAAATACAGCAATACAGCCCTCTCCACACCAAAATCAGCAACAACCTAAACAACCCAGGTAAGGGTTTTACCAGCAAGGTAAAGCACAGGAAACACAAGATAAGGTAGTTTTTCACCTCCTTCTCCTACTATCAGCCTGCATTTTGACATATCATCAAAGGTGCATTCAGAGTCTCCACTATTGCCCAGCCTCCCTGAGCCCTGCTCATCTAACCACTTACAAAGAAAAAAAAAAAAAAAAAAGAAAAAGAAACAAAATTTAGGCAGACTGGGAAAGACTGAGTTGGGCAGAGAATATATACTGAGAAGACAGGAAAAAAACCCCTGAAAATGGAATCACTGAAACCAAGAAAGACAAGAATAAAGGAGGGACTGGAAGACAGAACACAAGAAACATCTTATGCACATATTCACTGGGCATCTCTGTAAAGAAGACTGTTGCTATGCTACTTGGTGCTACTGCACTCTTCAAAATAAGATCCAATTGAACATATTAGTTCCAGAGATTAGAATGTGTGACACTACACTTGAGAGCATTTGCATTTCTATTAATTTTTAAACAAGTTATTGCCAGCGCATTCATTGTCCAAGCATTGTAAAAGGGAAACTCAGAAGTGATGGCAGATGCCTTACACAAAAAGCAGCTACAGAGTGGGTTTTACTCCACTTCTTTCACAAGCAAGTAATCAAATTTTACTACCAAAAGAAAAGAATAAAAACATTTTTTCCTTCCTACTACCAACATTACTTTAGCCTTCAGCTCAAGTTTGTTCTTACCAATCAAAACCACATACACTGAAGATTCTTCCTGATTAGTCTGGCTGGTTTTTTTTGCAGAGCAAACAGAGATGTTTGAAGGTAACCAAGGTCTGATAAAAGTGGTAAGTACAGTTTCAAATATTTCATTCCAGTTAGTTTACATGAATTGAGGATCAGGTTGCTATTTCATCAGGGACTGTGTGCTGAACATTTTCAAGACAACCACAAAAAAAGACTGCATTTTACCTGTGGGAGTATATACATAAAATGGGCTTCAAACTGGAAATTAGGAAATACTTGAAACTTCCCTTACCAGGCACTTTAGGTATGCATTTGAAATCTAATTTTATATAGATTTCTCTAATGGTTAATCTAATCTAAACACACTTGGAACATGTCTACTGCTCTCTCTCAGCAGATCCCAAGGGCCAAAGTTCGGACAATAAGCCCAAAGAAAATTAAAATTCATTTCCTCACTTAAACATGCCTTTCCAAAACAGTGAACACAAGCAATTTTGGGTGGTTTCCTGTCTCACAGGGAAAGAATGCCTAGATAACTGAAAATGACCATTAATTAAAAAAACAAAATAAATTTGTCCTTGTTCAGCAACAAGAGTGCTTCACACATGAGAGCAGTTCTCCCCTGTCTCCTTTTACACTGTGCTGCATCATTCATTTGCTAACCTTGCAATTAGTTTTTTTGGACCTTCTGGCAACATGATGTAAGCAGTGCCAAAAACCAAAACCAAAACAAACAAACAAAACTCCCCCCAAAAAAACCCAAACCCCCATCCAAACAACAACAAAAAAAATCCAAAGACCCTGAAGTTTAATCAAAGAAGGAAGGCAATGGAATACATACACACAAAAAGTAAATGCCAAGATTGAAGATGATTGTCAGAACTTCTGAGAAACAACAGGGCAGCATTTCCAAAAGGTGAGCCAGTAATACAGTAACAGAATCTTCAAATGATTGTTTCTTAAAGTTTTTTTAGTTTCTAAATTATTTTAAATTTCCATTAATAAAGGTCAGACTACTTAACCATTCTGCATGACCTTCCAGTATCCTTTATATGAATAAATTCCTACCTTTTCCAACAAAGCTCTTGTACAAAATTCACTATAGCCCTGAAATAAGATAGCATTTTTGTAGGAGCATGTTTTGCATGGTAACTGAGGCTTAAATTAAGTATTCAGAATAGTACTTCATAGTCTCCCAGCATTAACTAGCTTTGCACCTAATAAAGCAAGCAGATCTACTGATTTCAGAAATGTAGGGCCTCAATGGCAACTGGACTTTTCCCCTTTCCCTTTGCTCCAGTTTCACTGTTAAATTAATGCTGAATTATCAGTATGTATCCCAATACCTAAAAAATCCCACCAGGAATGCCAAGGGTACTTTAACCTGCACAGTGATTCTTATAAATACTAGACATTTTCTATATTAAAAGCATATTTTCTATAGCACCTTCCTACAATACCTGAAGCATTTTTAGCGCACTTAAGGGAGCTACAAGAGAATACCCATTCTAATAGCTTTTCCTCCACATAAAACTCTTAAAAACCAGTATCTAAATAGACTACAAAAATAAGCTTTTGGTATATTCCCTTGCACTAAATTTACTGAACAACTCCCACCTTTTAAAACCAGAATACTCTCTCTCCTCCCCCAACTTGGAAAATCCTTTTTTTGTGACCTTCCTATTAAGTCACTGCTCCATAAAGTTAAAGTCTTGCAAATTTGAGAGCTCATTCTGAGGAGGTCACCTAACTGCACATCCTCACAGGCGGGAAAGGCTCTGAGTTGCACAAATGAATTTTATGACACTAAAGAATTCTCTTCTTAATTCTTTGATTACTTTTTTTCTTCATATCATCATTGCAGCTTTACTCTTCCCTCACCTTCCAAAAAATTCCTTTAGGAGAAAAGGCAGAAAAAGCCACCCTTTAAAACAGCTGATCCCTTAAAAAACTTGAATACTAATAGTATTGAGTCTTTCCCACCTCATGCTTATTTATTTCAAAACTTGCAGATGACAGCACTTACAGACTGCTAATGATCCATGAGCTTAGTCTTCATTATTACTGTACAACCTAGAGACTAACATCATAAAATATTTTCTTCCTCATTTTCTGTGGTAGATACAATCTACCATGTTTTTATTTCATGTCATTTTCATGTGATACATTGTAGTTTTAGGCTTTGATCTATTATTGTAGATCTTAAGTTTCCATGAAGACAAACTAAAATGAAATACGTAATTCATAAAATTTTTAAACCTTGCTGCTGAAGCTTACATGGTTCCAGAATGTTGAGGTGGTATCAAAAAGTGGTCTGGAAACTCCCATGGATTTGAAAGCCAATTTAACACCATGACATCCGTGGTTCAAGCCACCCTTCCCCAAAGGGAAGATGATCAGACCCAGCATTCTTATTCTGAAAAGCTTCACTACACATTTATCCTTTTATTTTTTCCCTGGATACTGATGCTAGCCAAACCACTGGAAACAAAACATGAAGGCTGGAGACATTTCATCTCTGGCCTAACAAAGACATCTTTAAGTTAGATAACACAGCCTAGAATATGGTATTGAAAATATATAAATCTCTGCTGGAAAAGAAACACTCACTGTTGCATGGTTGCAGACATTTGTTGGCAAACAGACTGATTCAAAGAGATACTTCCATAATCCTTTTTTCCATTACTATTTTAGCTGGTCATGCAATCAGCAAATCTCCTGCAAAAAGAACCCAACTTCATGTTGTTGCTTGAGTTCACTCATCTCCTCTGGGTGGCCTTTATTTTGAATTTGTATGCACCACGATATTGGCCTGGTTTAAACTCCCTGAGTAATACTGCACAAGAGTTTCTGGCAAGATTAATGGGAAGTGGATTTTTGGAAAACCCTTTAAGCACTTTCTTTGTAAATGGCCAGAGGATGCTTAATGGAGTAAGAAGCATTTCTCACAAGTCAGCTTTTCTGTGTAGTTTTCACTACTTGAGCTTGAACAGAGGCCCAAGATCCTTACATTCCAGAGGTTACATGAGGATTTTGCCTTAGAGCTCACCTTTTGCATAGGGAAAAGACTTCAAAAATCACTAATCACAGAGTCATAGAATGGTTTGGGCTGGAAGGGACCTTAAACAGCATCCAGTACCTTCCACTAGACCAGGCTGCTCAGAGCCCCAGCCCATCTTGTTTGAACCCTTCCCCAGGGATGGAGCATCCACAGCTTCTCTGGGCAACCTGTACCAGTGCCTCACAGTGAACAATTTCATCCTGATGTCCAACCTAAACCTACTCTCTCAGTTCAAAGCCAATCCCCCTTGTCCTCTTGTCAACAGTCTCTCCATTAAGAAGTCATACCAAAAATACTTAATTCTTAAGGTTCCCTTTCAGGAGTTTCCTTTCTTAAAAAAAAAAAAAAAAATAGAATTCAAAAAAGCAACAGGATCACTTGTAACTATCTCTAAGTAAAAGTATGTTACAAAGTTACTTTGCAATTATATGTTGAACTGTGAAGTTGCCAGTTTGCAAGTTTTTAGGAAAATCCATACAATTAAAGAATCCCCATTAAAATTCCAGGTTTTCAATATTTCAGCAAGGGCATGGTCATTCTGAGATCACAACTACCTCCTGAATGATCAGGAAAATAAGAAGCAGCATCTCATCTTAGCCTCTTCACCTTTATTTTCTTTCCACTCTCCTGTGTTCACAAATGGCTTTTCACTTCCATTTAGTGTCTCTTTAAATAGACAAACATTTAAAAAACACTTAAATCAAAACATAATTTCCTTCTCCTTTTAACTGTCCCAGAAGTACTGTTAACAGTTTTGGGATAGATATTTCAAAGACAGGCAGCACACTTCTGCTGGCAATCCCCTCACTGGGATCAAGAATGGATTGTGAACACCAGAAACCTCATGACAGAGTCACAAATCTCAACAAGAAAGAACTGCAGCTGTGTCCTTACAGTTATAACAAAAAGAAAGCATAAACCTGACATTCAATAGTGCCTGAAAATCAATTTTAGAACATCCCTCCTATTCAGACATATGGAAAACACTTTTACAGGCAAGAAAGAATGGATTGATTTTTAGGCAAAAACATAGAAATCTGAAGAGGAGCTACGTACTGGAGTGAATCACACAAGAGTTGAGAGTCTGATCTCCTGTGGTTTACTGTGATGCAAAACTGATCTGGGATTCCCACACAGACTTCTGTTTTCCAGCACCAGAGTTCCATCTCTTGACACCACCCAGTGATCAATTACACATATCACATGGCATAGCTAATTATCTGCAAAGCACATTTAACTCATGGAATAGTAAAACTAAAAAAAAATTATGCTTCATTTTTAACTTCCACAGCCTGCTGAAAGGTCTTGAGAAATGTAAAGCTGTCAGACTCACTGCCTTCAAAGGAAAATTAGCTAACTTTAGTTTATGTTACATCCAAGAATGCATTTTATGAACTAATGATGGCTTTTACCAGAAGAAAATAAGCAGGCTCCATATCTTGACAGTAAACTTTCATTTGATCATTTTAGCAGAAAATTTCACTCACTGCACCATGTAACATGATATAATTGCCTCACATGAAACAGAAATGCCAGCTTCTGCTCTGTGGACCAGGAAGATGAGAGTTGGAATTCAGTTGCATAATGAGCTTCTCCTATAAAAGAATTTTACAGCCTCCTAAGTTATATGTCAATATTGTTGTAAATGTGCAAGGGAGGCCAGTATTTACTCTAGTCTCTGACTGCGCACACAACAGGGATTTGTAACTCAAAGGAAAAACCCATTGGTGAAAACATTAAGGTGAGCTATGGCTTCCAGAGAAAAATAGGTGTCAAATACATTGATGATGTAACTCCAATTTGGATCATTCTGGAACACCACAGGGTTCAATAAATTACAAGCTGCACAAGTAATTCATCTTGGCTTGGAGCACCAGTCCCATTACCTCCTGCTAAAGAAAGATTCCTTAAGGCTAACAACATGCTCTTTCTTACCTCCTTCCCTGGTAGCAGAATGTTTACTTACAGGTAGATCATTTTTCACTGGCTTCCCATTTCAGAAATGCACTCAAGGAGCAAAAAACAAAGACTGGATTTTTGTCTTAAGTGCTTAGTCACCCAGCAATCAAATAAGGCATTGGCAAACCATAAGAGACATAGTCAGGAGCAAAGTGTTTAAATAGCCAGTCCAGTCACATCCTAGCAAGCTTGTATGCATGTTTAAGAACTATGAGTTATCTAGCTGGTTGCTTTGCCTAATAAAAAAAAAAATTTACTCCATTTGCACAAAGCTAAATTTGAACTTGCGGTACACTCTCACTACTTTCAAGCAAATAGCAGATTTTCTGTGGTTAAGAAATACAGATCAGAAAGGCCAGGCCTTGGAAGACTGTCAAGGGCTTCAACCCCAAGCAAAGTTATTAACTCCCATAAAGCCACAGTCCCATAAGCTGCCTAAGCAGATTCAGGAGTGTTTGGGAGCAGGTGGATCTGCACATAGCGCCTCCTTTCCTCCTACACACACCCCCATCCTGCTACATGGCAACACAGGCCAATAAAAGGGCTGACCAGGCCAAGATTAAATCAGGACTGAGAATATATTTTTGTATCTTGGCCTGGTTCCAAAGCTCACCTACTTAAGGGAAGAGCATGGATCTGCAGCCACTGCACAGGGGGAAGAGGAAAGCATTTCTTGGGCAAGAAGCCCCCAGCTGACACTTGTGCAGTTTTTAACTCACAGAGGCAGCCCAATGATGGCAACAACTTGGTCCAAGTGGCATGGGGTTGTGATTATATGACAGGGCAAAGTTACAGGTGAATGATTGAAGCCCTTAAACTCTGCATTCAGTGAGCTGCTCTGCCACAGACACTTCTGAAGGTCAGGTAAGTGATGTTTATCCCTTTATGCAACAGTGTCCAGTTTCTGAGATGATGGCCATCACAGCAAAACTGGCTTACAGACTGTCTCCTTATTTTACCAGGACAGCTGACTGAGAAATTTCACTAAGTTATGCAAGTGGTCAACATGAAAGGGGAAACTCATTTTTCCTAAGCTCACAAGGGTGAACAGAGTAGACAGCTTTTAGCTTCTTGAGCAGTGTAAAGAGAACCACACCTGCTGAGTCTCCAAGTCAGGGACAATATGCTGGCTCATGAGCACTTGTACTAGAATGCAATTTACAATAAAAATTACACGCTCACATATTGCTTTCAACACCAGCTCTGGAATTAAATAGAGATCCCAGGCTACATTGCATTTCTTGACCATCACATTTCCCATAGATTTTTTTTTTCAAATCATTGTATCCAAATTGAAGTCAAGCAGTTACAAAATTATTATTTGTCTAATTAAAGGAAGCAATCCATTTGCTTCCCCTGGTCCCTCCTCCAATTCTGTCAGTCCATTTTACATGTGTCTAATCTTCTAGTCATCCCTCTACAAACCTTACTACCCTGAGTGGTAGCAATTTGAATTCAAACCCAATAACCTTTCCCTTTTTATTACTGTCTTCTCTTGTACTACATATGTTTGCGGCTTTTGTCTTCTCCAAGCTAAAACAAGCCTAGCACTAAGAACAAACACTGTTTCATTGCATTCATGTACAATTATGAAAAGTTTTAAACAGCAGCATCTCTTTCTGGAGAATGCAGAAATCTGACCAAGCTAAGAAGCATCCTGCACCTCTTCAACAGAATTTTAACCCACTTTCCCCACCACATTTTCAAGCTTTATCACCACAGATTTACTGCAGTAAAATGGAAAGCAGAGAGTTCCACCACATGCTTGCCATCACACAATCACTTATTAAAGACTTAGCAAACATGTTCAGAACTGCTTTCCACAGAATGTTTTTCTTCTCACAGCTTCCCTCCTGCATACTCTGAGGAAATGGATCTATTCAACACCTAGAAATTAAAGTAGCTGCCGAAACCTCCCCTGCTCCAAGATCCCCTCTGTGCAGGTGAGCCTCAAGTTAGCATAGCATCCAGCTCCCTCTGGGTGCTGCTCTGACTCCCCAACTAACCCCCTGGGTGGAGACAGGAAAGGAAGCAGAACAGGAAAAAGATAAAACCCCTCTGTCTCTTTTCTGCAGTGGTTATAATTAAAATTTAATATTTTGCCTACAACTGAGGCAGGGGTAATAAAATATTTGCTTTATTCCCTGAAAACATAATAGTTCTGTATGAAGGCATTCATCATTCACATGTGACCTCTTTCTCAAATCCCCAAACTTAGAGAACAAATATTCATCCTCAATCAGATCCAGAAGCAACAGTGAAAAATAATGGCTGAAACTGGATTACTTGAGCATGTTTAATTGCTTTTTTATTCCTTCCCCTCAGCTAAACAACATTTAATTAAACCCTACTGCAAAGCAGAGTAGAACACTTAAGCAGTGCTCAGCAGCTGGTTATGCAGCCTCACTCTAGCTGGCAACAGGTAATAGCTGTGAGTGTTACCTGAGGAACCAAACCATTTAACTGGAGAAGGTAAAGGAACAAGTAAAACATCATCACAAACTCTTGTTCTGGTCTCTAAATAGAACTCCTTTCATCTGTGCCTTATCACACTCACATGGAAATGAGTAAAAATTTATATTTAAGCACTACAACATGTAGGCACATGTACATATTCACCCTCCTGCAGCACATTTTTGTATTTCCTACCTTTGTTCTTTATTCCCTTTTCAAACTCCAAAGAGTTATCACCAAAATCTTTATATTGACTTCAAAACAGTTAGAGTAGCTAAAATAACTGAATAAAACTACCTCTTCCATATTAAAATGCAATTTTAAGCATTTCAAAATCTTCAGATCTTCCACCTTTATTAGGCAGATCAGCATTATGCTTATTAAAGCTTCAGGATGCCTTTGAATTTTTCTTGCCTTTTTTCCAAAATGACCAGAATATTTTTCATTGATATGCATTAATTTTCCAACATACTTTTCATATGTATTGAGTTTTTCAACTTGATTAAACATCAACTAGAGACATCAGTTTTGCTGACTTTTTAAGACTAAGACAACCCACAGTGCTTCCAAGGCAAGCATTCAGAAACTGAGAGCACAAGGAAGCTGCAGAATCAGAAGATTGGGTACTTTTTCCATCCCTTCTTTTTAAATGTAGATTATTGGAAAGATCTCAAGGAAGCCATGACAGTATAAGAGAGACTGCAATGCTTTGAGAGCTTGAGGGTTGCTGAGGAAGGGCAGAGAGGGGCAGACATGCTATGTTTGGCTTGGAGCTTTATGTTTTGGTTTCTTGGAGTTTTTTTTGCTATTACCTGCCCCCCCTCCTTTTTTTTTTTTTTTTTGTTTACCTTTTTTAGTCCTCTATCCCTATTGCAGATGCTGGCAAGAATCCCCACTTTCTATTAGAGGTAAACACAGGCACAGAGGAAAGGCTCCTGTCCTTTTCTGGGGACTCCTAAGCAACACACTGTTTTTGAAGAGTCATGATGCAATAGCCTTAAGTCCCCATGCAAATCAATAACATATTGCTATGCAGATAGAGGAAGACAAGTATTCCATTCAGGATGTAGCCTTTTACAACCTCAGTTAATGGCTTTTGGTATCAGCTCTAGAACTGAACAGGAGCAGCATTTAGGAAAGATGAAAGCCATTCAGGAATGAGTCAAATCTTACACCGTTTCTTAACAAATTACAAGTCTTGCCGCAAAGAACTATAATGCACCTCCAATTTCAATGACAGGCATAAGGCCTAATGGAGAAAGAGAAAATAATAAAAAGGCTCTGATAATGGCATTTACTCAGCTTCCCTCAGCACAAGAACAGAGAAAAAACAATCTAAGACATGGAAGTGTCTTTTAGGCTGTTATACACCACACTCATGGACATGGTCAGAACTAAGGCCATATTTGACTACAGAATACTATAGTATAAACACATAGTTGGTTATTCTTGAATAAGTCTTCCAGATATTTGGTATGTTCCTTAAACTTTGATAGAGCTTCTGTTCTACCTATGTCACTACATTACTCCTTTAAGTCTAGAAATAGACATTTTGTTTTTTACAACAGATTGGATTATTACAAATTATTAACTAGAGAGTGTCAACATCATGTTATCAGACAAGAGGGGACTATAAAGGACATCCTGAGTCACCAATTTCACTCCCTCATTTTAGAAGTAGTCCACTTTCCTCAATACAGGAAGGGCAAAATTTTACACAGAAGAGCTCATTATGACTCTCCAATGGTCTTAGCAGTTCATAAGTACAGAGAAAAGAACACCAGTGGAAAATCTTCCACTCCACCCTCCCAGTTTGTCCCTGCCTTTCATTACCTTGTCTATGCATATTGATTACAGAAGGGCTTTAAAGTGAGTACACTAGTAGATGTTCTCATCTCAGCAACCACTTGCAAAATACAAAGCAAAGGCACATGTTCAGCCCTCAAAACCCTGTCTGCTTTTATGAGTCAAAAGAAAATTTACTTCTCAGAGTTAAAAAGATGTCTTCAAAGACAAGATGTTTGAAAGCTCTTTTCCCATAAATACCCTGGCTTCCATAGAAGTTCATATTTCAGAGGCAGAATGCAATTAGTCATTAACAGCATGTTTTCAGTTGTCTTTAAAATAGGTTCCTTCAAAAAGCCACTGCCCCACAACAAGGGTAGAGACCACTCTGGATTGCCCAGGGCTTTCCTCTGCAATCAGATAGACACCCTATCCAGTTAAACCCATGTCACCACGAGGCACTGGAGAGACTGTCCTCCTCTTCCTTCAAACAAAAACAATGCCTGAAAGTATGTAAGGCTAAGTTTTCCCAAGCATCAAGTTCATAGAAATATACTTTTACTGATGAGATGTTTGGCATCAGCCAACTGGCCTCATGTTGATAATACAGATTTATTCTTTTAAAGGCTACTTGACAAAAGATGTTCAGAAAAACATCACAAAATCCTGCTTCAAAAACTGTAAGACAACAGGCATTATCAGCAGGAATTCTTGTCTATTTATTAACATACCAAACTCCACAGAGCTTTTTTCACATTTGGAGTTGCTGTGCAAGCATTTTGAAGAGTTTAAATGCAGAGATACCAGGTAATGTTTTCATGATTAAAAGCTTTCTGTTAGTTTGAATGCAGTAGTATGCTTGAGAGTTTCTACATATTCCTTTTAAGAAGTTAGTAAGTAAAGCCCATGCCACAAGTAATATATACATTTTTAAACTTGGTTGAATCAGCAGAATGGTTTAAAAAGAAGCCAATGAAATACATTCCCCTCTCAAAAATCATGTTTTATACCTGAAGTTTAGCTTCTTTAATTTTTGCAAATAACCTATGGAATAGTCGAAGCAATCTCAGAGCTCTGCATTAATGAACAAAGCAGACAGTATGATAACTGCCTAGATATAGGCTGATAACATAGTAATACAATATCATATATTCTAAAGAGTTATTACAAAGTTTGCAGAAATCCTATTATACTTGCAAAACTTTTGTGCACATGGTGTTTTAAGACCCTGTTTTGAAGGTACTTCATCCCCATCTACGAGAACACAAAGAAATTACTGTTTTGCATATTACAAAGGTGTGCATGAACACAGATGCACTCACTCTGCATACAGAAATAATCCTTACAGGAAAAAAAGCTGCAAAAATGGGGGAGGCACAAACGAGCTTCAAGGAAGGAAGGGTTTCTATCCTATCTCTATCTCTGTGTCAATGACCATTCATTGACACAGAGACAGAAATCCTTTAGGAACAAAGACATGGGTGAGGCAAAACCATGTCCAGCAAGAGGAAATACAGACAAATCACCTTCCTGATCATTGCCAGGCACCAAAATGCTGTGTCATATGACAGTGACAAATAATTAAGGGTAGTAACTTTAAACTTGAAAGGCTGATTTCATGTCATTACACAACAAAACAGCTACACACGCAAGAGCATCTGGAATTGGCAATCAGCTCCATACCTGCAATAAGCAGCCAATCTCTCTATCAGGAATTCGTATCCCTTTATTGCCATATGATGGTTACTGGCATTCACTGAGCACCCTGCTAATGAATTCTGGAGAGCAAGCTAAATATGCAGAGCACGGTATTCTCTGCTCCCTTTCTGATCAGGCTCAGCAAAGACTTGTTCTCTAAGAGGGACTCAGGAGTCTGGATGTGGAAGCAGCAGAGCAGTGCAAAGCCAGAGGCTGCAAATGACCATACTCTGTGTTGTCTACTCCAATTACGATGAAGATATTGTACATTCACTTCCATTCAATTGCTTGTTATTCATTCAAGTGATTCTCAAGAATACTGAGATTTAAATAGCACACATTCAACTGCACAAATGAAGGTGGGAGATTTTGGTTGATTAACACAGCTCAGCCATTGCTTTCAAGAGAGAAATCATAAGGCAAGATTCCTCAAAAAAAAAAAAAAAACCCCAAAAAAAACCCCCTGAGTACTTTAGAGCCTGCTTATCCCTAGCACAAGGAAAAAAAAAAAAAAAGCCAAAAAACCTGACAGGGCACTTAGTGACTGGTGGAAAATTAATTTGGGTCACTCTACAGTACAGTTGCCATGGTAACTGCATGCCAAATGCAGCAGGCATGCTCTTCATCAATGTTAATATAACATCAGCTATTCTCCACGAATTTCTAATCAATGTAAGACAAAGCACATTTCATAACTAGAAATATGTTAAAATACAACTTGTATCACCATACTGCTCCTCTCTGTCAAGGAAGAAATGTCACCACCTCTTTCTTGTGCATACAGTAATCTGTCACATCATTTTAATTTCTTGAGAAAATTTCCACACCTAAATGTCACAGAAAAATAAGCACATCTGACTAGAAGTAGCAGGGGAAGGGTCAACCTGAAGGAGTTTTTTTTTTCCTGGATGCATGAATTTAGATACCTGTGGTTTTTTACAGTACAGCTCTGGGCTAAAATCTAAATTCAGTAATACCAGTTTAAACTAAAACAAGTCTACTGGCTTTACACAAGTAAGACACAAGTTTATCTGACCTCTTTTTCTACTATTTTACAATCTGACCTCAAAAAGACACTTTTGACCAGATGTGGGAGGAAGCTAATGCCTGGAGCAAAGAGCAGCTTTTACACATACACACCAAACCTCTTAGCTTCCTTTCTTATTCTGATTATTTTTTATTTTTAAGGTGAACTTTTGCTGCTTTAGAGCCTGTTTTAAATCTTAAAACTTAAATGTGGTTGAGCATTTCAAGACTAGACCTTTCTGTCAGCTACAATTGCATCACAGAAGCAAAAATGTGTGAGCTATAAAAAGAAAATAGAAATCATCGTTTTTCTCTTCGACAGTATAAGACTGATTTAGTTTTACATCTTACTCCAAAGATAGTAGAAAGTAGTATATTTATTTATATATATATATACAAATAAAGAAATCCTTGATACTACACAAATCACCACTCAGAAACCAGAGGATATCCCACTCCCCATGAAAAAATAAATCCATTTCCTCATTGCCACTAACTATATCATACAAGTATTCAGAAAAACCTAAGACCAATCCACTTGCATTTTGCTTTTCACAGTACGGCTACACACCACAGCAGGTTGGTTAAAAGAGACTTTTGCAAAAGATGACAATCTTTGAAGCCTCTTAGAACATCATCTGAGACACCAGAACACTGCAATAATGGTGGGCTTGCATGAAAGATTGCAGTGATGAGGATGCCTGTTCAGCATTTAGGCTACTTCAAAATATCATTGCACTGCAGGCAGCTGAGTCACTTGGTGGGTCACACAGCCTGAATGTGACTTTGGGGCCTGGCAGCTTCCTTCAAGACAAGTTTATAGAGTACACAGTTGATTGAATCAAGAAGAAAGATGATTTTTAAAATGGATCTGCACCTTCTCTTGACTGCCTCAAAGAAAAACTCCAATTTTGAACTGTAAGGTCACCAAATGGCAGAAGTTGATGTAGGTACTTAAAACCTTTATTCAAAGTTTATTTATTTGACAGAGCTGCCCCAAACTACAAGGCTGAAATAGGACAAAACTCTGTTAGTCTTTGGTGTTGGACCAGGCATCAATATGTCCCTATATTGCAGAACAGGTTCAAGGGTTTTAATCTGGATCAAAAAGTGAGAGCCCCAGTAGCCATTCCAGGTATGCTATTTAGACACAGGTAAATGAAGTGCTCAGTTCTTTACTTATTTTACAGGAGCTTGAACACCAACACCTCAAAAGGTGTTAATTTCTCAGGTAAAACAATTGAAGAGTCCATAGTTCCTCCTAATTCATGAGGGCCAGAGGGAAATTACAAGATTTATTTTCATTTCCTCCTTTTGAACACAGATAACAAAACAATTTTTTCAACTTTTCATCTTTTTCAAGTAATTTGGTTCTGTAATAAAGAGAATATCATCAACAGACTTGCAGAATTTTTCCTAATATTAAAAATACCACTGCAATTCAGTGCTTGGTTTTCAAAACATGGTGGGCAGAATTGTGCTTGATTTCTTGTTTTTTATTCTTATTAAACATCAAGAGGTGAGAAGATTTTGCAGCTGCATTGCATATCTGCCACCATCTAACAATAGATACACACAAAGGATTGTAAATTAAAAAAGAGTAATATATTAAGTATGTTTGATATTTAATATATTTAAATATATTTGCACTTTTAAATGGTTTAATTTTCATTTATTTTCCCCCTTAAAAATACTCATTGTGTCAGTACCCACTTGATAAAGAAAGAACAGTCTGCAGAGCACTCAGAGCTTGAGAGAGTCAGGAAGTTATTCTAAATCCCAATTTCAGACCTAGATTGCCACCCTCTTAAGAAGAAGCAGCCGAAGTGAAACAAATGTGGTTTTTTGAAACAAATACCCAGTTGAAGACAAAAACCTAAGGCACAAAAATAAAGAGTCAAAACAAATTATATAAGCAATTTCTAGTGTAACAGATTCCAAGTGGTCATGGCTGGTATACTGCACTTAGGTTTTGAATTATTTGAATGACCATTCAGATGAAAAAAGATTCTATTTTCTACAATGAGGTTACTTTCCAAGTAGATAGCCTTCAAGGCTGTTTAATTATTTCATAACCACAATAGCTTGGCTTTTAAGGTTAAGCAAATAATGCTTTGAGTACAGAGCAGTTGAGAACAAACAGTTTCAATTCAATAAATTCTTTATCAGCATGAGAATTTTCTAAATGTACAAAAAGATGATATTCCCTGAACCTGTCATTATGGACCTTTGCAAGAAAAACCACCAGAAGAGATTAAAGTTTCAGTTCTGGATTCCTAATAATTCTCTGACAATTCCTTATCCAGTCCTTGTTTTATGGCTAGGAGATAGATACCCAAGTACTTTAAGTTATGCATTTGCCACATATGGAACTACAAACAAACAGCTAACAAATCCAGATTCATGGCTTAGCTGGCAAGAATAATGATCTGAAAAACAAAAAGGCCCTCTTCTTTCCACAGAACAGTTTTTAGTATTCAGATTTAAAATTCAGTTTAGCTAACCCAGCTGACTAGAAATCATTCACAGGCACTATTGCTGTCCTATCTACTAAATAACCAAAATCCTGTGCTCTCCATTGGAGGTGCTTTCCAAATCCTCTTCATTGAAGCTGCTACCTTGCCACACTGAAGCACTGCGGAGCTGAAATTAAATTCAAGTCCTCCATGGCAACAGTATAATTTGAGACTATGTCTGTCATATTGTATGTGAACCTTCTTACAATTAAGCAATTTATATAAGAGACCCAGGATAAGGATGTTGCACTCTAAAGTTAACAGGCACCTTCAGACAAGGAAGGAAAAAAAAAGGCCCCGAGTCTTGAAATCCTATCAAGTTTTAGTCTTGGCACTAGTGAGTACTTCAGCATCTGAGGTGAGTCAGATAAGGACCAGAAGCACAACATAAGGCAGTGAGGGAACATGAGCATTAGAAATTCAAGCTTTCAGAGACTTCTGCCATGTGCAGGGTTTGAAGCAGTTGTGCAGAATTTGATGGTCTAAATTTGAGTTGCAGGCAAAGATATTAAACCCCTTAACAAATATAGGTTGCAACGAAATGAAGAGTTTCTCTGTACTGCAGAGACCCAGAGAGTGAATGTCAGTATTTCAGAGTTGTGAAAATAAGCATAGCATACCTTATATAGTGCTCACTAATTTGGTCAGAGGGGATATTCAGGATGAATCACCAACCTGCCTGGGAAAATAACTGCTACAATCAAGAGGTTACAGCTGGAAGCAGCTTGTATTGTTGAACAAATCCCTTTTAGTAGTTCAGAACTTGTTTTGAAGTTTTTTTGAAAACTTTGGAAGCAAGCAAAAATCCAAACCTGATTGACATCAGGCCCAAGTGTTAAGCACTACATTCAATATCTCAGGACAAGTTTAGCATATGCAATGTATCCCATCACTAAGTTACAGACTCTTTCTGATTTAAGCGAATAATTCAAACAGCAAAGTTCTGCCACAAATCAAGTACAAGGCTTGTAGCTCAGCTGGCATTGATTTGATTTCAGCAGTGGAAAAGGTGACATGCAAACCCTTAGAAACATCATGATGTTTCATGTTCCATCCAATTTGCCTAACATAGGTCACATAGAGCTTAAAGCACTAAGTAAAACTTGACTGTGCTCAGCACAGTATCTTTTCCATATTATCTTACATTTTGGGGGAACAGGAGATGCTTAATTGCATCATCACACAGAACAATTAAGTGCTTGAACTGGGAACTGAGTGAGTGTTTGGTAGAGCCTTATTTACCCAATGCCAGAGCAGCTGTCAGCAGCTCATCCTAGCCCTTTGTTTCCAGCACTGCATCACTTACTTATTCAGACAACTAGCTTGAAAACTGAAAGAATGAATGTGTTCATTGTATTTACATAATTAGTGACCTTATTAACTTGGCCCTTCAGACATTAAATCCTTATCTTACTCTTCTTCTTCCCCAGTTCATTGCATAAAGTACTTAGCATAATTATAGTTTAGTATAGTTGTAAAATCCTGACTCCACTGTAGTTCAAGGCCTGCTGGCACACAGATTATGGGTTTCCATTACAGAGCAAAAAAAACCTGATGAGAAAAAGCTAACCTGGACTGACACCTGCCAAGAGAGATACCTGACTTTGAATCAGAGTTCAGATAAACAACCATTCATTTTTAAACAAAACCTTAACACCACATGAATTGAGGAAGCCCATTTCCTCCCCCATCATTTTAATTATAATACTACTATACTAATGATATATAGAAATACACATCACAGATGCTAAATTCCATATGAAAGCAACCATAAAAGATGCTATTACACATAAAAGACACCAGTAACAATAAAATATTTTTAAGAAGACTGTCAGGCTCCTATTAATAAATGCCAGTTACTGGCTCCTATTAATAATTTGTATTATTATTATTATTATGCCTATTCAAGAGATACAGAAAACAGAATGCTATAGATACTTTGTGATCAGCAAACCCAACACAAACCTGCCTCAGTTTCACATTGGTGTTATCTCTTGAATTTTACAGCTACAAGCAACTGAGGAAATAAAGACATTTGTTCAAGACTTGACAAGTGATTATATATAAATATATGTACACAGGAAGTATTTAAAAAACAAAGGACACTACCCTGCCTTGCAACACCAGCCACAGCTAAAAAACTTGGACACAATTTAGAGGGTCATGCAGAGACACCTGGACCTAAAAGCTTTACATTTATTGTTACATTTGATTTGGAGTGGGTTTATCAAAGACATTTAACAAACTGAATATAATAGTTGTTAACAGAAGAATTTGGATCAATATAAGTGATGTCAAGAATGTATAGCACACAATTTTTGCAGTTGTGTCCTTCATATTAAAGCATGTTATTATCAAAGATCACTAAAACACTTTAGACTAAAATCTTACTGGTTTTTGCATTATTTACACAACTACATAAGACAGACCAGCTGTATAGAGCCTTAAGAGCTCATTAATAAGCAAGAAATAAAAGAAAAAGAGGATTTATTTAAGTGTCATATTACTGAAAGGACCACAGGTAAATTTTCACAGCAGTTTCAGTCTCACATGATAATAAACCAGGCCATTTCAAGCAGTTAAAACTACACACATTCCTAACACCCCTTCTCTGCACAGCTACTGTGTGTAGTGGTCCCAGTTAAAGAAAGCATTCAAGGACTTCAAAAGCAGGAACAAAAGTGCTTAACTTTAGAAACAACAGCAATTCCAGAAAACACCCTGAAACCAATAACTCTTCATTCCCACACCTGAATCCTGTTTTCCTAGTAAAACATAGGTCTGCTCACATTAGAAGATGTACTGGGTAGTGCCAGTGACATCAAAACCCATCCTGCAAGGTGGAAATGGCAGGTCCAGCTACCTTGAGGTTTGTGTTGGAGATCTGGGGGGTGCTTTTCAGGCACCTCTTCCAGTATTCCCTGCACACAGGTCCCCAGGAACCACAAAGAACATTCCTCTGAATTAAACTGAAAGCTCTGCTCCAAGGTTGCCTCTAACATGTCACAGGAGCAAGCATCCAGCCCATGGGTCACTCTGAAGTTTGTCCAAGATTTTCAGAGGTTAGATGACTGAATCTGTATGCTCCACATGCAAGGTCAGCAGCTCTGACTGCCCTGCTCTCCACCTATTTATCCACACTGCCTAGGAATGGTGGCACAGCCCAATTAATGAGGGGTCTGGACTAACCAGCTCCTGCAGGGTGATAGGAGACTATTTATGCCTGCATATATTACAAATCTGCATCAGGGAAATGGCCAAGTCATGCATTTTCATCCTTACCAGCAAAAATTGCTTCATTTCTGCTTGACTCACTAAGAACACAAAAGCTGGATTGGTATTATTTGCTCGCTGGATTACAAAATAATCAGGGGATATGATTGTTATGTTTGGTACCATAAATCCTAAACATACAAATTATCAGAACTTTCAGATGATCTTTATGTTTACAATATGCTACAAATAATGCAACTTTTTAGTAATAGCACCAAATTGAAGTGTCAAAACCAGCAAGGATAGCACTCCAGCTACAAAAATGCACAAGCATTAAGAGGAAAAAGAGAAAATTATTTGAAAGAAAATTTTAAATAGTACTTCAGCAATCATGGATCTTTGATATTTAAATACATTACTTTTTCTGGAAATAACTTCATGCTGATACACAACAAGCTCCTGTTTAATCTACAAGATAAATATGCCAGTTTCATACATTTATAAAGCAGAAATAAAAGCGTACTGTAAATCCATATTTATAAACACACAGGAGCCAGTTTATGCCCCTGCAAACTTCATTTATCTGCTGACTCAAATGCTTTGCTTGCTGAGTAGAACACAACTGAGTTGCACAGGTTGCACTATCAGTGCAACATTGCAACTTGAGCTAAGAAATCCTTTTCCAATCAAGGAGCCTGCAAATACCACTGGCACTTGTTGCTGAGAGCAGAGCAGATCAGTCACATGTGAGTAAGTCTGAATAAGATAGGAGATGAAGCAAAACAAAAATCTGCTTCTATCATATTAACAGAATGTGATTCCTTGGGTGTTTACAAAAGGTAACAATCTGTACAGAAGTGAAAACATTTTATCTAGAAACTCAGCTAGTGATGAGACAGGATTAGCAGCTGCTCTGCTTGCTTCAACATGTCACCAATGTGCAAGAAAGTGCTGCTGAAGAATGGCTTGATTTGCCTGACCAGACTGTTGTGGTTTAAATTTCTACACTTGGTCCCTCAGAAATTTTTAATTTTATTCAGAAAACAAGTCTATTAAATATAAGCCAATAGCAAACACACTCCATTTACAGAACTAGAGCCTAATTCTATATTCTCTAGACAAAAAAAAAAAAAAAAAAAAAAAAAAAAAAAAAACACACCCATTTGTTTTTCTGTTTAAACTGTGGGACCAAGAGCTGTTTTTGCAACCCATAACTCAAAGTATCTTCCAAACCACTGACCTCAGACTTAACTTTCTTCCACATGCTGACTCAGGACAGTAATTAAAATTCTCTTATTCACTGGCTATTAAAATTTAACACAAAATATTCATAGTCTGTTATCAATTCTGGAACCAGTAGGACTACAGAAATCTCACCAAGTTTGAGCACCTTTGCCAAGGATTTCTGACATAATTCAATAGAGCTATAATGCAACAATTCAATACCTTTTTGTTTTTAAATATCTCCTTCAAGTCTAGCTGCTCATAAAATGTTCCAGAGCCTCCACATCCTCCAGTTTTCACACAATACCTTTTGGTTTCAAATACCTTTGCAGCTTCCCCAGTTTTGCACTCCTTTTCTTTCTTGTTGATATAATATCCTGAGATATATTACCAGCAGATGCTCCCAAATTTCATCAAAAAAAAAAAAAAAAAAAAAAAAGCTTATTAATTAGCATCTACTAGTGGTCTGATATCAATATTCTAGGCAACAGGGAAGGTTTCCAAAATAACCTAAAAACTATCTGTGTCAGTTGGGTGATGCAAATGGAACATGATGTCACTGGTTTATCCCTGTGCTACATCCCTCCTCCCTGTCCAACACTTAGATTCAAGGTATAAACCACAAAATGCTCCAGTTTCACACTGCTACCAGAGCAAACCAAGTTTCTTCTTTGCAGTTCCTGTCACCATATTGTGCTTTCTATCTCATCACACCAAGAGAATGCTGCTGCACAAATCCCTGCTGCTCACATCTATTTCCACCAGCCCATACCAGGAAAGAGAGAAGGAAGATAACAAGGAAAACCAAACCAATAAGACTTTTTCCAAGAAGAAGAATTTCATAGATTAGGACTGCCCAGTTGAAACAGTGCTGACCACAGCAGCACATACATAAAACTAGAACGTCACACTCAAATAAGCAAGTGATCAAACAACCTCACATTGTTCACAATTTCCCCCAGTGCAAACTCACAGGGCCCTTGAGTGAAATAGAAGGAAGACAAAAACAAGACCTAATTCTTCACACAGCCCACAGGTAAGGTGTGAGCCAGGCAGCTTGTTTCAAAAATGGATCAGAAAATTAAATGGAATAAAAACTCAGCAACCAAAATCAGATACCACTTGTCACTCAGGAATCTATGAGCCACAAACACTTAAAATACCCTAGAGCAGTCTTGCTTCATGCTTACCTGCACTGATGCTCTTTCTGGAGTTGTCCAGGAATAGGTGCAAGGCAGAAGAGACTCAGAAACCACGTGAGCAGTGTTTCTTATGTCAGTTATGCCCCTTAAATTAACCCAAAGCCACCACCAGCACTGTTTATAAAACACCTGATACCTTCCTTAAAAACCACCAGGGTCCTCACACCTGGGAAAGATTAGGTAGCTCCAAGTTCAAACACTATAAAAAAGTATTTTGCACATCCCCAGCTGAAATGTATCTACTGCTGAGCTGGCTACAGCTGGTATGAAACTGCCTCTCAAGCACTGGGCTGAACCATAGGAAAAGGAGAGAGTACAGAATAATTTCCTTGGTGTTTTGTCTTAGTCATCCCTAAAGTTTCATAATCAGGTAGTACTGCAAGTTCCCACACATTGTGCTATATCTAGAGGAGAGGAATGGGAAATAAAAAAAAAAAATCTACTCCAATTGTCAACAATCCACATAAATCACAATATCCAGCCAATGATTTTATGATTTTTGTGGGAACAAGAGCACCCAGGTAGAGAAACTGAAAAATGAAACTAGTTACTACACAAGACTTGCCCTGAACTTTTACCTTACAACCCAAGAAAACTGTATTTAACTTCTGAGATCAGAAGGAAATTTTAAGGTTTGTTTTTTGTTGGGGTTTTTTGTTTGGTTGGGTTTGGTTTTTAGGGTTTTTTTGCCCTGTGTGTCTGTCTGTTTTGGTTATTTTTAAGGGTTTTGTTTGTGGGTTTTTGTTTTTGTTTTTGTTTTTCTTCCAAAATAACATAGATCTCCAAAAGACTTTCCACTACTAAAAGTTCAAAGCCTCCAGACATACTTTAGGTTGCTTCAAAAAAGAAAAATGCAGATAGTTCAAATATTTATGTAATTCACAAGCCACTAACAGAATAACATATTCTATAGGAGGGAGGAGAAGTAATGTTTCAATTTTTAAATCTAAATGCCCGAATATCTTAACCCTCTCATAGATTAAATTGCAATGATCTTAAGCAGCATTTTGGTAATTTTTAAACCAAAACCATTTACATGCTGAATCAGGCCTTTATAAATTCAAACCTGCCCAAGATTCCCCAAAATGAGCAGATATGAAAACCCAGGCCTGCTACACTTCAAGCTCCTGGCACAGTTTTTATTGCAGATGAAACAGACTCCAAGTTTTGTTCTCCAGGAGAATAGAAATTTGAACACATCAACTCAGAGCTGCACTATCTGAGATGATTTTGGTTTTGTAGAACTGGCATAAAGAACAAAAACTTGAGCTTTCTTTCTGTCAAAACACATTAATATTAAGACAGAGCTCCAAAAGACTTGGAAAATTGACACTTTGTAAAAGCAGCTATCAGATTTCATGCAAGGGTAGATTAAAAGAACAGCTGTAGGACTGAGCCAAACAAATCCATCTCTACAGTGCTTGTTTCAAAGCCACTCATTAGAAATTAAAGACCACGTTTCACTCCCCCATTCACATTCCAGAGGCAGGTATATCCAAACCCTGAAATCACCACCTCTTTTTAAATCCATCTTTGGCTACTTAAAATTGTATCAGGCTCGGCAGCCACAGCAAACAAGGCTAATGCCAAATCACAGACAGTTAATTGCACACAGTATTTTCTTTAGCCTCTATCTTTTCAGGGCTTGCATTTGCACTCACACCCAGGGCAGAGCCACATCACTGCCTCACGGAGGTGACTTTGCATCCTCTGTGCACTGGAACCCCCTCATACTTCCAAGTCAAGGAAGAGCAGCAGCCAGCACAAACTTTGCCAGAACTCAGTTTTATCACCAAGTAAGGACTTTAAGTTACCAACCCAAAGCCAGGGTGTGAGTGAAATGTCCAACCACACACCTCAAAGACCTCAAAGGAGGTAATGGTGCAGTCACAGATAAAGCCAATGTCCTGCACACCCTTGGCTTTCCATGTGTTTGGTTTGCTACTCCCTGACACTGCCAGGCTCAAAACTGGAATTAGCTGATGTGCACATAACAAATTAATTCAATATTCTTTTCAAGATTACTTTTGGACAAGCAGGTAATTACAAGGAGCTGGAATTCAGAGTGGTTTGATATTACATCTGTGTTAACAGTTCAGAGACTTGATGAGGCATCCATTAAGGGCATGCTATTTATCAGATTAAAAAAGTGACAACATTCCAGGCCTGTTAGCCAAAAAGAAATCAAAAGTAATATGCACATTTGTGGGGGTTGCAATCTTATTTGTTAAGGAAAAAGATACAAAAGTTAAAAAAGGGATAAATGCTGTCAAGACCAGGTATGCATGCAGTTTTTAATCAGAGGGATTCCAGTCTCATTTAAAAGAAAAATAAAAACAAAAACCTTAAATATAGCATCCAGACAGTAACACATTTTACTTGAGCATAACAAAATGATAACAGTAGAGCTCGGAAGACAGTTCAAGAACTGAATTCAGAATACACTATTTAAAAGACAGAGATATTCTGATTAAAAAATAGAATAATATTCTGTCACAGCACATACCACAGTCGAGAAGGCCACAATGCAGTATCACCATGCAATTTTAGAAGGCTTTAAGCATTCCCCCATACAGAGTAGCCCCTTACCTCACCAGAAGGCTCCAGGTGTCTGCCCAAACATAGTAACACCATTTCACACCAGAAGGCTGCAAGCACCTGCCCTTCTTGTTCTCTAGCCCAGCCTTTCATACCCCTCATGTTGATGCATTGCACCTGTGTGCCCTCTGCTCCCTTTGGTGGTTGGTCAGTAACACCTGGGCACTCCTTGGCTCACTGCTGTCAGTGCTGCTCACCTGCTTCTCACAGCTGTAGCCCTTTAAGGATGGGGCTCAGCCACAGCCCCACTCCCAATGGCCACAAACTGTCCTCCCACAATAATCTATGTCAGTGTGCTAAGACATTGTCCACACAATTGCATTAAAACATTCTTGTTTCAAAACTAAAAACCAATATGAATTTTAACTACAGAAAATAATAAAAAGAGCTATGATATTTGTAAATTATTTTAATATTTAAATCAGAGATGAGAAATTCATTGTAAATTTCTTTACAGGGAAAATTAACTGAGGGTTTGATGGTCTGTGCTGAAAAAAGACTTCACAAAGGTAGGTTAGGTAGGTTAGGTCCTTAGTAATTTCCAACCTAGAAAAATTCAGCAGGTGACTGGAATGCTGCACTTTTGATGCCATTTCCCTGTGTGTCTAGAACAAGACACAATGCTAATAGAGCCAGTGGACCAGATAGGACAGATTTACCTATTTTCCTACTGCATGAAAGCTACAGTACCATCTCTACCTAATCACTTCACAGTGTAATACAATAATTAAGATTTTTATCACTGTAACTACTCCCTTTGTCTCCCTTAATTTAGTCCTGTGTTGTATGTAAATAATATTGTCTTCTTTCATCCATGAGAAAATAGGGTGTGGGGGAAAAGATTCCTCTAAATTCAAACGTAGCAAAGAAGTGCCACACAAATATTTTGAAGAAGCTGGAGTCCAGATCTGGATTGTCCAAACATAGCTTTGTATATTATTGCAGATCAACACCCCAGAATACTGACAGTGTTCTGACACTGTAAGGGTAAGATAAACACACACACACCCTCCCCATCACAGCAACTTTTGCATACGGAAAACAAATTAAAGTGTGACAACATTTTCTCGAGAGGCAAGGCTTTATAATCGTGGCTGCCATGCACAATGCAGAGTGTAACATCTTGCAGGATGTAAGGGTGTTTGTTGCACAGCAATTTCAGCTCTGCTGCCAGCTCGATTATCACCACACCGTGCTGGCAAGTACAGCTTTTTCTCTATGAGAATATCTCAGAGCAGATTTCATTGTTGCTAGGGAGCTGCACAGCTCGAGGGCCCTGAAGGAAGAACAAATGCTGCAAATTGGTGGTACCCAATCAACAGTCAATCTGTTTAAGGTCCATTACTTCTCATTACCTTTTAACCATTATTTACTTTCTATTAGTTCAGACAGGATGATTCTAAAAAGGATGGCTGGAAAGGGCCAACTCAATAGACACTTTTTCAAGCCAATCCTCATTATTTTTGGTATAATTAAACCATCCATCAAAAGATAAATACAATCTCCAGTCCAAATTGGCATTGTGTCTAACTTTGCACCAGCTACTTGTGGACATATTTGGAATGTGATGATGGGAAGGACATGAACTCTTTCATACACAGCTCTCAGTATTACTTCACTGTTCAGGACATTCCAGCTATAAAGCAAGGACTGCAAAACTGAGTCTTTTATAGGATAATCCTAATGAAAATTCAGGACAGGATTCTTAGTGTAGTGTTTTGATAATGGTTTAAATTATTGAGAGAAGGACTCTTCTACACCTGTACCACCTGAAAGAGATTAGCAGAGTGTTTCTTAAAGGATGAAGACTTCGTGATTCTGATTTCCAGTGCTGAGCTCTGCCATATTAAAGAGAACTGTGTAAGGTTACAAACAGTTGCCTGAACTTCATGCCCAAATTCACATCTCCTGAATGTCTTTTCAACCTGTGTAATTCATGCATGCACTTTTTTGGTTTGGTTGCAATGACTGTACCATTGTGCAGCCCACCACATGCGTTGCAAGGTAGATTTCAGAGTTAGCCAAGTTTATCCTTTTACTCAGAGTGAAAAAAAGGACTGAGGAAGGAAGGGGGATCAATCATGTTCCTATTACAGACTCCTGAGGAGACTGGCTGGAAGATACAATTCCAAACACTGATCTCTCTCATTCAACCTACCTCACTGTGGTCAATATCAGCCACCATTAGTCAGTGAAGTTTCAGGGAAGAGAGAGATTTCTTCCCAAAAACACCTCTTAGTCTTTGCAAGGAAGGAAAAAACAAAGTAATCCAGGATTAAAACCCTGGCTGCCCATGTGTCTTATTTACAGGCAACTTGGATGTCTTCATTTGTTTGTGCAGCAGAACCTTATTAAATGGTTGATGAAACTCATTTGTCCTGACATCGATGGGGTCTGGGATAAGAGGTGTCTCAGCTATTGGTAGATCAAATTGTTAGTTCTGTATTCTGCAAAATCCCTCCACTTCATTCTGAACTTCTCAAACCCCTAATACCTTTCAATTTGAAGTTTAGTCTCAACTTATATTTTCTAAAAGAGTTTCTAGACACTTGGAAGTCATCCTCAACAAACGAGCTGCATTTTTTGCCCGTCTGATTCCAATGTGCTTTATGTAATAGTTAGCTATTAATGCCTCATTATCTGCTTTTGTTCTTACCTTCTTATAATATTACACTTCCATTGCTGAAATGTTATGAATATTTTAGTGCCTAATTGTATGTGCATTTTCATTTATTGGTATCACTTTCTGAAGGTGTTACTGGAATTGTGCTCCTCATCCCGTGGTATTCTCGGCACCAGTAACTTTGCACAGAACCTCTTTGCAGTGCATTAAAATCTTTGACAAAGATAAAGTCATCTTCAGACACATGACTACAAAGTATTTCTTTTTAACCTTTGTCCCTCTCTTCACAAATCATCTCCTGCAAAAATTCCCACTTCGAAATTTTCTCCTGTCTTTCACCAGTGTAAAAGTGCATTAAATGCAATCTACTTCCCTTTTAGTAAATCTGGTTAGTGCCCCAAGGAATTTGAAGTTTTGCTGCAAAGCACATGCACACACATGCACATAAACACAGAAGATAAATCCAGACCAATGAAGTGTTGCCCTGTGTCTCTATACACCTTGAAAGATTTGAGCAGCAAATGCCAAACACAAATTCAGAATGCCATTAACCCATTTGCTGCTCCAGCAGTGTGATCTTCATAAAAGTTTGCTCTTGTTTGAATTCACAGCTGCTGGTTGATAATATAAGTGACATGGAAGAGCCAAAGGAGTGTGAATTGACCCAACTACAGTGCAACTACACAGATTTTGCATAGTATTCAGCAAATTATTTTCAACATGAAAAATATTTTAAACATAAGCAGATTTAGGAATTGCTCTGCAGAAAGCCATCTCTTTTGTTTATGACAAAGAGTCTGCAGATTCCAGCTCTTTCATTCCCTCTGTCAATGCAACACATGAGTTATCTGCTGTCACTGTGAGTGCTCACCAATTAATCTTCAGCTGCAGCCCTCTTCTAGAACATGTCACTGCTGTGATTTTGTTCCCCTCAGATGCTTTCCTGTTATTATGCTCTCACATTTGGATTTGTATCTTAATTACATGTTAATATTTCTCGACAAGGAAGGGGGTGAATCAATCTCATGAATTAATAGTGAACAGAGTGATAATCCAGGAAGGATAATGCATTGACAGAAGTGCTCTCATGGGATGTATTCTACAAGATTGAAAACAAAAGCTCACAAAGAAGTGCACTGATTAGAAGTGATTGAAGGGGAATGAAAGTTGAAGATGGGCAGAACAGACCAAAGATAGTAAAGTTTACTTAAAAGGAAACACGAAGAATATTAACTTATATTATTAATACAGTTATACTAATTCATAGGAAGTTTTGAAAAAGTTTAAATAGGTTTTAATGACTTCACTTTAATTATTTAACAATAATTATGGAAGCATCTTTTTCCACAGTCCTTCTCATTTACCTTGGCATACACTAGGGGTGATGTAAAGGATCACTCCCAATGACTTGCAATTACATAAGAAGGCCTTTCCAAAATTTTCTGTATCCTACTAAATAACTTCCTTTCTGCTTTCCAGCCAGTAGGAACCATCATCAGGGCTTAACTGAACTGCCAAGTAGTCAGAAAAAAAAAAAATGGTAGGGGGAACAAAAAATAAAACAGAATAAGCATGACACAGGCCAAAATCTATACAATTCTACTCGTGGTAGAATTTTCCTCTAATTGGAAACATGTAGATAAACTTCCATTTAAAATTGACTTGGGAAAAATAGTCAAATTGGAAAAAGAAACTTGGCCTAAACACTGTTCTATTTCCATAGATGTTTTTATTATTGTCGAGAGAACCATAAAGGTTTTTATTTCAACTTTTTTTTTTTTTTTCAGATCAAAACTTCTCAGCCTTGTTTTGCCTTTTGTTTCCATAAAAGGCCAAGACTGTGCTAGAAGCTTTGGTAAATTAAGGAGGAACTGGCAGATGGTTTGTGAATACAAGCAGTTTTGAAAAACAAGCTTCATTGAAAATTTACTTTCAAGCAACTGCTCCCAACTCCAATTAATCTCCTGTGAGAAATAAGGAGATAATGCTTTTTGTGCTTTTTATACCAAATATGGCTTATAAAAGAGGCAGATAGAAAAAAAAAATACTTGGAACCAAGCACTTTAAATAAAAAGTGTATCTCTTAGGTAAAAAGGGAAAATGTATTTGCAAAGAAATCTGAAGACATCCCATAACCATTAGGGGGAAAATAAAAATAAATCAAATGGGAACAAAATGTGTCATGGAAGACAGTGAATATTGTCATTAGGGCTGTAAGTCTGTTATTACACGTGCTTAGATTGAGCTCTGAATAACTACAGATGAGGCAACAAGAGGAATTTTAGCTTGTGCTGGGATCCAAATTTGGTTTAGATATCTGATATTTCCACACTGTTTAATCAAAAACTGTTACATGAGGGTAGACTTAGTTTTGTTTCCTATGATCACTCCATTCAGATTTAAAGAGAATTTATCTGACTTGAATCTCCTCCTCCATTTAAACAGAAATAATTTTCCATATCTAAACCATCTAATAACATCCAAAGCACAGACAGTGTGATTTTCATAAAGAGATTTTCAGATTTTAGCTAGAAATACAGCAATCAAAGCCAGAATTTTCATCTCTAGTCCTGGTATCATGTTTCTAGTTACTTATTCCTGATACAGAAATATTTTTGTTCAATAATGAGCTTGCTATTGATATACTTTTTTTCTCAGTATTTGCACTTTTAAAATAATGAATTAGAGCAGCAAAGGCAAAAAAGATTACTTTTATCTGTTAATTTTACTTGCTGTAGCTTGAGTTTATGCAGGGGCATCAAAAGACCATCTGAAAACTTTCAGTTCAAATCTCTCCCAGTTGCTGCTTACTTTGCCCATTTCCATTATTTAAAATCTGCATCATTAAACCTCTAGCACATAAAAGAAACATACAATTTTTAAGATGTTTAGAAGGAGATGTCCTGTCTGCACACTCTCATTTAATTTCACACTTTGAAATAGTTCCACAGTCCTTTCCAGAATGAAAGTATCCCATGTTTTCACTGGAGAGATATATAATAAGACCATTAAAGAGCTTTTAAATCATTAAATCCTTCATATATCTTAATATCCTCTTCATTTTTTTTTCTTTTATATCAAATAATGATGACTCAACTTCTAATATCTCATTCCTTCATGGAATTATAGAAGATCAAAACCAAAGCCCCTTACCATAAAAATGAGGTATCCAAAGAAGTTGTCTGGACATGGACTAAAAGGTTCCTCATGTGTGCAAATATGTTTTCTGAAAGGCTCACAAATGAGAAATCCTTATATAGGCTATTTCTATTGCTGGGTATTGATGTTCTTGTTGCTATTCTCAGTAGCACATACTAAGCTCAGAATATTGCCCAGTAAAAAGGAGTTGATGAAAAAACAGAATTCAATTATATTCTTTTAGTATCAGCAGGGAAGAAGAAATACATGTTGAAAGTATCTAAAGTTAGTACCAGAGGGAAGGTAAAAGCACAAAGTACAATGAAAAATGATCAACCTTAAATCAACAGAACATTTCTAAATAGGAGTTGGGATCCAAAGACCTCTAGATCATTCTCTGTTTCTTTCAAAACCCCAGCCAAAGGTCTGGACTCTCCTTTAAATGAGAAATATCTGCAGGAAACTTAAGAAGTTATCAGACACTTCTCATCATCATCATCATCATTATCATCTGCAGCTCAGTTATTGAGTTGCATAAAGAACTACATCCCATTTCCAAAGCTTTCAGTTCTTTTGGGGTTTTTTTTCATTTTTCATGATTTAGAGTCATTTTTCATTTCTTTTGGTGACCAGCTTCATTATGTCCCTTAAGAGTGCCTTGTGTTCAGGATCTAAAGTTTCTAGCTCAATTATAAATAGGAAGTTTCAATTAAGCATAGTCTAGAATTATTTTAATGATGCCAGCAAAGAGTTTTTTTGTCTCTTGGAAAGTGTTTTCCCCTCATTCTCAATTCATTTATATGCTGTCTAATACTTTTGCTTATAGTACTTACACTCCTTGTATACTGAAGATTTCTTACACTTTTTAAAAGTGTTTCCATCTACACCACAAGGCTCCACTTAATGCCATGGTCAGTAATGGCATACACTTCACATGATTGTTAATTGGTGGAAAGATCATGTAAGCTTGGATTTCCCAAGATTTTTGCAATAGATTCTGCAGTGTAGATTTAATGTTTTATCCGCCCTCTAAATTCACAGAGATTTGGGTGGAATAAAGAAAAACACAAAAGGGCCAATCCACATGACTTTTTCTTTCTCTCCCCCTTTTCTCCCACTGGAGCCATGCATCCACCAGAGGGCAATGCTGCCGCTGAGAAGCAGCTGATTCCTGAAAATTCAGAACTTCACTTCATCAAAGCACTTAGAGAAATTACATGAGTAACAAGAGACAGAGAAAACCTGCAGTGCATTAGACTGATTTTTGAATGGAGCAAAGAGAACTGATGGACAGGATCTTACCCAGAATAAAGGAATAAAGCTGTGAGACAGAGTGGAAATTGGACAGAAGAAAGCACATCTTATCCTAAATTTTTTTACCAGTGTTGATAATTGTGATTAATATATTTGAGAGGAGAGCTCTAATTCAAATTCTGGCAGCTTACCATGGCTCCAGATATCAGTGGGATGTGAAGCTTCCCCATCTTGCTCAGCTTTGAGCTGAGCTTCACTCTACTTCCTATTAACAATGTCCAAAAATGTCATTGCTGCCTGCCAGAGCAGCTACAAATTAGTTGATAGTCTTAATATGGATTTTATTTAGAGTCAGAGTGATAAAAATTTGCAGCCTCAAGCTGGCAGTCCTCTTGGCAGCTGTGAATGCACCTGATAAATACAGGAAGCAACTCACCTCCATAAATACAGAAATTGTTCAGGCTTGCAGGAATCATGGCAAAAGATGAAGCACACAAGTTACACCAGCTACAGAAGCACTAGAAACCTTTCATTAAAAACACAGGAAACTCAAAAGAGAATCAGTGGCTCTCATTTAACTTCTCCACACTTCCAGGACAGCAGCTTTGAAAGGCCGGAGTTAAATCCCAACCTGACAGGCTGACACTGCTTTGTCAGGAGAACAGTATTGACTGCAGTGGTTTGCAATCAGGTGTGAAAGTGCTAATGGCAGTTTTCATCACAGCTCAGCTCCTCAGACTTTAAAAACCTTACAGTTCTCTCCTCTTACTAAAAAAAAAAAATAAAAGAAGAAGAAGAAACATTCACAGATTTATATATTTTTTTCTTTCACAGAGAAGTGGCTGGTTAGCAATGAGGAATCCAAAACAGCTTTATGCAAATTTTTGGTTTACTCTCTAATTAGGGTACCTTAGAACCACAAGCATTTTACCTTTCAGCTAACTACAAACCTCCCAGATCCAAAGATGTCTCTTTTTATCCTTCCTTTGGTCTAACAGGGCAGGATCCCACCAAAATTTTAGAAGTTTTACAGGTTTAGTTTAAAATTTTCCATGTGTATCATCAGAAAATTGCTACCCAGCAATAGAACATACCTATTCCTGTAAAACTAATCAGAAAAAATATTTTAATTAGTCTCTTGACAAATACACATTCTGAGGTACAACAGACTGGCCCTGGAAGCCAGCCAGATGAAGGGGAGACCATTGCTTGCATGTAATGTTTGTGTTCAAGATTTTTGAAGCAGAGGGATGTGTGTTATGAATCATGAACTGTAGCATTCCCAATTCTTGCATCCCTGCCACTGCACAGTGATCAGACCTGGAACAAACCCTTATCCTTTTCAGATTAGTCTGTCCTCTTGGTGGCAGAGAGCCTTGGGGATCAATGCATTGCCCTGGTCTTGGAGGGTAGGCCAGGTCACACATTCCAAGGATTCTGCTACTTGTTATAGCAGACTTAACATCTCATTTTTGGGCTGCCAAATCATATCCTAGTTAACAGCAAAGCAAAACAAAAAACACCCACTCACACCTTCGTTACAGATGCTTGTTTTCCAGTGCCCTAAAAACCTATTTAATTCTACTGAATATGCAGGCTGATGGAAACCTCTCTGGTTGCAAGTAAACTCCATGAAAAAGGGAAAAAAAAAACTATCTGTAATGAACTGAACATGGGGGTACTGATACTTTAACAGTGTGGAAAAAGACAAAAGTGGCCAAAATACCTGGCACATGAAATGCAACAGAAATGAGCCTCTTGGCCTGGAAACTTTTCACTGGTCATTCTAATTGTTCTCAGATTACAGCCCTGTTTTCATCATCACTTTTGTTGGTTTGGTACAGCTGAGCATTTGCAGATAAATAAATCACAAGTTTCCATGAAGTATTTAGGATTTCAAGTCACTTGGTATGAATCACTTAGTTTTGTAAAATTAAAACAATTATTTGGTTACTCCACTCTACATAGTGAAACACTAAAGCAGAGCACTAAGTCTTAGCCCAGTTCATTAGATCTCTTAAGAGCATCACCAATTATAGAAGTTCAGGAGGTTGATGGTTGGATGCAAGGCTGAGCAATTAATGAAAATAGGGTGTGAAGTCTGTGTAGTGACAGAAAGATAAGTTTAATTTACAGTTCTGGTTCCACTCCTTACCTCTTCTCTTTGATGTACTGTATTTCTCAGGGGAACTTTTCCATATTTAGAGATCTGGCCAGCCAAATCACCCACCATTCATTCATTCATTCATTCTGTCCTTCTGACTGTCTATTTCAACATATTGTGTGAAATTGTACACATTAATTGAGTTTGCCTGAAAAGGTGTTTTCCTGCTATCACCTAGTGTAGAAGCAGATTAAAAGTCACCACTGTATGCCTTCCACATGTTTAAAACCTTTCAGGACAATCCTGTGCTGGCCATATTTAAAGACTCCAAGGCAAGGTAGTGGAGAAAAGAACACATGATCCAATTTGATTTTTGTAAAAGTTAGAAAGACACACACAGAGCACTGACTGAAAAATCAGCATTGGGGTTAAAATTTACAGTTCTATGTAGAGGTACTCATTTCTTGCCTTACTCCCTGTTGGTTTGACAAGGACCTGCAGTATGCTCCTGAAAAGTGGGGTTAAGGGAGATCAGATGAGGCATCCACAAACAGCCAGGAAATGGTTTTGTATTGTAGCTCAATGCAGTTATTAAACACAGCATGTGGCCAGCAATAGGTCATTTGTGGTTTAAAATAACTAAGTGTATTTCTGTGGTTAATAAATTTACACTTAGAGCTAAAGGGGTTGAAGCTGATATTTGTTTTACATATTGTACCTCTGTAGCAGTGCCCAACAGGTGTGCTTTTATGGAATAAAACATTGCAACCACTCACCCCACCACACTGATTTTGTTACTTCCTGTACCTGCACTACAGCTGCACCTGCTCTATAAAACTACTGAAGCTCATCTGACATACAGCCAGTACAAAGATTTATGAAGTGCAGCACATTTCTGCTATTCTGCAAGCAAACCATTTAGAAAACCAAGCAAATGTACATACACACATGAATCTATTGGTTTGAAATGGAATTCATCAACACAATGAATGATCAATATCCTCCTCTTTTCCCTAGATTAAAAATGAAAATAAAAAAAAAAAAGGCTACCTATATAGCATTATTCTGCATGGTGGAAACTTATGAACTAAATAGCTGTCATCAGATACTTGTCACGTATTAAAGACTATGAATATTTTGATACTAAAATCAAAACTGCAATTATACTTTTAACTATGACTCATTGCTGATTTAGATTGTTGTGATTAAGGATGTTTCTCTATGCATACAAATTTTACATTGAGTTTGCAGACTGTGTGAGAATTAGGAGAGCCCAGCTAGACATTGCTACTAAATGCTTGGACTTTGTGATTGATGTTCCTGGAAAACACAATGGCTGCTTCCTGAAATATTTCCTTATTTCTGAAAGAAATCTGGGGGTTTGGAAGTCCTTATATAAACAGATGTATGAGCAATGTCTGTATATTCTCATTTACTCTTTTTAATTTTTTTTTAAATTTTTTTAAAGAAAAACTTGGTAATCACAGTGAATTCTTTCCCTGGGCAAAGAATTCCATGTGGGTGGTTGAATGAATGAAAAACAATTTTTGTAGAGGAAATAAATTGAGAATAAGTGGTTTTACAACAATACTCCAACTAGTACTATCCATCACACTCATAGGAAACACCATTTGAATAAACACTGCAAAGCAATGCAAATATAGTAACTTACATAAATCAATACCAGCAGACTGCTATTTTGAGGCTGAATGCAAACAGCTCCTTTTAATAAAAAAATGTCACTGCTCCCTCATCGACCACTACCTATATTTAACAAAGATGGACCAAGCTACAAAGATATTCAATACATTTATATACCTTTAATATATAGGCATATTGAAAGGAATGAGATTTTTAGAAACTTCCCTGTCTGAGAATTCAGGAGCCACTCTGGCTGCCAGATTCCCACCAAAAGAGATTTTCACTGCTGGGACCAAAGCCCCATCCCCATGGGCAGCTCCAGAGAACCCCCAGGTGTCCCACTTGGCTCCTCCACACAACCCACTCTCATGTTTACACAAGGTTTCCTACACCAGTCCCACAATGGATTCTGAAAGCACTTTAATCATGGCACAGGAACACAGAAACAGCTCGAGCTGGAGCCTTTTGGGGACACCCTGGGCATGTGTACCTTCACAGTGTGTGCAAGACATAGTCAGGGCTCTTCCTGCAGAGCTCCTGCTGTCCCTGAGTGTTCTGTCACAGGTCCTGTGCCCTTCTTGTGCAAAGGGTCAGTGCCAATCAACAGCCCCCTGCCAGAGGCTCCAGCATTCATCACCCATCACCCAGCCTGCAGCTCCCACTGCTCCCACCCAGCTCCCCGCCCTAGGTGTGCTCCTCAACACCCAGGAGGATTGGAGCTCCTTAAAAGCCTCCTAGAACCTCCCAGAAGTCACCAAACTGCCCTGTCCCAGGCACAGCTCCAGTTCTTGCACACGTGGCAATTGTGTCACACTGGCCTCCAACAGCTGCCCTTAGAACCAAGGGGAACTGGGTTTAAAGCCCAAAAATCTGTGACCATTTCCAGCAGTAAAGCAACTCAAGCAAACAGCTTCACTCCTCACCACAGTACTCTGACACCAGCAATACCCAGATATCTCAGCTGGAGAGAGCATTTTTTGTTCAGACTCTCTCTGAGAAGAAATGAAGTGGTTTTTATCCTCACCTGTAACAAAGAGGGCTCAATTATTCTCTTCTTCGAGTTACTTTCTGCCAGAGCTTCAGTTCTCAAGTGCTCATCCATACAAACATGCATCCTAATCTGCATTTGTCACTGTTATTTTTAATACATAAGCCAATTATAGTCAGCTTTAAATAGAGAAGCCTAATGAGAAAATGTATCCCATAATTAAAAGGAAAAAGAATCAAGAACTTCCTGCCAACATTAACTGCTGATTTTACAGCAAGGTTGCCTACTCTTTTCTTCCATTTCTATATTTGAATTTTTGTGGTTTTTTTTTTCCCTCCTAATTAAAAAAAAAAATTAAAGGTTAAGATATTTACTAAGGATTTCTTGAGATAAAGTTTTCCACCTAGAAATTTTGCAACCTAATTTTTATTGCTAATTTAAGTCTCTACATACTCTTTTCAAAAACCTCAGTCTTGTAAAAAAGGAAAAGATGTTTCTACACTGGCAAGAGCTCAATTACACATTCTAAAGTCTGTACAGAATTCAAGTATAGCAGACCATCTAAAATTTGCTGGCTGTCCATTTATTAAGATTAAACATACATTGAAAGGAGAAAATAGCTTCTTCTTGGCTATCTAAGAAGATCTATTTCACACCCTTCTCTCACACCCAGACACAAATCTGTAACTAACTTGAGACTTCTATTTTGTATTAATAGAGCCTTGTCAGCAAGCTAGAATGTTTAGTATGCACTGCTCCTCTGTAGGCATATTAATGAAGAATTGCCTGCCACTGCAAAACATGTTGAATTCCTAAATTCCAGCATTTCCATATGGTCAGACACCATGTCAAAGAAGTTTCAGTGTAGTGATTTTTAAGCTCAATGTCACCCCCATGCCAAGTTCTCTGCACTTAGAAATTAAGATTAAAAAAGCCATTCACAATAATTTGTGTAGATATTTAAAATTTCTCACATTTTCAGGTGAACTCCTTCTTGACTATTTTAAGGAAGAAAGACCGAAAAAACCCAAAACAAAACAAAACAAAAAAGCAGAAATTAGAATTTGCAAAACCCCAAATTTCAAGTCTCCACTTCAAAGTAGATTTTTAAAATAGAGTTTACAGTTTATATATGTATATGTATATGTGTATGTATATGTGTATACATAATATGTAAATATAATACAGTATATTATATAAATATAATATATAAAATATAGTGTATATATATACATATATATACACACACACATATATACATATACATATATGTGTGTATATATATATATATATATATATATATATATATATAAAATTTGATATGAATAATGAATGGTTAAGGCATGAAATGGATTTATAAGTTGATTTTTATGATGTTCTGTTTCAGAAGTACTGAAATGCACCCTGTCAATTCTTCAGCAAAAAGCAGCCACTGGGTTTCCCAGAGGATTGTAAAGTAGAGAAGCTCTGACACACACAAGATTTATTCTAGACTCTACATGAGAAGGTTGATTTTCAAGTCCCTGGCTTTCCTGAGGCACAACGAGAATTTTACCCCACATCTCATCTGGCTCCTATGTTCAGGGTTCACAAGTATCAAAGGAATGCTGTAATGCCATTATTATTTACCTAATAGTGAATAAAACTGCTCTTTCTTGGACTGGTTGCCACCAGTCAAAAGTTGCCATACAGACTTCAATTATTGACAAAAGAATATTGGCAAATAGGTGGCTTTTGCAAACCTAACACCTTTAATGCAGAACTGAGGCATTTAGCTGACCCTATGGTTACCAGCTTTAGGGTTATGAACTCTTAAGAGTTAGGACCATTCTTAACAGTGGTGGTAAAAGTTGTATCCAAAGATTTAGTGGCTCAAATTATTTTTAGTAAAAAAAAAATTATGGCTGAGATGAAAGACAGAAAATGGGTATAGTAAAAGGCAAATGTTGGCTTTACAGAGAAGCAGTCTGACTCGGATTTTTTATGGAAGAATTCTACCCTGATTTCTCCAGTTCAGAGAACACTTTTTAACACCTTTGAAAACTTTAATGTGTGCTACATGACTAGAAATTTCCCTGTAGTCAGAAAAGTCACTCAAACTCATGTCAAACAAAGACCATTGTTTCAAACTAATATTTTCCATTCAAGATAAATCCTCTTTAAAAAAAAAATACAAACAAGAGAAAACTTGAAACAACAAAAAAGCCAAATTAGGAAGACAGTTTTAGATTAATTTTGCTTTGATACTCATTAAAAATAGATGATTTTGACTGATATGACAACATTGCAAAAAAGAATTACTTAATTATGTTGAATATGAACTAAAGTTAATAAGATTCAATTACAGAAAGCATGTTTACAGCACTCACTTGAGCTTGCTACCACACAAGCTGTTCTACTTTTTAGCTATTATGAAAAACATAACACCAAGACAGCCACATTAGCAGAAACCATCCTGTTATAGTCTCAACTTTGTGTCTTCCACTCAACTGAATGAACTGGAGTCACAGTTTTGAGTAAAGATAGACAAGAAAAGTCTGTCATTTTAATGAGGCAAAATATTGTATGCCTAATGCTTCTGGCCAGCCCTAAAAAGATCTTTCTTCTTCTGAACTTTTGACATCTACATCACCCCCTCTTATTTTTTCAATGCTAGTCTGTTTTTCTGGTCATCCTTTCCCTTAGTTGGAGACACCATCTCTGAAGAACAGATTCAGGAAAAACCTTCAGATCATTTAGAGAACATGCAGGTTTGGATCTAAATATCACAAAAACTTCCTCCTAGGTCTGAAAATAATTACACCTGTTTTGAGGACAGCTTGCTTTTACACATGAATCTTGAAGATCATCCTCTGATTTTTACCTACAACAGTAATTGACTATAAATCCACTATGCTAATATAGTTAATTGTGGCCCAAAATATGAATGAGTACTCAGGGGTTACATCTCAATTTTAGCTTTAAAAACCCATTGATTGCATTTTATTAAAAACATTTTTGGAAAATGCATGCTCCTGACACAATAGTTGTCATTACTGTAAGCTAAACTGCAGTCTACAGCTTCTCAGAACAACACATATTGGGCAAAGGCTGAATCAGAGAATTAAGAACAGATTTTCAGCAGAGCTATGCTGTGCCATCTGTCCTTTAAGTTCTTGTTCTATCTGGTTTTTCAGTCTCCCTGGAGGAGACCAGTAAGATAGATACCAAGACATTGAGAAATAAGCTTTCCTTCTCTCTGTCCTTACATATATCTCTCCCTTACCTTCCCTCCCTCGCTCTCTCTTTTCCCTCCTCTTTTTCTGCACTCTTTTCCTTTTCCACAGCTGTACATCCATCACAGCAGCAACTGGAAAGCAATAAAAATATGCCTGAGGTGGCTTTGAGTAAGAGAAACCCAGCCCCAGGTGCATCAATGCCTCACAGACAACAGTGCAGACACCTGACTCTGTAAAGCTGAGATGCAACACCTGCATTTTCACTGGGAACAGTGCTAGGACACTTGTCATGCCCAGCTGTCCCTCACCTGATGCACAGAAACCTGTCTGCTGCTGTGGCTCCTGGCAGGCACCTGCCACTGCTCCATGCCTTGTACCAGATGTGTTTTCCCCCTGAGAACAGAGGCAGGGGCTTGCCAAGGTCTCTGTTGTTCTGACCCAGCCTCTGGTTTCTAAGCACTTCAGAACTGAGCTTTTTCAGCAAAAACTGTGGTTAATCAGGCTGCAGATTTTCCTAACAGTCTGCACCTATTTAAGCATTTCATCTGTTTGTAAATTTTTCTAGGATAGCTTAATTGTTCATAATCTGAGGAGCCTGCTTGCACCCATTAATGGTAATTACACAATGTGAAAAAAGCATGCACCAAATATATGCACGGAGAGGACATTTTTAAATTTTTAAACATCCTGATCAATTATAGTAATTAACATTAGCTGGTCAACATCACCTAAATGATAGTGCTTCATTCAGAGGAATAAATGGAACCAACAATTATATCAAAGCTATATTTGCTTCCAGATGATGTGCTGTTACCACGTGAAAAAGCTGCCTATTTTCTGTGATTCCTTGAATGCCTTTCTACATAGCATGCAATCTGTGAACTGTCTTTTAAAAATGCAAAACAAACTGAAGAACTCACTGCTTTGTTCAGCAAGTGTGTGTGTTGAATGCTGGAGAGGAATTAAAGCCACTTCTAGCAAAAAAAACTGCAAACACAGAGCAGTATGGACTTCCTCAAAGAGGTTGAAAACAAGAGGAAAAGACCAGATTTCTGAAACACCCTGAGCACCACATTACAGCATAGAAGGAGTAAAAGACAGAAAATAAAAGGCTGAGGAGTTGAGGTAGTACTACCATAGAAACACAGAATTGTTTAGGTTGGAAAAAATCTAATCACATAGACTGTTTCCTTTCTGCTGTATTGTCTTTCTTGCTAAGCTGAAGTCCCCCAGGAGAATGTGGGCTAGGAATTGTGACACTCCTCCCAGCTGCTAATAAGAGTATTTCATCTGCCTCTTGAGCCTTGTTGGGTGTTCTATAGCAGACCAAGATTCTCTGCCTTGTTGGCCTTCGGCTGGATTCTTACCCATAAACACCCGACCTTATCATCACATTAAACATCTTGAAACAACTCAGACACTCCCCAACAGTCAGCACTACCCCACTGCCTCCCTTCCCTCCCTGCTGATCCCTTCTGGAGGGTTTATAAGCTGTGTGACACATCCCACCACGTTTCCACTACGCCCACCTATGGCGGAGTTTTCCTGGGCTTCCAGCTCCTCCTGTTCTCTGCCCACCTTGTGAGCAGTGGTGGAGATGCACTTCACAGGGGCTATTGATGCCACACCCTTTTAGGAGGGAGAAGCCTTCATCCCTATGACTCTTCTCAGGTGTTTCCATGGTTTCTAGCACATCAATAACCATTGTGTCTTTGCTGCCAGGTGGATCTCCATGCCCCCACTTTACTGAGACAGCAGACTGAGGGACCTCCATAGCACAGCACTCAAAGCATGCTGTCTCCATGCTTATCTCTGATGATCCTGGCTTTAACCCTTTCCCCCTCCTAATTTTTAGTCCAAAAGTTTTTCAGTGAACCCTGCTAATTCCTTTGCAAAGATCCTTTTCTCCCTTTGGGACAGGTGGGCCCATCTGTCATGGCTACACTTGGTCTTGTATAGAGACACCAATCCATGATCAAAACATCCAAAATTCTGCTGGTGACACCAGGCTCAGAGCCCCATTTTGATCTGCTGGCTCTTGCTGGTTCTTCCCTCATCATTCCTCCCAAAAGGAAGAATAGAGGGGAATGCTCCTTGCACTTCTGGTTTTTTAACTAGCTCCCCAAGGCCCTAAAGTCTCTATTGGTTAATCTTGGACTTCTTGCTGGAACTCCATCACAACCTACCCCAAAAATGAGCAATGAATGATTATCTGAGGGCTGTACCAGGATAGAAGCTATACCAGGTATGTAGGTAGGTATTATTTTAGCATTAGACTTACTAGTTTGTGGCTCTGTCAGAATTAGTTTTAAAAGAGTCAGGGTACCTGCAAAATATTCACTTCTATTCAATCTGTCTGAAGGAGCTGCTCAGTCTTTCTTCCACTAAGTTTCTGTCTGACTAAATTATTCTGTATGATGTCTAGAACAGGAGAACTGACTGACTGCTAAGCATCTAAAATTTTGTCTCCAGGTAAGGAGCCAGGATGTCAGACTATGGTTTGAAACAGGGTTGAAGAAGGCAGTATGGGTAATTCCGTATTTGCTATGCTGCTTAACAACATAGTTGCTCTCTTTTTTCAATACATATATCATTTACTCACTGCATTATGCTGAAGATGTACATTCTGATGAAATAAAATCAACTGCACAGGACAGCAACTATCTGTAATGTTTTATCCTACTTTTTCAACAGGTTAAGCTGTTTTTCAACAGGCTATAAATTGTTTCCTTATAGTCACCTGCTTTTTCAACAGGTTATAAGCTGTTTCCTTACAGTCACAGAAATATTGAAGAAAATTAGTAGCACAACCACAGGATGATCATAAAATCAATCATGACCTTTTTTGTTAATAGCTTCAGTAGTCTTTTTCTATGTGGTGTCTACAATCTCACCTCCATAAAGTGATGCAATCTGATGCAAACATCACAGGATTTAAATTTCCAGCAGAGGATGCAAACTGACTGTTGATAAGATGTATGTAACTCATGTTCATGTTTCCCCAGTTAGGGAAAGCTAATGCACTGCTTGCCTTGTATTCAAAACTCACCTTAAATCTACACAAAACATCTTTTCCATCAAGAAAATAATTTACCTGATTACAGATGTTAGAGCATCACATAAATTACCTCATGTTATCTCAACATGTAAATGTTGATTTGCATTTCTGTACAATGGCAGAGCAATGAAAGTCCAAACGCTTCTTAAGCACTGGCAGGCTTGGAGCATTGAGCACCTCTCTAGAAAGCCTGTTCCAGTGTTTGACCACCCTCTCCATAAAGAAATGTCCACTCTAAACCTACCCTGGCAGCTTTGAGCCATTCCCACACACCCTGTCACTGGATACCAGGGAGAAGAGCTCAGCTCCTCCCTCCCCACTTCCCATCCCAGGAAGGTGCAGAGAGCAGGGAGGTTGTCCCTCAGCCTCCTTTTTTTTCCAAACTGGGCAAGTCCAAAGCCCTTGCCTACTGCTCACAGGACATTCCTTGGAGCCCATTAACCCAGATGGCCTTTATTGCCCTCCTCTGGGTGCATTCAAGGACCTCCAGGTCCTTCTTAACTTGTGAGGCCCAGCACTGCCCACAGTGCTGGGGACGAGGCTGCACCAACGCTGCACACTGTGGGATAATCACCTATTTAGGCTCAGAATCATCTCTCTAGACCAGAATCACTTCTTTAGGCTGGTTTGTAATTCTTCATGTTCTGATTAAGAGCAGATGATCAGAGTACAAAAAATCACAAGCAAATTTCCACGACATTTTTACCCAATATTGAGTATTATTTTGTCAGGCACCTTCAGGTGAGACAGGTAATACCTGCATCGATTTCATGCATTAATCTTCAAAAGCATAGGAGATAATTAACCTTTAATTTTCTTAGTTAGCTGAATTAACAAGACAAAAAATGTAATTTTTTACTTTGCAGATTAGTCCAATGAGCAATGACACTGGAGAGGAACATACATCTCTGGCTAAAAATTATATCCTCTACCATGAACATCATCTAGTTAAAAAATAGTGTTTTACTAAATACTTTGCCCTACCTAAAATGATCTTCTTGCATTTCATTCTAGAATAAATCATTTGTTACAGATTTTTTCTTTGAAAATAAATTGTTTTCAACCTGCTACTTAATAACCTATTGGGAAATCTCAGAGGTGTTCTGAGAGTATTGTCAAATGTATGAAAACAAGAACAAGATCTTCTCCCCAGAGATGAACACAATCAGATTCCAGTCCTATGGGAAATTTTGGGTTCACCTGGGGCTATCCTCAATTGACATCATAATGTGTATTTATTTGATTCATGTTATGGAAAAAAATTTCAAAAAAGCCCTGTTGATGAAAATATTTTCTCCAATATACAGCTTGAAATTAGCTAATACTCAAAGTAATAATATACTCATGAAAAATTCCTATTTATTTTCAAATTCTCTATTCCATTTCTGACTACAGATATAAAGAATAAAATATAAATAATAATCTAAAGAGAAAAACACACAGTTTTTCTACTAAAATTACCAGTATTTCTAAAAAAATTCCCATGTAAGGTTATCAATACTATTTTGTTACTTTATGAATTTAAAAAAATGTCAGTTTTGAAATTTACTTACACATATTTTTAAATGGTCCTTTGGATTTTTGTATTTAATTTCACGAATGACTATCAAATGTATATAAACTCTGAATATTGGATGAAAACTTTTTTTCTTGAACGGGTAATTTAACATTTAAGGTTGCTGAAGGGCAAACTTAACAACGGCCTGACTCAGGTACAGTACAGAGTAACAGTAATTCCCAAAGATGTGATGGACAGCTGGACAGGTTGTGGAAAGGGAAGAAGCTCCCTGGGTATAGGCATTACCTTCCAGTCTTTGTTGATCAAAGTATAATCCTGGAATAATTACTACTTGGATTAAAACCAGTGACATTTCAAAGTGACAATGCAGCAACCTGAGGAGTGTATTTAATTGAGAAATCACATCCCCAGAGTATTCAAGTCACTAAGCCATTATAATAATTAACCACATCCCCTGTCATTTTTTACTGTTTATGGTACAACTGAGATTTCTTCTGTGCATATCCTTATTGATTGGCAAGTCTGTCCCTGGGACACATCAGTCCTTTCCTAGAGTTTGCTTTGGGAACATCCATTTTATCATGCATCTCTATTCCTCTTCTAAGAAATTATTTCACTTATTTTTATTTTTAATTCATGTGCCATTGTTATCATGACACTAACTAAAAGGATGGCATTCAAAGAGGCATAATGCACATCCTTTGAGGATTATTTCAGTACCCCATTATGGAAAAATTGTTTATCATGATTACAGAGTTTATTTGTGCATTTTCAAAGTTCCAGCTCCAAGAAGAGATTCAAACAGTTTTCAGATGGCCTCTAGATACATTCTAGGTGGAAATGGCTCAGATGAAGAAAGAGAAGATAACAGGTATTTAGATCCTACTCTTATAAAAAGGGTGAGAAAAAGCCTGATGCTGCAATGCCACATCAGTGGGGAGAGAACAGGTTGCTTTTGTTCTTCCATTGCTTCTTGTGAGCTCTGCTGTTTTCCCAGTGGGACTGTAGGGCAGATTGGCTCAGGTGTTCAGAACATTAAAGAAAATTAATTAACATCAAGCACGTGGAAATATAATAATGAATTTGTTTGGACCTGCAAGATAGAACTTCTTATGTGATAACACTGGCATCAAGATTTGGGCATTAAAAGAAAATCTTATTTTCCTGATTTTACTAAGTGACCACTTTGCACTTACAGTTGTCTACTCAATCTGTGTGCCTTGCTCAGGCCAATTTTGCTAGGAAGTGATGCAAACTTCTTTTAACACAGCAAAAAAAAAAAAAAGCACTAGAATAACCATAATCACATGATAATAAGAGTAATAATAATATCAATTATAAATACTTTCAGTACTTTGTCTGCTTGATGTGGGAGGATGCAGTGAGGTCCACTTTAACTCAGTGAGTGCAGAGGGTGCTCATGGAAATGCCTTTTTGGATGTACATTTCCTCTCATCTTGAAATGCCAATTTTCTTAAGAAAAAATGTATAGTGAGCTTTGCAAAGACGAGCCAGTTTTGCTTACAGGACTTCAGGTAATCTTGGCATAATATAAAAAATTAATAAATTAATTTCTGATATATTTAACACTTGACTAATTAAGGACATAGGAACTTCCTCATATAGGATATATATATATATATATATATATATAAAATTATTTTGAAATGAGGATCTCACTCAAAAATTAATCAGGTTAGGACAATCTGGTATGTTTTATCTGTCTCAGAAGGATCTCTAACCTATGGTTGTTGTTCCAGTACTATAACAGTAAAGTTAATATGTTTTTAATAAAAGATTTTGGCATGACTTTATAAAGGTATAAACAAATTCATCATTAACCGGAGTCAACATAATAAAGGTCAGCAACTTGCTAAATACCAAGTATGAGATTTAAGTCAAATAATGTTGAATAAGATAAGATTTAACAGACATATGCACTTTTCATTTGCAGTTTGAAACTTCAATTAACCAGCTTCACCCATTTAAAGGAGCCATTTAATACCTACCTAACTGTTTGTACAGAGATTTCTAGTTCCCATGTTTTGCAAGAAAAGATTTAGGTTACATTACTTTATAGAAGTAAAATCCTCTTTTTTTTCTATAATTTGTAATTTTAGACTGAAAAGAAATACAGGACAGACAGAGAAAAAAATCCCTGAGAGTTTCTGAGAATGTTGATTAGTGAGAGGGACAATGTACCTATGAAATAGTGAAACTTGCTGGTAGAAATTTACATGAAGATCCCATACTCAGGAAAAAAACCAAAACAAAACAAAACAAAAAACCCCATTGAAATTCGATTAATTATTTTTTTTAGAATGAAGTGAACCTGATTATTGATATTAATGTACTTTTTACTACAGTTTTGCTTTTGTACATCTAATTAAATGTCAACAACCAATGAATTGGTCACTATGAAGAGATAATTGACCACTATGGCTCATTCACTTTCACTTAGGGAAGAGAGAGAGATACCACATGTAACAAAGGTCGATTGTGTCATCTCTAGTTAACATCTCTTTAAATGGAACATTTATTTCCATTTGTGCAGCTGGGAGTGTTTTAAGCTTCTTTTGTTCTAAAAGAAATTAAAAACCTACTTGCAGTGCCACACATATCAAGGGAAAACTGACAAACATATCTAATTGAAAAGTAGAAAAGGCCTTAGTTAAAAAAAGTTTTTTGTTGAGCTAAAGGTCAATGAAGTTGTAATGGAAGCCAACAAAGTTGTAATATATTTATGACTTGGCAGTTTGCTGGAGTGAATTGGTGCAGACCCAGCAACTCCAGCTGAAACCATAATTATCAAAAAAGGTACCAGCCTGCTCTGCAGCTGAAGTCTTTGTCCTCATGGTATTTATACTACTCTCTCAATCAAAATATTATAGCATTTTCAAGAAAAAAAAAAAAGCAACACTTTTTTTTTCTTCCCTAAAGACAACAAGTATTTTTTCCGTTTTCAAAAAACAAAATAAAAATAATTCTTTCCCCTTGTTTTTTTCATAGTTATTGCTCAGTTTGCAAAAAAAGGAACATACTTTCATCTTTGGTTTCAAGCAACATCAAGTGCCACTCTTTGACTAATGTTTGGCCTTTTCTCAATGAACTGTGCCCACAGAGTTTAAAGAAAGAGACCATTAATAAAAGCCCAAAGCTAGTTACAGATTGTCACACCTTCCCATCTGAAGAACATAATTTATAACATTAGTTCTCTACTCCAAGGTTAAATGGCTGAAATTATGGTCTGAGGGATGAAAAAAAAGTACATAGATAATATCTTATAATGGGGAGAGTAATTTTTGTAATCATTTCTCACACCAACTTAACTAAAAAATAATATTGATTTACCTCAGTTGTAAACAAGCTTGAGAAAGCATACAAAAAGTATAGAGAGTATTGGAAATAAAGGCTGTTTGATGAACTAATTTTTGTTGTTGCAATATGGGAATTTAACATCTTTTCAAGCTATTCTGGCTACAGTAAAAACACAATATGAAGATAATTCCAATTGAAATTGTAATAGACAAATTATTGGAGAGGTTAGCAAGTTGGATGCTATTCAGGAAAGCTGCATTTCATGAGTTTATCTGGAAACACTGAGGATTCACTGCAGCTGGAATTTACAATTGGAAGATTTTTTGAGTAAAAGTATGCATCTCCAGGGATGAAGGAAGACATATTATTGTTCAAGAGGTGACCAGAGCATCTGTACTGAATAATTAACTTCATTACAGAGAAGAAAAACAAGCAGTTTCTATTTTTCATCTCAGAAAATGGGGAGCAGAACCTTTGTTATGCTCAGGTTTTGCTATCTGACACCCTACAGCTACTCCCTGACCTCAGCAATTCTCTTTTCCCCTAGTCAGAACTTCTGAAGATTTTGAAAGCAGACATGAAGAGATTTCATCAATAAATAATTCCAGTTCAGCAATAGTTTCATAGATGATATACAGATTTTGCTGTTGGAAGGCTATGTCCAGTACTGGTAGGATGCCAGATTCAATACTTATTCTGTCCCAGTTTTATACATTTTTTGTTTTTAATATATCTTCCTCACTCTCATATCTCAGAGTTATGTGCTGTGAGTCTCCACTAATGACTGATCAGAACAAATTTTCTGCTTTAGAATTGCTGCAGTAGTATAAAAAATTCATCTTCATTATCAATGTGAAATTGTTCACATAAAGCATGGGGGTTTTTTTAAGATTTTTTTTGGAATTATTTGGCATATGCATGATGCAAACTCAAGAGGATACACCAAAATTCATTAACCTGGAGGAAAAAAACCCAGATTTTAAGCGTTCAGAAGAGTCTGCATGTGACCTGAAAGAGGATTAAAGGTATCAACTTTTGAGCATACATTAAACCCTCCCAATGAGTGGTAAAACAAATAGGATTCAGAAATTCTAGTCTTGGAAAATGTAGCTGACAACACCCCAGTATAATTTTTTTTAAACCTCTCCAAACTGTGCTGCATGCAGGGTATATATGTATCTCCCATCTGCTCCTTGAGATGAAAGTGAATTATCTAGTCAAGAATGGGAAGGAGCTATCTGCATCAATGATTCCTTGTGTCTAAACTAGCTAAGCTTTTCTCCAGAAAAGAAGGGGGGATTTTGTATTTTTTTTCCTTAGTCTGGGCCTGTTGTTTCTGGGACCTGTGCCAGTATCTCTATATGATATTTTGCTTACCATCCTGATATAATAGTTGGGAAGTTTCTGATCTTTTTCCCAATGTAGAACTACCCAGAAAAAAATTTAAGCAGAGTTAAATGATCCCTTGCTAAAATCTTCAGGAGGTATTTAGGCATGGATCTCTGTTGGAAATGCCAATGAGCAAAAGGACATTAACAACTTTGTGTCATGGCTACTTGAACTTACTTTGCAATCTAAATTTCTGTTTAAATGCTTACATTACAGGTCATTTGATTATGTGAGGCAAGGAGATGAATTATTAAAAGACATCATATCAGGTAAGTTTTAGAAAGGAATAAATAATCTCCCTAAAATGCCCTTAAATCAGTAGGGAAGCTCATTCAAAATGGACAGGATTCTTAAAGTAAAATATTTTTTGTCCATTCCTCTTCCCCAAAAATCCCCTGTTTGTTTCTGCCCACAATATTTTCAAAAAAGAATAAAGTATTACAATTCTATAAAGCTCTTGTAAAGCTTACTAACATTGTTAGTGAAAACAATTTGGATATCTCTCTGAATATTCAAAGGAAAAAGCATAGAGGTGGGAACAGATTTAATTGGTGAACAGTTCTAATATTAAATCTGTCTTTCAGCATTTTATATGACCTTTATTAGTTCTTTTATTATTGAATTATAAGCCTATAATTTACATCAAGACATTGGACTCACTGGATAAAAGAAATCCTTTTGTGACAGGGAGTAGCAATATCCTAATTTTGGGCATAAATGTAATTTCAGTTGCAATCAATGATGCTTTAACTGGTGGTGATCTCAAGTATTTAATATCCTGTAGTGGCCAACAGTCTTTACATTACAAATTCCCCTTGGAAAAATGTTTCTAATCAGGAGCTAGATAGTTTCAGTTTTTGTTGTTTTGAGTTTTTTTTTCACACAACACATGTATATTGTAGAAAAGTGGGAAATGAAGCTGAGGAAATAGTTCCATTTAGGAGAAGTGGTGAATAACAATCTCAGCCTCCACTTCTCTAATGAACTGGAAAGCCAAATCCAGACCCCAGAAGACAGAGGACTAAAATGAAGAGCCCAGAAATAATTTTGAAGTCTTTTGGGTTTCTGTCTCACCTAGAATTAAAATCAAATTCTCTTTTCTTAGCATAGAGCCAGGTCTTAGAACCATTGGGGTTAGAGAATGGATATCAAAAACCAAAACCCAAACAGAGAGGCCTTTGTGCATTTAATACACAGGTAGGCTCATCTGAAGCAAAATGTGGTACGAATAAACTTGGAGAAAATTCAGAAGGTGGCCAAATTCACATTTTGGAATGCATTAGGAGAGCTTCCCCAAAGTTCTGAAGGCCTAAAATTAAAAAGCTCCTTAATTGTATAATCTCACAAGAGCTGGTTCACACAATGAGCCCTTTTCCTTTAACACATCATCTGTACCACAGGGGTCATATCTCCTGTGTTGTTTGAATTCTGCCTTTGCAGAAGCCAGTCTTTTTGAAGAATACAAAGCAGAATGTAGTTTTAAATGATTTCCATTCTTTCTCTCCCTCCAGAACTGGACATCAAAGATTTATAACAGGCTATGAAAAAATAATGCTGAACTGGCAGTACTTTTCCTGAAAGAGGGTGGCTCCAAATGGCCCCATAGTTTAGTAAATGAGGTAAATATTAACTCTCAGGTGTACAGGTTTTTCTTCAGCATACACCTGTATCTTTAGTAAAAAAAAAAAAAAAAAAAGCTGAGGAACTCATTAATTTCCCACAAACCATTGAAGCAAACAAAAAAAAAAAAAACAAAAAAAAAAAAACATGCAATAAAATGTAGTCCTAGAGGGGAAAAGTTTACATTAAGACAGAACCAAATTTGATAGAAACTGCCTGGTTATGTCTGCAAAAGTCATCTTTGCCACAGGATGACAAATCCAGAGGGGGAGTACTTGACTACACTGTCCTCACAGTTGACTAGGGACTATGACATCCTAAATAATTATTTTTTTTTTTATAATTTCATTCTTAGAGTGATCCTGAATAGGATTTCAGCTTTCTGTCCAGCTCTGGAGTTTCCCCCACACTTGTGAGCTAGAGGCAGTCACACCTACTCCTTCCTCCCCTTTTTAGCCAAATCCTAGTCTGAGATTCTTAGGTACGCTAGTGGAGGGGCTAAGAGAGCACTAATGCTTATTTATGTGCTCCCAATCAGCTCCACCCTTTTCCTTTCATAATAATTATTATTGCTATAATATCTCACACTAATGTTTTGGGTACAGATTTACAATTAAGATTCAGCCACATAACCCTGAAATGATTTAGACTGTAAGTGACATCTGAATGACTGTGTGAGACAGAAAAGTCTAGCTCCAGCTTACTTATGCCTGGATCACTGCATTATTTCTAAAATTATTTCTAAAATGCTTTTTTAAAATGCAGTTCCATATTTGGGATGAGATTCATTGCTATCCTGCTGGCTCACATGGAATTTCTAAGCAATGAAATCAGACAAATTCTGTGCATGAGGAAGGGCACAGCCAGCACGTCAAGGGAAGTGATCCTGACCCTGCTCTGAGCTGGTGACACCACATCTGGAGCACTGTGTCCAATTCTGAGCTCCCCAGTTCAAGAAAAAGAAGGAATTGCTGGGGATGATCCAGCAGGGGGCTATGAAAATGGTAAGGGGAGTGGAGGAAAGGATGAGGGATCTGGGTCTGTTAAGGCTGGAGAAGAGAAGACTGAGACAGGACTTTATCAGTGCTCACAAATCTCTTAGGGGCAGGTGTCTATAGGATGGGGCCAGACTATTCTCAGTGGTGCCCAGTGACAGAAGAGAGAGCACTGGGCACAAACTGAAATACAGAAAGTTCCACATGACTATGAGAAAAAATTTAGTTTGAGGGTGGCAGAGCACTGGAATAAGCTGCCCAGAGAGGTTGTGAAGTCTTCCTCTTTTCAGATATTCCAAACCTGGCTGGGAGTGATGCCAGCAAGCTGCTGCAGGTGAACCTGCTTTGGCAGGAGGGCCTGGACTAGATCTCCACAGATCCCTTCGAGCACCAACTGTGCTGTGATTCTGTGAATTTGGATTTGAAAAGGGTTTTATCACTTGCAGCTTCCCCTGAAACTACTTCATCTTTGCAGAGAGCAGATGCTCAGCCCTGCTGATATATGGCTGAAACATATGGCTGTGGATTTTGAAGTTAGGAAAGATATAAATAAAATATGCATGACTTGAAATAATATCATACAACACTATATATAGAGCTGTCTTAGCAAAAGTTCAAATTAGGATGGCTGTATATTTATTAAAAAAAACCAAAAACCAATATTGTAATATTGAAGTGGCACAGGGAAAGAAAGAAGATAGTTTAGTATTGGGTAAAAATCCACACAACACCTTGTCTGCCTGCAACAGCCTGATCCTAAAAAGACCTCAAAAGATGTAAAATCTTGGGTAGCAGTACACATTTCTTAAGAACTGTCAGCAGGGAACATGCCAAAAATCCCAGCTGTTCTATAAAAGTATTTGTGCATTTCTTCATCAAAATAGTAATTTAGTCCATAGACTAGAAATGAAAAATTATCTTTTAAAATCCAAAATGTATATTAAGAAATAAAGTAAAAGCTATGATTTTTTTTTCCTAAGGTAGATGTTAATGCAAACAGTTATTAAGATGCAGCTGAAAAATGTACTCAGATGTCATGGCCAATTCAAATCCTTTTTATTAGAAGTAGCTTTGCAGCTGTCTATAGCATCTGTTGGCCCAGGAAACAGGAAGAGTCTGCAATTTGGTTCAACACCTTAGGACATAATGCAAAAGATCTATGATGCCAACACAACTTTTTCACGTCACAGGATTATTCTTTTTTTCTTCTTTTTTTTTTTTTTTTTTTTTTTTAATAAGAATCAATTAAAACACTTGCCAAGAAATCCAAGAAATTGCCAAGAAAAAAAGCTTAGATTAGAAATTAGAAACAAATTCTCTACTGTGAGGCTGGTGAGGCACTGGAACAGGTTGCCCAGAGGAGCTGTGGATGCCCCATCTCTGGAAGCATTCAAGGCCAGGTTGGATGGGGCTCAGAGCAGCCAGGTCTAGTGGAAGGTGTTGCTGCCTATGGCAGGAGGGCAGAACTAATTAATCTTTAAGGTCTTTTCTAATCCAAACATTCTATGATTCCATGAAATGATCACAACTCTCTTCCAGGTATTGAAAAAGTAACAGAGACCTTTCCTTGAAAGAACACAGTGACCTCAATGCATTTTCAGCACTAGGAAAAAATAGCACCCTATTACTTTCTATTTTTGTAGCTAGACATAATTATAACACACATTAGATTAATTATTCTGGGCCATAAAGATCCTGGAAAACTGTCTGCTTTTTTATTAATATTCTGGCCTTTCATGCTTGAGCTTGGTTTGATAGGGAGGGAAGGAGCAAGAGAAGTCCTTTGCTCTGGTTCTCAGTGTCAACAAGGTGGGACATAAGGAGAAAATGGAAAACAAGTTCAATGTGTCTGCACCAGCAATTACAAGCAGTCAGAGGACACCTGAATACTGATTGTAGTTACGTGGAAACTCCTGATTGTCAGAAAATGAGAAGCAAGGTCACGTTTACCTACAGAATTTGTCTTTGTTATCTATCACTACTAACTCAGTCCAACAGCATCCTAAATATATTACAGCACCCTCATCTATTTAGAGCCTAGAAAGAAGATTTCTTACTCTGGAAATAAGGCTGTTCTCATGTCATCTCTCACATTTTCAGATAAGTGTGAGAAGGTTCATAGACTTTTTCCACTGTAAAAAGGAAGATATATGTCTTCTAATATTCACAAAGAGAAGCATTGGGTATTCACAATATTTACATTCTCCTGGTTATTATGAATAGTAATTAAATATAAATAAATATACAGCAATATAAACAAGTATAAAAGTTCTTCAAAGCACAGAAACATTTAGGCTGGAAAAGACTTTTAAAATCATCTAGTCCAACTGCTAATTAAACCATTTCCCTAAGTGCCCCTACAGGACTCCTAAATGCCTTCAGGGGTGGGGACTCCCTGGGCAGCCTATTCCAGTGCTTCACAACCCTTCCTATGAAGAAGTTTTCCCTCATATCCACCTGGCACAACTTGAGGCTATTTCCTCTTGTTCCATTGCTTTTTACTTTGGAGAAGGGACCAAACCCCACCTCTTTACAACCTCATTTTAGGTGCTTGTAGAGAGCTGAAATAGTTATATAATTATATAAATAGTATTAATTATTAAAATTAATAGAAATAGTTCAGAAAACAACACAGATAAATTGTCATAACAAACGTAAATAAATATCTTTGGATGAGGAGGAATGAATACAGAGTTAGAAAGGTGTGTTTCTTCCCTGGAAGGCTAAATTAATGAAACAGCTTAAGAATCATTTATCCTTTCATTTGTCACTGCTGTTGAATGCGGGTCAGTGTTAAAGTGGGTTAGAACAGAACTCTGTGTTTTCCACTGCACATTCTGGTTTCTGATCTCAGAAAGCCTTAAGAAAAGCATGAATGAGTAAGGTTTGCATACACATTCAAGGACTTCTCAAGAGTCCCTTTCTTTCCCACACATATTTAGGCGATTCTCTTCAGCACACTATCTTATTTCTAAAGCCCTGCCAGAGCCTCCCAGAAATATAAAGCCATATACTTGTAGGGAATACCTACCATGCATCATACTACAGTGCATTCAGTGCCTTTGCTCTAGCAAACTCCTCTAGCCAGGGTGCACTTTACAAATGCAGAAGCCAATTCTACAAGGCAGTGGGATGAGGTAAGTCCCTGCAGCACATGTGATGCTCAGGCTGAGCATGTGGCCCAAGAAGGCTCCAGATTGCATCCAGATTTGTAGCCCTGTATCCTTTTTTGATTATGATTCAATGACTCTCACATCAACGCTATTTCCGTAATAGCCAACATCGACAAAATGTGTCACTTCACAGAAAGTTCTGGAAAACCAGTTTGGATGGGGCTAAAAAAAAAAAAAAAAAAAAAAAGAAAAAAAGAAAAAAAGAAAAAAAAGTTTTTAAACTCAAGCTTTTCCTCTAGAGGAAGAATTACATTTTGATGACAGAGGCTTAAAGCAAATATAAAGATTTTTAAATTTTATTGCTCAGTTATGGACTTAGGATATGCTGGTTCCTAAAGGTAAAAAATCACCTCTGAAGTCAGTATATTACCTAGTAAACAAACTTTAATTTCTTTCCTTGGCCTACTTCTTATCACCTCAAAAACCACTCAGAGAACTTTCCTAATTTAAATAAAGCTCAAGGTCATAGGCTCAACAGGGTTCCTTCCAACATTGCTGGAGGATTATATCATTTTTCAAACACTCATTAACAAGGAACCAACCAAATAAGAAACATATTTAGATGACAGAAACCAAATAAACATCTATGTCTTGTCTACACAAACTTCTACCTCAGAGTGCTCCTATGAGGTTCTTTGTTCCACTCTAAGTGCTGCATTTCAATAAATAAATACAAAAAACAACAAGAATTACAAAGTTCTTTACTCATTTTGCAGCAGAAGCTGAGAATGTTTGCCCTTAGTCTGGCTGTCTTCAGTGTGGAGTAGAGATGTTAACTATGGAAATGGTGAAAAAAGATCAGATTCTAAATTTGTGTACACTGCTTAAGGAGAGTTTTTCTATAGGTAAAAGATTTTTTGAAAAAGCAACCCAAAGCAGCAACTTAAAAATCTGGTTCATTAAGCTCTTTTAATTACTATTTTTAAGGGTTGTTATTTTTTACTGCTTTTTGCACAGAAGATATCCAGAAATATCCATTCCCATTTAAAAAATAGAAATACTGTGAGCAGTACTTTATTTGCTTTTCTAAAGTATTTATTAATGTAGAATCACTCTTCAGAGCACCTTATCAATGACTTAACAATATATGTCAAACATCATTTGAAATCAAAACTGAGGAAAGTACTATAAAATAAATTTATTTTAGACAAATTTGCTGTAAAATAAATATATCTCCTCTCTAACTCAACTTGATTGTTTAGGTCTTATTTTTAGGTTAGATGAGAGAGAGGACACAGTTGTCTCTCCTGGGAGGTGTTGGTTTGCTTTCCTACTGATCCCTGCTCAGACATGTGCAGGAAGATAACATTAATTTATGGAAGAAACTATCCAAATCTTATTCTTGATTCTTTTTTCCTTCCCTGCACAAGCTTCAGCTATGATGCTGCTCACGTGAGTTTCTGAAGCATCACTGAGGCAAATTGTATTTATTTTATTGCATTTATTTATTCAAATTGCATTTGAATAAATAAATGCATCAATAGCACAGAGCTCATGAAGAGCACTCAAATTGTCCAACAATTTAGCACTGCTTATGAGAAATATCTAGCAGCATCCTGCAGAATTCTTAGAACAGAATACCTGTCAGCATGTTCAAAGTGAAAAATCAGCTTTTAAAAAAAAATTGTTAATTTTTGGGAAGAAATTGGTGTGCACCTCGTCAGGCAGAGGGGGAAGAAATTCTTTTTTTTTTTTTTTTTTGCAGAGTATGACTTCCATTTTACAGGGAGGGATGCAAGAGGGAGACTGCACAGAAATGAGCATAGTAAATAGACACAAATCTGAGAGTTATCAGAGTATTTCACCTTTTGCATACTCGGGGTCACTGCACTTTTTTTGGAATGATAATACTGCAGGATTGCTGGACACAGCTTGTATCTGAAGTGAAAGTGGTTTTGTGGTTTTTCTGCTGTTCATGTACGTGAAAAAAAAGTGCTTCTGTTAAAACAATCAATTGGGAATAATTTAGGACTGTAAGAATTGCTGGTTATTAAAAAGAATTTCTGTCTTCTCTCTCTGGTTTGCAGAGAGAATATTGGTTCGTTTCCCTATAAAAGCATTTTTTATCAGACAGAAGTGAGGTGCTAATAGCAACAGAAGATTTTCTGATCACAAAGTATGGCTTGTTATCCCAAATATTGCCTGAATTTATATTAGGATGGAGAAGAAGGCTCAGGAACTGAGTCTTCAGATTTTCTTTTATCTTCTGCAGTAGATTTTACAAGTCACATGTATTGTGCATGCTGAGCATATTGAACAGGGGAACATTCCCTCTTTAAGAGAAAAAGATGTTAACAATATTTTAGGAGATTCCAGAAGGACTAAGATCTCACTTGATGAACAGGTATTTGAGGACAAGAGGTTCTCTACAGATACCAATTTACATAGAGTGGGGAATTATCATTATCATTTAGAATAAGCACAGCAATAAGAGTGGTAGAGTTTTTGGAAAACTTCCTTACCAGCTTGTCCCCCTATATACTATTGAGAATGCAGTGATTTTATTTATAATAACTAAATCTACTATTATTACACATTTTATAGACAATTTACTGAAATCATATTACAGTTTTGAAGACAGTGATAGTCTGGAGAAAAATGTAGAAGCTTAAGTTATTTACAAAATATGAAAACAAAAGCATTGCTAGCTTCATATTCTCCATAAAAGATGCTTCTAAAATTTTAGTTTAAATTTGCTTCTTAAAATTATTAAGAACAATTCCTATTATTTGGGAAACAGGAAAATTACTTGAATCTGTGGTGATCTCAGAGCCCATTCTGACATTTAGTAGCTTTTAAGAAAAATAACAAAATCAGAAGTTTCTCACGCAAGCAAAGAAACATTTTTAAAAGTTCCTGCTGTTTGTATACAAACTCTATCAGTGATAAGAAGATTACACAAAAAAAAAAGAATTAGAAGAAAAGAGGATATTGAGCAAGATTCCTGCTGAACAGGTTTTAGTTCTTCATGTAAGCAACATGATGCAAACATTTGAAATTCTACTTAGTTTAAGGGGGACAGACATCAAGCACAAAAGGTCCATGTAAATCCTTTCATTGCCAAGTTTAGGACAATGAGGACAGCATGCAGGTTTACAGGCAATGAAGCATTTCACTAGCAGCAGGACAGTTTGTAGATAGGTTTAAACACTAATATTGGATGGAAGAGAGTTAAAATTTTGCAAGTAGGTGAGGAACAAAGGTCTTCCCTCACTTCATTCCATTCCCCCTGAGGCTTCCCTTTTTTGGCCTTTTCACACTCTTTTGTTCCAAGACTGCTTCAAATGGGAGCAAGAGGGAAAGGAAAGCCTGTTTAATTAGCAGAGAGCACAGTGCCATCTTTCCCCATGCAGGAAGAGGCTCTCACATCTTCCAGCACCCGTCCTCAGTTGGCTCAGTCACTTGTGAGATGTTTGCCAGGCTCTCCCCAAGGTGCTCTGAACAAATGCTGCAGCACTCTGGGGGAGCATTCAATGTGAATGGGGCCGGAGAATGTGCAGAACAATTTCTAACACTTTTCTCAGGAAAGCACTTCATTTTATCTGTTCTCATCTGAAAACAGCAAGAGATCCTTCCACCAGAAAAATATTCCTGTTGCATGAATTTCATTAGCATAGCTAGGGAGCTCCAGCTGGGTACCAAATGGTACAGCTTATATCCATGTATATGTTTTCTGCCATATGTCAAGGAGTTGGCTGTATCTTGAGAACATTATAGCTCTGGCTGATTCAGCACAGTGAACAATCCACAGCCAAGCATTCAGAAACAGGGGCTTAGGGCAGGGAATAAGGATTTCTATGTCACTCATTTTTATTTGCAAAGGCAAAGAAAATCATTGGGTTATGAATGTCAGATCAATTGAAGTTCCCATATGATTTCTTATGCATACAAGATGATAAAAATACATCACCTGTTACAGAGAAATGCACAATAACTCCACAAAAAAAAAAAAGTTACTTCATTTGCAGACCTAAAAACAATTTTGTAACCATTTTCTATATATATTTGCTTTAAATTCATTTTGCTAACAAAATATTTTTAAAAATAAATACAGGGTTTATCTGTCGACAACATATTATCTGTAATGTTTTCCTATCCCACATTGGGAAACATTCCATAATGTTTTCCATATTTCCATGATGGAAATATTTCTATAGCTAGAGGTCTGTGATCTTTCTTTTTATAGTTCAGAGACAGTGTGGAATTGCAAAGCACATCCTAAATATTTATAAAATGGAGCAATAGCGTGGAACATAAAACCCCAAAATCTACCATGAGTGTCTACCATGCTTATCATTGGGTAAGTCAACATTTAGTACTTCACCTATGACAGCATTATAGGAGATATTTCTGAGAAAATAAAGATACAAAATATGAATTATCAGCCTCTACAAAATGATACCGTATTAAAGGTGAGATTTAAGAACAATCTAAAGAAGGAGCTTTGGGTTCAGTATCTAACATTTCCAGAAAAGTGAAATTCCCATGAAGCAGCGCTCTGTCACTATGGCAACCTTACAAGGTAGCACAAAAGGATTCATCTTTATGCAAGGCAGTTTTATAAAATCTATCATCCTAAATGTGACAGCATGTAGGATCTTGTGGGTCTGCTGTGACACCACAATGCATAGGAGTTATTAAATATAACCAATGCCTCATTTATTACCAGTCAAAGGAGCTACCTTTTAAATGCAAATGTTGAAAATTAAAATGAAGGGTTTAATCAGTAAAGCTCCCCAACCTCAAATTACCATGGGGAGAGTAACAATATGGGCTTGCCGACGCTGTGTTTTAAAATATTAATACCAAGATCTATGCTGATTTTTGACAACTGTAACATGACCTTTGGAAGTAAAAGTAATAAAAACAGTATGACCACCATTTTTTTGAAATAAAACCCTGTAATCTCAAAGCATAAAAGATATACTAACGGGTGATTACAAAGGGGATTACAGTGCAACCTGGTGAGTATATCTTTAACAATTCACAAGGCACTGTTTTTTACCTCATAAATATAATTTATTGCACTTAAAACCTGCTTGAGAGCAAGGTTACCTGGCAAAACTGCAGCAGGTGCTCCAGGTTAATTTGATTCAAGTTATTTTCTGCAGAATGTGTAATTGTGAATGGCTCTGCCTATTGATCTCTTGCTAAGATCAATACATTTTTTTCATCTCTGTGAACCACACAGGGAGAAGAAAGGAAGGAAAAAAAGAGAGAGAGAGAAAGAGAGAGAGAGAAAGAGAGAGAGAGAAAGAGAGAGAGAGAGAGAAAGAGAGAGAGAGAAAGAGAGAGAGAGAAAGAGAGAGAGAGAAAGAGAGAGAGAGAGAGAAAGAGAGAGAGAAAGAGAAAGAGAGAGAGAAATAGAGAGAGAAAGAAAGAAAGAAGCTTAAAATAGATTTCTTGCACAGATGATGGTATCTCTCTCTTTTTTCTTTTTCCCCAAATGTCATTCTTACAGAGAAAATTATACAAAACAAAATCTAGGCCGGAATTGTACTAAAATATGTGAACTGTAATGAATCATAAAGACTAAAATACTGTGATGAGGTCTTATTTTTCCTAATGTTTGTTTGTTTTTGGGGGTTTTTTTGTGTACAGCATGTATAAATCTAGAGAAAGATATTATAAGTGACCTTAGGATGTCAGAACATGCACGATATTGGCTTAGTGAATGTAAAGAAAATTCACAAGTAACCTTCTTCTCATGAAACTGCACTATAAAATTAACTTTTTTTTTCCTTATTAGGATATAAGCCCATGAACTCAGGCATGGAGTCAGCAACAGAAATATACACCCAGATGCCGCCTGGTTTCAAAGGTTTGTTGGTTAGTGTGACTAACAGTCATGTCTCTTAAGCAAATGTCTTTGTATGTCACCACTACAATTAATATTATTCAGAAATAACCAGGGTTTTGAGAACAATTTGACTAGAGAAGGCATAAATGTGCTTTGCAAACAAGTATAGAAAACTATAGTCTTGATAAAGATGGAAACTAAAGTCAGGATTTTCTGTAGAACCATCTTCTCCTGTAAGTGCTCTTTGAATTCCAGGTGAGCTCATAAGGGAGGGGAAAAATGGTACAAATGCTATGTCATGTGTCATAAGGACATGACAGCACTTTTCCAGCTTTCCCACACCTTTTCACAGGAGTCTGATGGCAGAAAAGAGACTATTAACACAGGTTAGCCAGCTGTCTGGGACTTACCCAGCAGGAAAGAAGCAATGCAGAGCCTTCCTCAAGAAGCATTGCTTCCCATTAATCCTTTGATGGGGTAATGAGACATTTGCACTTCCACCATTCTTCATGAGTACCTCTGAGGTGGCCCAAAATGGGACAGCAGCTGAGTTAGATCCTTGCTGCTAGTAGAATTTATCAAACAGAGTAAGTTTTCATAAAATATACCCATTGGCTCTTTTGCCCTTTTCTTGCTCTCCAATTGCTCACATGAACAGAGTTTCATAAATGTGTGGGTAAGACCTCATTCCTCAATGTGATTATGAGCAATGGGGAAAAAAAAAATCTTCAACAGAATGTAGAGAAAAATAAGATTTAAAAAATTTGTAAGTGACATCCAGAGCCTTCCAGAAGCCTGTCAAAGGCAGCACCTTGAAAGGGGCATTGCTGCTGACCTGCCATCACAATGCCATGACTAAGATTTCATATTGAAGCAGTTGCAAATTAATCAAAGAGTTGCTGGTCCTCCCCCAGAGCAAAATTGAATAGGGGGCAGATAAATGTCAGATATAGCAAGCTGGCCTTAGATTGCAAGCCCCAAAGCATATTTTGTTATTCCTCTGCCTTAAGATCAAATTATTCAGACACCAAAACCACATAGTTCTTCTTATAAAAATAATGTCTCTTTAAAAACAAAGATTATTCATACAAAGTGCATTAGTTAGAAGTTTAGTTTACAGCAACCAAAACCAGAATAATGTTTAAAATCTACTTAGCACATCTGTGCTTTTCCTTGCATCATACAACAGAGTCACGTTTGATTGACTACAGCTTTTTCCAGTAAGAGAACATAATGAAAAACAGAATCAATGGCCAGATGAGTCTGAGCAATTTTATCTTAACTACAGCACATTCCCAGCTCTGAAAGCGATTTTTTCATTAGTACTGCTCATATTAAAACTGCATCTTAAATAATACAGTATTGTATCCTCATCTGTGTTCTGATTCTAATGCAATAATTAATACTAACTGCTTACCAGCTTTGGTTAAGAAATTATTTATAATACTTGCTGAATTTGATACCTTCACAGTATCATCTAATTTATTCTCTGCCATTAAGTTATGACCTAGTATATTTGTGTGACTGGGGTTGTTTCTGCAGGCTTGTGCAAGTAGTTGAGTGTTAAATAATCATTTCCTTCCTATATAGCTCCCATATGAAAAAAATATAGAAAGTTTAGAATCATTCTTTAAAATTTCTGTAAGGTGTATGACTTTAAATTATCAAAAATAGAAAGACTGAACTGCAAACCTCATTTTAGTCAAGAAGAATTTTGCCATAGATGTCAGTAAGGAAGGGATATTGCCCTTCCAGAGCTTAACTAAGAAACAAGCTCACAGCCAAATTATTGATTAAAAGTACAGTTAAGTTTACTCCATAAAGGTCAGAGAGAAAAAATGTCGATACATTTTAAGTTTTACTGTGTTTGAGTAATCTGATTTTAAATTGATTAATTCAATTAAAAGCTTTAAAAAGGAATTTTTATAAACACAAAATTAGTGACTTTTATATTATTCAATCTACTGCTTTTTCACACTGATAACAATATATCCATTTATTATAAACATGAAAACCCCTTACACTTTTATAAATTATACCACAAATGAAAGTGTATTTTAATGACATAGTTTGCCACAGCTCAAAGACTTAAAGCCTTCCATTAAAGGCCAAAGTTAAAAACACTCCTTCAGCAGCTATTGACTACTTCAAGACATAGATTGAGGGATGTGTATTTTCATTTCTTAGAAGTGGAGGACAAAGAACGTGCAAGAGAGATGGATCATGGCAAAGCAGCAATGCAAGAAAAAAAAAAGCAATATTGAATCAATAGTAATATTAGCTATATTGATGACCCTTTTCATTACTATAATTCTGAACACAAAACAAATTTCTACCACATCAGCCTGCCAATAATATCTGTGGGCTGCATGAAGGTGAGCAGGTGAGGCCTTTTTCCACTTTCCTAGGAGTAATTCAATTGTAAGAGCAGCACTCTCAATTTACCACATAAGCAAATTAGTAGCTTGTTTCATGGCAGAATATTGGCTTTTCTAGAGTTATATCCAACTCCTCTACAGTAAATAATACCACTGTCTACTCTCTCACTTATTTAGAGCAATTAGTTGTTAATACCAAGGGATGCACTATGAAAACTTCTCTCACTGTGGAGAAACCACTGCTCACATATCTGCGCCACAAAACTGCTCTGACAGCTTGGGATTCACCACAGAGGAATTCACCACTAGTGCTCTCCAGCATCTTCTGCTTGTTAAGGACTCCTTCTTAGCAGAAAGGTGCCTTTTGAAATTAGCAATCCATCCCTGACAGCCTCTTTCATCACTTGACCACACTGGACTTACTTGCCACAATGGATATATCTTCTCCTGCACTTCCAGCCCCACGCTCTTGGACTTCAGATTTGTCCTGCTTGGAAACTGGCAGTAGCTATAGAAAAATCTGGCTCCAGATTTCATAAAGCATTAAATCTATTAACCCTATGAAATTTCATTCTGTGCCATGCTTGCAGGTTGAAACCTCACTTATCCGAGTGGGAGCATTTCCTGCAGCTGAACAGGAAGGCTTGGATACAGGGCATCAAGTGTTTTATCCTCCCCTCCAAAGAAAACATGGAACAGTAGAACTTCCATGGAAGATTCCAAAGAAGCAAAGTTGTGAGGAAAAATATTGGTTTTACAATCTCTGCCCTTATTTTGATACATAAAACCCATTGAAAAACCATTTAATTGTTCAGGTTGGAAAAGACCTCTAAGATCATCATCCAGCTGTTGACCACCATTACAATATGTGCATTCTTGCTCTAAGACAACTGAAAATTAGATGAAAACATAAATAATTTAACAATAAATGCTGGAATTATCATACAAAAAAGTAGATATCAGCTGACATTTGACAATATAATTCTTATGTAAATTCTCAGTGGATTTGTAAGGCATTTTCCCTCAATCCTACCTTGTAAACTAACACCTGTTTTCTTTAAGGAAGTTATTAAATCATTAAAAGTTGATCTGCAAATCTAAACACTCACCTAACACTTGCAGAAGGCTGCATTTGCAGCTAGAAGGGAACCTCAGACTTGATTACAAGATGGCACAACAAGCATTGGACAGCACCTCATTCAGCACACCTCAACTTTCACACTGCCACTGACTTTTATAACAGCAGATAAGTCCTGAGCCTCTGAGCTCTGGAAAGGAAATAACTTTGTACCCCACATAGTCTAGGCTGACAAAAAACTATAAATCTCTTCTGAGGGTGTCTCAGTCAGTACCAATAAAAGATTTGTGATACTGCCCCATCCTGGTAATTCTGCTGTCTATGCTGGATCAACCTATTTCATGGAAGTGACTCTGCTTTCCACGCTTAAGGAAGGCCCCAGGCTACAGCTCAGCCCTATTCCCAGCTCTGGGATTAGGTATGATGCAAAGATTCCACATATTGCTGCAATGTTCATCTCTTTAGACCTTCTTTCCAGACCCTCAATAGGCATGAAAAGAGAGGCCAAAGGCCTCATACTTATTGGGCAAAGACTTGAGTTACTTCAATAAGGTCAAGAGTCCATAACCATCATTACAATTAGAAATGCATAAATTTTGAGCTACTTTAAAATAAAAAAGTTTGAGATAATAGAATTCAAAGTAAAAACCAAAAGCTACAAGGTGCCAAAAATGCCACACAGCTGTGGGCATGGTTGTGCCTTCTTAACATTGTCCTGTTGGAACATCAAATCTGAGACGTATGCAAATTCCTGCAGTAGATTTTGACAAGCACCCTTTAGATCTCACAACCTTTACTCAGCAACCTCATAGTTTTCACTTTCACAGTACTAAAATTCCCACAGTACCCAAAGGCACCTCATATTTCCCCCTTCTACTGCAGAACAAGCCTGTGTGCTGAGGCTTGTGCATTCTGGTGGGCAAGATCTCTCCAGCCCTTTGGTTAGATCTCTGTTAGCATTGCAAGGCTTAGGTCCCCTTTGCAGAGCTGGCCTTCAATACAAAAGGATTTTTTTTCCCCCTGAAAAATTAATGGTAAGAAAGATTGACTGTCTCTGGATGTATAATTCAATTTGAAGTATCTGAAAAATGTTACTGAAAATCACCTCTATTTGCCAAAAGCTGCCAAGCTATTTGCACAAAACCATGGAAAGAATTCTGGGAGATGTCAATAATGAATAGGATAAATGTTCTCAAGCTTGATAACTAAAGGGAGCTTGCTGATAAATTTAAAATGCATTCAGCATGCTCTAGAGCCATTTTATATAGATATTGCTCCTGGATTTATTAAAAAAGAAAGAGTACTGAAAAACTGCCACTTTTTCACTTTTTTCCAGATTATTTGACATTTCAATGCATATAAGTAATGACTGAGTGTATGTAATGTCTCTTATGTATGTAGTGTAATGTATGTAATGTGTGTTATTTCCTCATAAAAGTTTTTGACATAAGAAATAGGGAGGGTTTTGGGGCTTCTTTCCTTTTTCCATGTTTAGATATAAAAAATTTAAGACATTTCTTTAGGGCAAATACAAATGTTTGGGCACCGTATTCAAGCACATTGCTAAATAATAACATATATTCTACCTACTTGATTCTCTTCACTCTATTTTCTTATACATTTATATTTCACATTAGAATTGAAGCATTTTTGCTTCAACATCTTTTAAACTATAATAATAATGGTGGTAGGGAATGAGCATCTAGAATACTTAATAGCACATGTAAGAGGTATTTTTCCTACTTTTAGAAAGCTATAACTAAATGTTCATGTTCTGGGGAATCAGAGGTTATTTGATCTATTTATCTTTATTTAAGGCTTAAATGCACAAAACATATTAGAAATTTTAGTGGAAATTGACAGAAGATCTATTTACATCTCATTGGTAAAAAAGGTATAAAGTAAAACTGGGTTTGACTGTTTCCACTTGCTGATTTCAGAGACAAAATTCTTTCTTCTCTCTTATGCTTTCTTTTGTTTATTTCTTCCTTCTTTTGCCACCACCTTCACCTCTTTGATTACGTGTGACCACTCTGCTACTTAGTTTTGCCCCTGGACCTAATCTTGTTAGGCAAATAATATAGACCTCTGTTTAAGACCTAGAGGTCTTGGGGTTTTGTCTTCATTAACCTTCCTCTTGATATAGATCTACCTCATAATATCCTCCTGCTCAACTGGTCTTAAGTCATCCATGCTAAAGTACATACAGCTCTTTTTAATTCACTGCATTTGCAAAGATTCTTTGCTGATGTACAGGTAATGATCAAATCAAGTCTATAGACTAAATATTTAATATGACTTTCAGAGATTGGAATTAAAATACAATGATGAGGGGAGGAGAATGGTTGAAGGAAGCTTTTCTCTCTTGAAAAATGTTGTCATGAACTTAATATTAAGTAATTTTGTTATCAAATCAATTATGAAAATTGAAGATATGGAAGCGTTGGAGTTGAAGAGCCTTTGACAGAAATGCAGCATTGTTGAATTCTGATCACACATCAAAAGTGACAGAAATGCATAAGCAGGGTTCTTCTTTTTAAAGGCTAAATGAACTACCAGAGAGCTTGAACAAGTCACATCTTCCAGGTCTCTCAGGCAGTTTTCTCTACACTCTCAAGCCAAGCCAGGACCAGGGATTGCCAGGTCTGGGTTTTCCACTTCTAAATTGTCATCCACTCCCACGGCAACAGCTCTTTTACCTTCCCATTCTTCTTAACTTCTCCCTTTCCTAACCCTTGGAATATAAGAAAAAAAAAAAAGAATGAGTGGTTGGCTTTATTAAAGGTTTTTTTTGGGACCTACTGAGTTTTGGAACAGTCAGTCCTAGGAGAAAACACCTGGCAGGAAATAGCTGTGGTATCTTAAAAATTTGGGAGAAGTTACCTTATCTTTCTCCTAGCAACAGGGAGACACAGTTGGTGGGAGAAAAGAACAGAATAATAAAATCTTTTATGCCTGTATTTCTATGGCTCTTCAGAACCTTCCTGCCTTCTTTGAGAGTTCACAAACACAGGTAGTTTTCAAATCTGTCTAGAACCAGGTTTAAATGTCAGGACACTGAAGTTTCCCCTCATAGTTTTATACTTGGTGCCTTAGTTTTTCAGAGAAAAGTTTTGAATACAATAACCCAGAGCAGGCTGCTCTGTCTGCCTTGTGCCAGAAGTCATTGTCCTCCCACACTGCATGCATCTCAGAGGTGCTACAGGTATTTAATTAGCAAAGTGCTTCACAAAAGAATGTAAATATTCACACTATAAGGAAAAACACTGTCCTTCAGGAAAAAAAGGAGACAAGAGTTGAATAAAGTTTTAGTAAAGCTCCTGTCAGCTTTACTCATCCTTTTTGTATTCTCTGAGCTTTTCACTTAGCATAAGAAAAAAAAAACAAAACCAACCCTTTCTTGCAGTCCATATTCACACTACTGCCTTGATCATAGGAGAACTGAACACCTTCAGTGCACGATAATTAAGCACACCTGTAATCCAATTAGTATTTCATTGGTCTCCACACATGCAGTGGCTTTGTTCTTAGAACACAGAAACCCTGTTTATTACTCAGTTAAAAAAAACCCAAAACAACAAACAACAATAAAATTCAAAAAACCACCACAAAACCAAAACAAAGCAGAAGGGAAAACAGCCCAAATGCAACTTGCACAGCTTTTTTAAAAAAAATACAACCTGTCAACAACATTCAAAGTTTCTCCTCTTTTCTTTCTTGTTCTGTGTTACTGCTGATAAATTTCTCTTCCCCAACCATCCCAAATTGGCACTAATGCCTGGTTGGTTTCATTCCTAGTGCCTGTTTACAGTCAAACCCACTACAATAATCTCAAACACCAAAGCAGTCAAAGGTGTTCCATGTTGAGTTACTAAAACCAAATTAATCAAGATTTTGAATCAGAGACATCCTGGAGTACTGGAAAGATGTATTTCTTTCAAATAATTTGCCTGACCACATCAACAGTCATGACCACACTTCACTGATACTCAAACATCTGCTAAAACTGTCAGCAGATGCACCACAGGCAAAATAGGGATTGAGAACCATATTTTGAGGTACAGAAAGTTCAAGCTTTAACTGTCAGTTAGGTTTTCCTCAGTCCTTCAGCATAATGACAGACACTGCAACCATGAAAGCATCAGGGCTTCATCAGTTCTCCCGCCAAACAATCTCTCTTGTAAACAGACACAACACAAGACAATAAAAATTGATATAAAATATATTGCAAATGTAAAGGAAAAAGAGATTGTGTGGTGCTTTTCTCCCATGTACTCATTTATGTGAATCTGAATATTATAATCCAACATAAATTATACCAAGTGACCTAATTATAACTGCTGGAGGGTCTAGGGTTGTTCTTGGAATGGATTTTTTACGTTTTGTTTTGCTTTTAGTTGTCAATTCCTCTGTATCAGCCTTCAAACATAAGATAGCATCCTCGTGGTGACATTTTAATATGCCCTGTCCTCAAACACTCCCCAGAAATTAATTCTCTGAGAATACCAGATGCTGCCAGCTCTGAGGGATGACACTGAGACAGAAGGAATCTGCTCAGAGAATTTCTGAAGTGCCCTCACTCACTGTGCAGCAGCACAGGAGGAACCAGGGCCATGGATTTGCCACATATTGGAAGCCTGCTCCTCTCTAACACACCAGTATGGCTTGAACACAATTCAAAGCCATGGAAAAACTGAAATCAGCTTTTCCTTGTCTGAATCCCACTTCTCAATCTGAATCAGAATTCCTTCTCCCACTTCCCTATGGCTTTCCCCCACAGAGATATTTCACTGATGGATGTATAATTACCAGCTTCACTGAGGACACAGAGGTAGATTAGAAAACAAGGACAGATGTTCCAAAAGAGAGGTCTCCTCTTAGCTACACACAGAGATGCTTCCACAATATATATATCAATAATAAGTGCATAAAAGAACAAAGAGAAATCTGTAGGAGAGACATTTTTCCCCATCCAAGTGAATATGAATTTCATTTTTCCCAATGACCCATATTCAGCTGCTTGTACATATATTTGACCCATTGTGCTAATAAATTATCAAACAATAAAATGTTAATAACCCAGAGGCTGTTAAGTCTACAAGGTATGTAACTGAACACCACTAATCAGGCATAGAAGAGATACCTCAAGAATTGGCTTTCTTCTTCCTCCCTGATAGCCAACATGTATTACCAGGGAAAGGTTTGGAATTTTTTTAAACTAGAAATATTCTAAATCCATTGAATTAAATAACTCCTTAATTTTTTTTTCATATGTTCTGGGAGAAACAACATAGTTCCATTTGTCTTCCTGAATTTTAGCAAATAACAGGATCTTTTTCTAGCTGCAGTAAAACTGAACAATAAGAAAGTGTTTGAAGTCTTCATGAATAAAGATAATTCTGATGTAGAATAATAAGTCCTTCAATAAAGTAGCCTATGATTCCATCCTCTCCTTTTGTGTGAGCATATTGCAACTAAAAAAGACTACTTAACTTTCAGTGAATATAAATTTGAATGGTGATGTTCAAAGAGAAACTCAATATTAGAATGCTGACTTCAGTCTTTATATTAAAAGACTCTGGGTCTTAAAAGTTTGAATCTTTCTTCTCTTTAATTCAGACCACTCTTATGGGACTGTGTTACCCTCTAGTTTTTAGCATTTCCTAGATTCAATCACAATTTCTATTTCTCATTTAATTTTCCAGCTTTGTATAAGCATTCTCCCTTTATAAAAGGGCAGATATGAACAGCTCCTGCTTTGCTGCACAAATAATCCACAACAATGTTTTGTCCCGAGTTTATCTGGTGCAGCAGTCACTGTATGACAAGGTAAGCTCATTTCTTACAGTATAAAGACCTCCAAAACCTGTTGCAAATGTGTTATGACAACCTGTATAAAATAAAAATACTGAATAGCATGACACTCCTTAATATGAGATTAACGGCAGTATTCAATTCAAAGCATTCAAAATAAATAACCACAGCAAAATATTGAAGTTTGAGAAGGATTAACCTCCCTTTGATTCACACTTCCATGTGTGTTTGAGGCTTTCCCATGAAGGTGTTTCAGTTTTCATGTTACATCCTGGCTTGAGGGAATGCTTTGAATGTTTTTTCCAGTTAGTCCATAAGGCCTTGACTTGGGGGAGCTCATTGACACATAATTCCATCTACACAAGAAACATGATAAAAGTGCCACTAATAAAGCAAAAATAGTCTGACTCTTTTAATGTCTGACAATTTTCTTACATGTTACCACAGTAATTTTTCTGTTCTGTGTGATTCATAGGCTTCAAGGCCAGAAAGGTTGTTTTTGATTATCTAGTCTCATTTCCTGCATAATAGAAATTACAGGCTGTCAGCTAGTACATGAGAGACCTCCTCTTTAAGCAGTTTAATGGCTAAGAACCTAGTAAATGTATTTTTAGACTTTCTGAAGCCTGTTCCTCTGACTTGGGTCTCAAGAGTATGCCAACTAGGTAGAGGAGTATAGGCACATTCTTGCCTCCCAAGGTGGATAATTAGCATGACCTAGATATATGTACATTTCTGAGAGTTATATGTACTTATTAAAAGCTATAGGGCTGATATACAGATCTTTTAGGTGTTTTGAAAAGGAAAATATTAATTAAACTTTCATTTGGCTTTTATAACAGCTTGACAAATGCAGAACTCTCAAAAACCTGTTTCTTTAACAAGCCTATTCATTTCAAGGACAACCAAAATGAATAGTCTTGTTAGCAAGGTGTAAGCCTATCAGCTATTTTAGAACACTGGATAAATACCAAACGCGTGTGTTTTCCTGGAAGAGAGAAAAATGACACATAATGACACATGAGTGATTTTTATTACATATTTGTCATTATATAAAGCATTATAAAACCTGAGATAGAGCCATTTCTGAGAGGCAAAGTGATGAAGTGCAGCAGGTTCTATTTGCCTGCTAATGTGACTACATCCTGAATACAGCTCCACGTATGCATGGTAAATGTGTATATGTTAATTTAAATCATTGAGGAATTTGTCCTTTAGAATTGTGAATGAATTGGTGTTTTACTCCACATATTCAGTGCTTCCCAATATTTTCAAAAGGAATACAGGAATTTATCCTCTTCCCTTCTTTGCTCTGGGGAATTATGTAGCAGTAGACTAGCAGTGGGACTCAGGTAGCTTTGTGTAATGCTCAGACTATAGATTTGCCAGAGATACTTTCCTGTCTTTTCCACAGATTTTACCATATATTTTCCTGTTATTTTCTTATATGAATAGGATATATAAAGTTCTATACAGATAAATATGTTGCATGAGAATCACACAGAATTGCTAATATCCAAGTCTAGCTTTGTTGGTCCTATCTTGCACTTAGATACTTTTACATTATTCTTTTCTGAAATATAAATTTTCTTCCAGTCTTATAACACAGTTACAGTCATGGACAAAATTCTTATTTGAAGAATTTACTGCAGAGAAGTATAGAGACAAAAAAGACTGCTAAGGACATTTAAAAATATCAGTGCATGACTGACACAGTCACAGCTCCATTTTTTTTGTGTTGAAGGTGCATAATGATGTAAGAACTTAAGAACTTAGAGGGATAACCACAAAATTAATGGTTTGCAGAAGCATTTGGATGAAATAAAAGCACCAGTTCACTACTTGTACCCCAATGATGTAAGGGTATCCAGGCAAATTAAAATTAAATTAAAATAGAATACTTTGAAATCTCCCATCACTTTTGTGATGATCTAAACATACAGTAGTGCTAGAGTTCAATATAACCACAGCCAAATGACTCTTCTAAAATTGAAAATTACATAACAACTAGTCAGTAGTTGCAGTTAATACAAATAATATCAGATATCCATTTAAATAAACATCCATTGATAGTGCAAACAGCCGTGTCAAACAGGAATTTAGCTTTAAAACTAATTTATGCTTTGTTTTGCACAGCTCCACTATTAAAATCACAGCTTGCAAATGTAGTTTTCAATGGTGATTTGTATATAGATGACTTTTGTGGTTTTTTAAAAAATATTTCTTATGGACTTTTAGAAATACTAAATGTATTTTTTAAGTACCTTGTAGGACCAAGCGGTGAAGGAGAGCCATTAACTGAGAAAACTGAAAGACCAGCTTGTATTACCAGCAAAAGGCCTGCAACACCCTTTTCCTGAGATCAAAAGCCCTTATCTGGCACCTTTTGATATAACTCAGATTCTTCCTCACAGAGACACTCAGGTTAAATGAAGTAGGAAATGAAGGAAATTCTTCCTGACTTCCACTTCTAGAGAGAGATGTTACTGTTGGCTGGGAGTGGGGTCACCTAAGTACCAGTGCAGCTGTCCTCAGGAACCTCTCAGGTTTTTGTCAGCTAAAAGATGCTTCAGAAGCAGAGCATTAATGGTCACAGAAAGATATTTAGCTTCCTTTCCTTTGGGTCTCCTTTGGATGCTCCTGAAAATGGAATGACCATGGCTCACGATGTGGAATTCAGCGCAGACCTGTTAGCTAAGGGTAACCCCAGTGAAAATTTTCCAGACTTATACTCACTTAATGCTGAATTTTGCTTTCCAGGCAGACTCTCCTCTGTCTGAAGAATATGCAAAGGCAGATGAAAGGAATTAGACCCAGCTGCTTTTATTTCCTCCAACCCCCAACACAGAGAAGCTACTGAAGTCAAGGCTGTGATGCCAGCAGTGCCAGGTGTTCTGTGGTAGCCTCTTGTTATCCAAGGTTGCTTCTATACAGCTTTATTAGTTGCCAGTGAATCAGTCCAGATGCTTCCTTTCTTTAAAGAATAAATGTCTACTTTGAGCAGGAAAAAAAAAAAAAGTACCAGAACTTCTAAGTCATAGCAGCAAATTACAAAAACTGCCTTTAAATGAAATGCAGTGCTGATCAGAAAATTGTTCTAAGTGGGTGCCAACAGAAAAAAAACCTTTGCCCTGAATATAGATTTAATGAGGAAGAAAAGACTCCTTTCACTAGAAAAAATTCATTCAATAAAAAGATTCAGTCACTTTTGTTTCCTCCCAAGTCTGAAAAAACAACCATATCTAGAAAACAGGTTGGCATCTATGAAAACCATTAAAAGAATGATGATAATTTCATAGCAAAGTCCACATTCCATGCTCCACAATTTCCTATGGGAATCCTCCTTTATGCTCCTGAACTTCCCAGTTCTTTGCACAATTTCTCTGTTCTGCTTAATTGTTCTAGGTGGACTCTGAAGTAAATACAGAAAGCTACCTTTGAGCAATTAAAAACATCAGGGTTATAGAAGTCTTTGAAAATCAGGAAAGAGGTATATTAGTAGTACCAGTGTAATTTATGTTTTTTTAATTAAAAGAGTTTAAAGATGACTTGATAACTCAAATTTCAGTCATTTCTAAGTACCTTGGCATGTTATTACCACCAAAAAAAAATTCCTGTAAAGAGTAGGTTAAAAAATTTGTAGGCAGCATTCTTATTTCTACAAGAATGATTGATTCTGAATGTTTAAATATTTTTCAATTCCTTTGCAGGGAGTTCTTCTTGGTAGAAAAATATCATTATAATGTGCATTTAAAGAGCATAGTCCCCATTTTCAGTTATATCAGTACAATTTCAGAGCAGCCTTCTTAGGAGTTCTTCACTTTCATTAGATTTAGTTTCTTTAGAAACTGTGATAAAGTTTAGTCCAGAATTTTGTAATCCTGCATGTAGATAAATGTTAGAGATGTTTGAAAATACTCTTCCTTGGGGCTCTAATTTCTTTCCACTTAGCTGGTGAAACTCCACTGAGCATGATTGATTGGATTAATGTTAAAATCAGCTGAGACTTCTGTTCTGAGATGTAATTTCCAACTACTTTTGATTTTCACTGAAATAATAGAAATTAGATTCTGTTGGGCTCATTTTTTTAGTTGCTCTTGTAGATTTCAAGGACTGAATTTTATCCTAGGAAGATACAGTGCAATCTTAGGGTGAAACTGAAATCTTTAGTGTCACCCTGCTAATGTATTTGGCTCACAAGAAGGTTCAAGGATATTCCAATATCCAAGGAATACACCTCTCTCAAATACCTGTTTCATTGGAAATGTCTGTGATATGTATAAAACTCTCATGGAATTCCACTGTGCAAAAAAGGTACAGACCACTGCAGCCTTAAATTCTCCTTTCCGATGTACATTTACACATACACTAAAAGAAAAGTTTGCTTTAAGGAATAAATGCTAAGTTTTCCTATTTCTTTATTGCTTACCTGCTGATTCTCTTTTTTTTTACCTCTTCAGAGTGACAGCTTAACTGTTTTCTATCCCCAGTAAATCCCCTCATACTTTTTGGCCTGAAATGCACATCCCTCATCTTGAAAGAACTTTAATATTATTTTGAAAGGTTTTCTGTCAGCATACCCATCTTCTGGATAAACCTATGCTCAATGTGGAGCCTTGTGCTGAGGAAGCCCAAATCTTGCATTTGTACTATCTCCTACTACAATGTTTGCTGGACCCAGCAGAAATCTACAATGTTTGCAAATATAACATTTTTTACATTAAATCCTCCAGAGTTACACATTTATTGTCCTTCCTCTGAATCCATAGGAAGTCTATGAAAAACACACACATGTTACACGATCATTTTGAGTGACATCAGAATGATTCAGAACATGGTAAATTCTTTATTTTCATGATGGTAAGGCAGTAGAACTCTTGGTGTGGATTGGACATTGCCATGTAGTGATTTCATTTTAAATATAAGTATGTTCCCCTTTCATCGGAAAGATTTCTTAATATTTGTGACAGGTCCTTACAATTTCTTTTCATACTGCTGATGAGTAATCAGCCATTTCAGATAGAATTTCAAGTGTGTGAGTCTCAAGGAAGAATTTGCATTTCTCTTCCTGATGTTGGTTGGTTTCTTCTGAGCCATGTGCTTCAGATAGAAAACTTCTTCAGCAGCCATCTTCTGCTGCATTTTTTTGTCTCCTTGGGGACCATTAATTGATCATATTTCAATATAAATTTGAATCTGCATCTTCATATGACAATATTCCAGGGTTGCAGGGTATCACCCACTGAAGTGCAAGAAAATTACTTGCTTCAATGCATCAAAATAAACATTTAGTGCATAGTTCATTATGATATTCAACCAAAATTTGAACATATTTACCATACAAATATAAGGACAGTACAAATATTTATTGGAACATATATTTGTAGGCATATTTTGGGGGTATGAGTTACACACAAAAACTTAGCTATAATAGTTTTGGTGAACAGCAGCCTCTATATAACTATACTGATGAGATTCTTTAGAAAAAAAGAAGTCATTTTAGAAGAGACAGGATGTGTAGCTTCTGCTCTTTGGAGTACTTTTAGGAACTTTATATTTAAAGTCCATTAATTTAATAAAGAAATTGCAATGCTCATTAAAAATAATGGTAGTTTTAAAAAGAATTTTTTTTCATTATTATGCTCATAATTTTGTAAATTTTCCAAGACTTTCAAAATGTTTGGGACTTGTGGAGGTTAAATTTTTAAACCTTGTTGATTTGTTCCTTTTTATCAATAGAAACAACTACAAGATTGAGTGGGGAAGCTCAGGTTATCCATTCTTCTCCTGTAATGTCACCTAGAAACAATTTCAGTTCCCTTACCCTGGCCACCCCATTGTGTGTCAAACCCCTAAATTACCTCACTTTGGTTCTAGCAGGGAATCTTTCCAACCAGCTGCTATCACCTAGGATATATAACTGTGTGAACCAGTGCAGAGAGTCAGCAATGCCCTCCATCCATGTTTTGTGCTTGCCAGGCAAAAGCCAGCTGCAGTTGAGAAGGCATGAAACTGAGTCCATGTCAACAGGGCACTGAGCCAAAAATAAGGAGCTAAGCTCGAGTCCAGGGCTGTGCCAAAGCATTTACAGGGTTTCTGGACTGTTGGGGGCTTGGATCAGGGAAGGCTGGGCTATGGGTGTCTCTCAGGCCCACCCTGAAGCAGCACACACAACAGCAGAGGAGGAGGGGACAGGTGTTTCAATGAGAGTGCAAGAAGCCAAGACCATCTTAGTTCTTCAAAACCAGAGAAAAAAATGAAAGTCATTCCAGCCAGATGAACTTGTGGTTGCAGGAAGGTGAATGACCAAATTCCAGACAGTTTGATGTTAGGAGAGATTACTGGCACAAGGTGAGATTTGTGTTGCATGACACAAGCACTACATAATTACTTAGCTATAACATGCCACTTTTATGCACATGATTATTTAAGGATTTCTGTCAATTGTTTTTATTTTTCAATGCTCTATTTTTCCAGTTGTCAAATGAGTTGTGTGATTGATAATTAAAAAATTAGTGGTGTCACTTTGGTGTTACAGGTATTGTAAGATAGCATGTGCAAGAAAAAACTTGCCCTCCTTTGCCAAGGATGTTGACACATACATAAATTGCCATTCTGAAGTCTTGCTTCAGCATTTATACACAGCAAAGCAAATACCAGGACACCAAAAGCCTGCAATCTAATACAATAAATTGCAGATGTACTATCAATTTTTTGGTAGAAACACTTATTGCCAGCTAGCTAACATTTGATAGTTTGTTATGAACCTGAGTGACTCATGTATAATTTAAAGCTGCACATAATCTCCAAAATAATAGAACAGGAATATGAACATAGCATTTAGGTTACAGAATGAGTAATATATATATATATATATAGTCAAAAGTATGATAATTATATATAAATAAACTGTAGGTAAAAACATGTATAGGCTTAAGAGAACTGTAGTATTAAAATGAGGTATTATATGTCACTCTTACAGTTTGTGATTTATAAAGTCCTTTCATTGCTCACCAAAAGTATATAAAAAGGAGAGGATGAGATTCTTTTTTTTTAAGTAAAGAAATGGAGTGTTTTGCATTAGTTGCCATCTAAGTTTAGTCACATTACTATTCAACACAAAATATTCCTGCATGACTTTGACAAGGCCTATAGGTGGAAATGATTTTTTAGACCACCTCCAATAGTTGGAGAGAGCAGACAAAATTTGTTTGGGCACAAATTTGTTTGGGGCAAACAAATCTGCCTGTTATGAACAGCAGATTTAAGGATTGTTTTGAATTCAAGCAATTGCTCTGAGAGGCATTTTCAAGTGGTCTAGTAAAAACATCAACACCATTTACAAACCTTACCTTGCCTATGACTTTTCACCATCAGAGCTGTGACAATCCTGCAGCTAAAGTTCTATACAGGCTAGATATTTACAGGGGATGAAAAAGGGATTCCTAAATATTTCTGAATATATGGTGCTTGTCAAAAAATAAACAAGTGCCAATATAAATAAAAGGCTGCAGATCTTCCTAGAATTAGGCATAGCATCTACAAAGAGAAATTCGTGGGGAGATTATCCTGGGTATCCCAATTTAGATTTACAACTAAATGTTAAGCAATAGGGGCATTGTGAGATAGTACTGAACTCAGTATTGCCCAGTTGGAGAGGTTGCCTCATTTCTCTTTCCTCTGTCAACAACCAGGTCCTTACCTAGTAAACACCCTGTCCTAATTCTGAAGATACACTGATTTTTTTTTTTTTTTCTTTCCTCTTTTTCCAGTATCCCAAAGAATACCTACACAATTTAAGGAGATGGTGATACTCCAGCCATTTATAGTCTTCAGGACAAATTACATTGTAAAGCTTCTTAAAAGTGTTGTATTCCTTATATTTCCAAAATATGATTAATATATTATATAATCACCCAGAATTCTACAATTACTGCCCTTGTATACCTGTCAAAGAATGGAACTTATAAGAAAGGAGTTTCCTTTTTTTTCCCTTCATTGCTTTCCATCACCCTCCTAATTTTTTATATTGTCAGGTGTTACAAATGTGTGTTATCACAGCTGTTTCAAGGCCACAGGTCTCAGTAGCTGATATTAGTAAAGTTTCAGGATAGTCAACAAAATGAGGCTGTTTTTTCCTGGTTCAGGATATGGCTCAACATTGAGGGATATTTTCTGTTACAAGCAACTGGAGTTGGTACACATATGAACCCTCTCCATCAGTTTGAACAAATAAACACCATTATATGTGCAGAAGTATCGTGATTCTCAAAACACAGTAATGATTATTTCTATATTAACTGGATAAATCTAATTAAAAAAACCAAAATATGAAAGGTAAAATGTAGTCAAATGATTAGATGATTGGTGACTGGTGTTTAAATTATGTTACATGGCACATTACTGAACATTAAACGTAGCTAATATATACAGGTAAATTTAAAAAAATATAGTTGTTAAACCTTTAAAAATAGAAAAAATAAAAGTCCAAGTGCTGCAAAACACTAGAAAAAAATATGTTTTGCTAAAAATCTGCTCTCTATGTCAGCTACTATTCATAATAAATGTTCATAACATTTATATTTTACTCCTTTCATACAAAAACCCCTTTGATGCCATACATACTACATAATTTATTCTGTGTACAGAACAATCTAGAAAAGTAATTGTGCATCATTAATAAAAATTATCTATAGTGTCAAGGTTCAGTTAATAAAAAATGCAATTTTAATGTAGCTGCAGCCAGGATATCTACTGATTAGGAATAAGATAGTAACAATAGGTAATAAGGAAATCACACATAATATGTACTGTTAAGAAACAAAAGGATCAGTCATATAGCAAACAAAATTATCTGATAAAACAAAGAAATTAGCAGATTGTTTTTCATACTTGCTTAAAACTTTTCCTAAGTAAGAAGACTTAGAGCTCCAGAACACACACAAATGGTATCTCACCTATACAGGTACTGAGTCTTTCCAGGGGGTCTGATATGAAGAGGAAAGGGACACTACAGATTTGTATTTACAGTCTTTGCATTACATCAGCCTCCTAGGTGTGGAAACACTAAATCAGCCAAGACAACGGCACAGTGGAAGTTTGTTTCTAATTTAACTAGTTAGGAAAGTATGACCAGGCAGACTGGATTTCTGATTTATACAAAGAATAGGCACCCCTGACAAATGGTTAAGATGAATAGAACTGTATTATTCATCATATGTAACAGAGATTAAATGGCTTTTAATCACCACCTTCTTATCATAAAAATATATTTACACAATGCCTGTGAACAAGTGTCCTTGTAGCAAAACCTGATGTTTATTTATACAGGAAAAAATTCTTGCCCCTACTGCTCTGTTTCCTCTGGGAGAAAGGAAGTAAACACAGCTGGCATTCTTTACATAAAGAAACAAAAAAATTAAAAAAAAAATCTGAAAGAAACTCCATTCTTCTCTTTGGCTTTTTTTCTTCCTCATTCCTTTGTCCAATTCTTATCTCAGATATGCTCCAAGTGATTAATATGAAAGGAAACTCTCAGGGCAAAGACTTGCTAAAGTTAGTGCTATTCCCATGTAAAAAGTACTTCAAGCTGGGGACTGACCCTGCACAGTTTATCTCCAGAGAGTCTCTGCTGAACAACATCACACTTTTTCTTTTCTGTGTCTGGTGGTTTAGACTGCAGCTCTTTGAGAACAGAAAAAGGCATACCTCAAAACGTTACTTCATCATGAACACTTCCTAGAGCTGTACCCTCTTTTATCACTGCCAAAGCTTCTCATCCCTCACAAAACCAGGAAACAAACTTAGAAAATGGTCATCCTGTACTTTAGGATAATTATCCTTACCTTGATATCCATGTAATATTTACTGTAAGAATATACCTACCTCATGTTATCAGTGCAAAAAATTTACATTTACTTGCATTATTTATACATACATTAAAGTATACTGATGGCATTAAAAATAAAGAAAATCGTGTAATACCTTTACTTTTACCTATGGATTTGGTGAAATGGTTCCATGAAGAAAGCATTTCCAGACAAAAAGAGAATAAAGAAGAGGAGAGAAACAACAGTAAGAGTCATGAGTACATGTAAATGCAATAGTATCTGAACATGAAGAGACAAAGTATAAGTGTCTGAAGACAAATGGAGATGCAATCAGTGTCATATTAGGGATTTAGTTTATTTCTTCCCAATCATGTACATGCAGAGAAACACAGAAATAACCCATGCTTAGATAAGAAAGACTGTCACAAAGGTAACATGGACAATGGTTAAGAGGAAAAAAATCACTGGTTTTGTTAGGTAGCAAAATTGTACTCTCAGCATTCCAGAAGCCAGGAGCAGGTGCTTTCTGCACATTTCCAATCAGCCATGCATTAATGCAAATGGACTCTTCAATGTGTACAATGTTACAAGAGGAGCATCTTCTTTCAGGAGCTACCTGAAGAGTGGTCTGGCACTTTGCTTATCTTTTATAGGATCACTCACAATTGTATTTTCTGATAAATACACGGAATTTTCTTAATCACTTTCTTGTTTCTCTCACCTCTTTTTAGTTATTGTTTTGCAAGAGGGGGAGTTGAGGAGGCAGGAAGGACAAAAGCTTACGGAGCAAACAAAAAAAAAACCAAAAAAACCCAACAAAACAAAAAAAAAACGAAACAAGAAAAAGATGTGACTAAAACCACGTGTTTCTTTGCAGCCAAAGACAGCTCTCAAGCATTTGCCCATCAGTTGCAGTGATGGATTCAAAGCAGCTACAGAACAAGAAGAAACAACGAAAGCAGAGTGGAAAAGGAACAGAGCCCATACCTTGGTCGCCCATCATCAGGTGCGCCAGACCTTGAAGGGAAACAAGAGCACAGTCAGCAATGAACAAGGGAGCACGGGAAGGTGGTGTTGTCACACTGACAAAAATGTTTTGTGACAGGCATCTGTTTCCTATAAGATGTCTGTATCACAGAGGGAAATCAAAGAGCATTTTTCAACCACTGGTTGGAATGCTTTGGGCTACAAGTAACAGAACTGCAATTCAAACACTGGGTGCTGTTTTATTGTGTATTTTTTTTTTTTCTGTGCAGTATTTGCATTGACAGAAAATAATAAAATGCTTTCAAATCCAACCAATTCCTTTAATAATCCATCTGTCTTTATCATATTTTGATTATATTGCTTTGAACACTTTGCTGAGAGGACTTCCTGTCCTCTACAGGTGAAATGATGTTTAAAGCCTGGAGAAGTTTAAACCTGAAAAATGGGCTGGGTCTGATCTTTTTCCCCTCATAAAAATGAGCATTTCAGGTAATTAAATAAAATTTATTCATCACATTGAAATGATAATGCAAAGAATGTCTCCTTATTTGTGTGAAATATGACAGTAGAATGAATTTGTTCCAGAGAAGGCAAATTATTACATATGCAATAAAAAATACATAGTAATAAAGAAAATTTAAGTGACAGCTTCTGCAACTACTTCTTCAATCTGTGAGAAATAGATTTTGCTTTATACTTATATTGTGAGATGAAATCCCATCACACCAGAATAGATCTAGTGACATTTCAAAGCAGATGTCCGTAATGATAATCACTCATCCAGAGCCAAATTTTGTTACTCTTCAAGGAAAAATATTCATCTTTTTAAATTCATGATAATAAAATTACACTTAAATCTCACTGAATATAATGTGATCTTGGGAGAATATTTTTCTTTGATATATGAGGTTTTTTCATTTTTTATGTCTGATTTAAAAAACAGACTTATTCTTGTTGAATTTAGCTGTTTTGGGATCCCTTTCAGGAGTTATTGGTTGTTCATGTGTAAAATGTGCTCCTCTTCTCAAAAAGCCATACATTATTTTCTTAATTGCAATTAATTGAAATTAATTCACACAAAGAAGGTGAGCAATAAAATATCATTCTCTTTATTGGAGAGCAGACTTCCTAGAGAGAGAGTTTCTGTGATTTCTAATTCACAAAGAAAATTAGGTGCACAAATGACTCACGCTACTTGGGGGTAGTTCAAAGAAGATACTCCCGACTGCAATCAGTCTAAATGATTCTTCTCTTATCAGTTCCAAATCTCAAGTGATGTTCCAAGTAGTCTAACAATGGTCTTGTTGAATTATTGCTTTTTAATGTCACTCGTTTTAGATGTGTAGTTAAACTGAAGGGCCTGATGTGCCTGATCTCTTGTGCAATAAATTCTGTTTCCAAATACAGAGCTCTGCAGCTGGTGGGATTACCTGGGGCTCACAGCAATGTAAATGAAAGCTGACTGTGATCCTGAAGGGATGCCTGCATCAGCGTTGCTGGGGAAGCATCACACAGCAGAACTGGCAGTTTGCAGCTTGTGAAAGAGAATAGAAATGTTTTCATGGGTGTGCTTTCCCTCTAAGTGGTGCTGCAAGAGAGGCTTGCTGAATACACAGAGTATAAAGACCAGGTGATATTATTTAATTCATTCTTTTAGTGCTGGGTGTCCTTCCTTGAATGCCCTGCCATGTGGCTTTTGGAAGTATCAGTCTCTTCTTATGATTGATTAATTTGTGTTTGGGTTTTAGCTTTTGGTGTTGGCAACTATAACAAGATATCTCAGACTTTTGACTTGACCCTAAAGAATTTGATTAAGAAAAATTGAAATCATTTGAACATTGCAATATCCTCTTCTTTAATGAAACAGTGACTTTTTAGCCACTACTTCATGTGAGATCTTTCAAACAAATCACTGTCCTCTCTCCCAGGGGAATGTAAAAAAGGTGATCTCTTACTATCTCACATTTACATAGGCACTTCATAGCTAAATGAACCTAAACAAAAGTCTAGCTTCAGATTATCACTGCTTGATAGCTGCTATTTTTGTTTAAATGATATGTGAAATTGGTCAGTTGCAAATAGATGTCTCTTACATAATTTGAAGAAAAAATGTAAATAGCAGAAGTACCTCTTGAAGACATCATAAAAACTGATTGAATTTTAAGAGTCACTTACAGTGCTGTTCAATGAAAAAATGCAGCCAAGTGAATTTAAAAGACATACACTGCTCAAACCAAACATCTACCAATTGAAAAATTCAGGACTACTCCTCAAGACACTGTATTTTGTTTCACTCTTTGTGTTACTTTATTTGCAAGCAGTAAGGTCTCTTTTACTCCCTTGCTAAAAGCACATGATGATACTTACCTTATTTTATATTTTTGCAATCTATGGGTGGAGGCTATTGAAGAGTGAAGCATTACTAGTACTGTACCTGTTCATTCCACAGAGGGGTTTAAAATGATACAGATATATCTGCCATGAGAGGAATCACTGCTAGATTTGCAAAATGAAAATCTGCTTTTAATAGACCTGGGAAGTTTTATCCTTAAGTAGCCACATACAGGCCTCCCACACATTATGGGAAAATACTCATTTGTGCACCATTACTTCAATTTCATTGTGAATTAGGAATTCAAGATTTAGAAGGAATCCCTCATGTGTGATCCACTCCAACTCTCTCCTGAACTTGGCTCTCAGAGGAGAGATTTAAGGAGCACAGGGTGGGGTAGTGGAAGAGGATATGGAGGTAGGATATTGTAGTTTGATGTGTGAGTTCCATGCAGAGCACAGGCCAAAACAAAATTTAAATGTGATAAACCTGCAGTGAAGGCATTAAAGTGTAGTACAGCTTCAGTAAAATGAAAAAACAGTAACCTTTTTCCCCAGAAGTACATACAAAATTGAATATTACATATTTCTGTTTGCTTATGTTGCCTAATTTACAGAGATGCTCAGAAATCACAGAGATCAAAGATGAAAAATTTTAGCTCAGATTTCAAGTTGTGCTTTGGATACACAATTCTATGCTTTCATTTTTACATATTCAGGCTTTGTAATTTTATGTATGCATAAGTATCCAGACCTGTGTTGGAATAAATTTAAGGTTGCAGTTTTAAGAATTAGGTTCAGGTAAAGTCTGGATTAACAGTTATCCAGGTTTTATCTTGTACTGCTGTGCATAAATGAATATGTGAAATGCAATTGAACCTCCTTATCTAGTTATACTGAACCTAATTCAAATTTTGAGACTCATGTTGACACCAGTAAGAGTTTTATGCACAGATCAAATACAAGATTAGGTAGCTATTTCTAGGCTTTTATGTTTTTCAGTTAGAATTTCTATTCCAGTGTTGCTGAATACATTTTTATCTCACATTGAAAATGAAATTTTATTGATGTGTACGAGCATGACAGTGCCCACAAGCAAAGCACCAGAATTATTTGAATTTTCCTTCTCCTTGGGAAAATATATATATTAATAAAATTACAGAGCATCATCTATGTGCTAAATCTGAGCACCTGCCTTCACCCTTGAATACAACAACACAGAGAAATGAAGCATCAGCACTTCTAGGCTTGAGAAAATCACCCCTGAACAGGCAGTGGCCCATGGTGAGTTGAAACCTGAATGAACTCAGGCCCCAGAGTGGCTCCCATGAGCACCCTGAGTCAGAGTCATGCCAGGACAATCACTTTGCATATGAGTTAGTTTACAAAGTCCTTGCTTTTAAAATAGCTTTTAAAATATTGGAATGGGATAAAATGAAAGCAATTTTTTCAGTTTAGATAGGTAAACTAATTTTTTCAAATAGATAATCACTTATCCAGTATGTAAAGATTCAGCCCAGAAAGATTTTTAAAGACATTTGTACATCAAAAAACAGCTGTACTTTAGCTTATAAGCAAAAAGACTTTAAAACTATCATATATTTGCATGTTTCACCAGCTAATAAACTTACTTACCAATATTCAGGATAGATGGCATTGTGCCTTAGTTTCCACTGCCCTATGCCATACTTTCTTTAAAGGGACTTAATTACATACCAACTTAATTATTAAAATCACATGCTGCTTCTTTCACAGTGTCTAAAAGGCAAGTGCATTGTGCTGAAAAGTTAGACAGAAAACCTCTTCTCCTAAAGCTTTGTGCTGTAAGGGATATTAGAGTAAGCAAGGTTTGTGGTATTAAAGAGAAAAGCGCTTTCCATTTTCCTAAGCAATTAAGAGGCAGGAATTTAACATGCATCACTATTTTATTGGGAGGATTTAGGCTCCACATCGATAGGAAAAAAAGTTTTTTGAAGTGTTTTTCATACAGAACACGAGAAGGAATCAGTCCTGCAAATCTCCAGAGAGGTTTTGGATATGGTATCAGTCACACAAGTACAAATCCTGTTGTTTCAGTGGGGATGTTCTGGAATTACAGCAATAAGGCCAAGGAGCTTTGCTTGTGTTCTGTATGAAAAAATAGATCACATCTATTTGATAAACTCGTATGCCTTTATGCAGGGAAAAATACAACTTACCGTACTGATTGATATGTGCACTTTTATAACATTAAATAAAAGGAAAAATAAACCCCACTGAACAGAGGGGAAAAACAAGAGCTTAGGAAAATAAGGTAGAAAGCACCCACCTTCCACATAGTTGTCTTCTGTAAGCACATAACAGGGAAGGAGAGAAAAGGAAAACATTCATTAAGCAGCATGCAGACTGGAACTTGCCATTGCATGTCTTACTCATGCAAGGCATCAAACACAACATGCAAGTGCTCCGTTGCTACAATCCAGAGGGAAAAACAAAAGCACCAGGGAAGCAGTGTTTCCTCTACTTAACAAAATGTATGTGATATGAAACAAAATACTCTTGCCAAAGTGCAAATATTGTACGGGATTTAGTGCAGCTCTTTGTGCATGCAACTATTATTATTGTTAGTTATTAATCAGAGGGTCTTCTTGTAAGACTTTTGTAACTGTATATTTTAAAACCACCAGTCATTTGTGATAGGGATTCTAAAATCATCTGGTACTTCTTTCTCATTCTGAATTTTCCTGGATGATGAAGGAGATGATTTTAAACTTCAGATAACTTAAATTCTTGAATGTGCTGTGAAGATGTTACCACAGGCAGCATGGCTGATCCTGCAGTCATTAGAGAGGCACTCTGGTCATTGGGTCAAATCTCCAAATCCAGCAGGGAAAAAAGCAAACTTTAACTGGGTGGAATGAGTCAGAACTGTTGGATCATGTCCTACAGAATTGGTCAGCATCAGAAACTTCCACATTGTAAAAAAAATCAATCAATTCTCTGCCCGGTACAGTCAGAAAGGCCACAGCAGTGCCAAGGATGGGTTCTGCCTCCCAAATTAATCAAAGTGCATTTTGCCTAAGGAAAGGCTGCTATCAACAAGCAACAACGTTTACCATTGTTTATACCCAACCCAACATCAATGTGGGGCAAGGAAAGAAGGTTCTCCCAAAGCTTAGAAAGTAAAAATGGACTAAGAAATGAATTCAGTAAAGAAAGTGGACAGAATTGAAAGCTGAGAAACAGGCTCAGTGTCCTGAAACTCATTTTGGTGCCTATAGTCCTCAGCTACTCCGCTGGGAAGGTGATTTTGAGGGAGCATTTCTCTGATCATGACTGAGGAGGGGATAGAAGAGAGAAAATGGGAAAGGCAAAAGAACAAAGGAAAACCATCACAGAAGTCAAGTAGATGGATGCTGTGGAGCCAACAAAGAGATGGGGAAGTGTGACAGCACAGCAGCCTGACTGCCTGGGAGAGCTCCTGCTGCACTTTATGCCATCTCCACCAGCTCTTCCTGGGGAGGGAGCACGCAGAAGCCAGTGTAAATTGAAGGCCAGTTCTGCCAGTATTGGTCATTTCTCACGGACTCATCCCATAGGAATAATGCCTTTTCTATGTGACCATGAAACTAAACTAATTTTGATATATTCTAACCCAATAAATAAGAAAACAAGTTACAAACAATTTGTTTTCTTAATGATATTAAGCACAGTGATTTCCTCCCAGAATGTGTCACTTATCATAGTGAAAAGCCTTTATAAGTTAATGCAGAAAGCAATGAAAAAGGTCATCAAAATTCAACAGTATTCCAACAAATAATTTTAAAAATTTACCACTTAAAAAATAATAACAGCTATAAATGATGAATAATAAGTGTTTAAGGGTTTAATTATACAGTTATATATTATAATTTGTCTTTTCCATTCACACACTCTAAAACAAGAAATAGAATAAAATTTACTAAGATGATGAACACCCAGTTTCACAAGACAAAGATATTATGTTCTATATACAACGTAAATAATGATACTTGGATGTGATATTTGTGCTAAAAATGTGATATTTGGAGCGGCTCTTAGCAAAACTTTTCTGGAAGAGCCTTCTACCTTTAACTGCTCACAGTAATTTCCTTTCCCCAGGTAAAAAATCCCCACCCAAACTCAATGAAAAATAAATTAGTTATTACAATTGTTGTTTAACTTCAGGCTCTTTCACCTAATTCTAGTAATCACAGTGTTGGTATATTGCAATACCAGCATTGCCATGGCATTATTTTTGGTGGCCATGTTTAGCTTAACATGATTTTTTAAAACCAACATATGAACTTGCTGACAGCTGAGTTCAGCTCCTCATGATGTCAGACTCAAAGAAAAGGGCTCTGAAAATGACATCATAGGCAGGATCAGATGGTTAAACTCATCTGGTTACGGGGTTTAGCAGATTTGGTTTTATAACATAAGTCCTCCTCTTAGCAATAATTGGTATGCCTTTTTTGTGACTTTCACCAGAAAGATTTATACTGGCTGAGCAGCTTCCCCTAAATGTCTGACTGATTAAACTTTTAGTGATAGCAAGTTAAGCTGTCAAAACATTTTGAATTAAATAAAATGGAAGAAAGTCGAGTTCCCACTCTGAATTAAGCAGTGTATATAGCCAAACCCCTATGCACTAGTAAACTGCAATGAAAATTCATTCCTCCACAGGTTTTTGTCATGGTAAGTTAAACCATTTTAAACAGTTTTGCAATCTAAGAAAAAAAATTAGTTCAGCTTCTTTATGGTACTTTATGAGGCTTTTACATAAGATTAGCATTGAGCACTTTAATTAAGGTAGTTGGTTTGTGATGGCTGATGTATTTCCATATCACTAACACTTCACTTGGCTTTCCTAATTCCCATTTTCTAGACATGGGTTCTTCTTCTAAGCAGAATCTAAGAATCCAGAAGGCCCAAATTCTAGCCTTGCTTTTCATTTATTTTTCTTACTCCAGCCACTCTTAAAAAACAAAATAAAACAAAATTAAAAAAGAAAAAAGAAAAAAGAAAGATCATTGAAAGCCATGTATAACATCAGGTCACAGTTCAGAGGGAACAAAAATTTCCTCATTTAAATCAGGAGTAACTGCATTTATGTCATTAGATTTGCATTGGTGTAAAATTTCTGTACCTGGAGGAGAGTAGAGCCATGCTACACATTTCTGTACCTGCTGGTGATTCAGCCTCACACAGAATTTACCAACATTTCTACCCATCCACTCTGAGAGACCTTATTGTCTACTGACTAGTTCTGCTGACAGCAGTGGAACCCAAGGTTTTTAGGACCCAAAATGCCAACCCCAAATGCTGCAGGCAATGGCACAGAGCAGCTCTTTCCTTTCCTGCACCAGCTCATCATACCAAGGACTTTTCACCCTGAAAACAGGCGACTTTCTCTCCAGCATTCTGACTTGAAAGAGATGTGGGAATTTTTCTATTTTTCACATTGCACCAAGTCTCTCACTTGAAGAACTAGAGTTCTTATCCACTGCAAATGCTTATTTCCAAGACCTTCCCAAAAGAAAATGACCACCACAAAAGAAAATTAATTGCCCTGCTACTCTCTGTGTTAAACCTAATTCCTCCAGCCAAAGTCTGCTCTTGGTGCTATGTGTGTAATCTGTTGACTGTGCATACTGAGCCAAATACTGAGTTGATTTAAATCTGGTGTGACACAGTTGAAATCAGAGGAACTGCACAACTTACACAGGCTGTGAATCTGGCTTATTATCTCCAGATGAATTGTCTCAGGCTGTCCCTACTGAACTGAGAGCAGATTCTGCTCCATTTTTTTTTTTTTTCCAGCAAAAGTGCAACCAATTCTAATTATTTTAGCATATCACTGTGATTTAGTGATATGAAAATGGGAACCATACTTTTACAGTAGATTTTTACTAATTAAAAATTTGTTTTAATGTTCAGTGATTCTTCAAGGAAACCTCAATTAAAAAAGACAAAACCAAAAAAACACCTGACTCTTTCTATGTTTAGTGGTTATTTCTGCTATTACATTTTTTTCATCTGCTAGAGAATTTACACCTTAGCCACACAGTTATGTAAGAACTGTATTTTCATGACAAACAGGAGAAACAGTAATTAGTATTTTGAAATTACAAAAACAGAAACAACACTATAAGAAATAGCATATTAGCAGAGGGATTTTTATAGTGCATTTTTTCATGACAATTTAGTTCACAATCTCATTCCAGCAAGAAAGAAGATAACGTACTATAGACATATTTATGAAATTTCAAAAGGGACTCAGAAGCATGGCAAGGGGTGAAATAGCATGAAATAAAGCTATATTATGAAGGTGTCTTGCAGCAAAATTGATGGCTAGAAGTTTAAGATACAATATTTTGTTTTTGTCAAAGAATAATGCATAATTATACTTCTCTCTAAATTATCTACTAAAAAACCCTGTACTTAGAAATATCATTTCAAGGGGCAGCTTTATCTGTGGAACTGCTCCCAGCATTTCTTGGGTGGTGTAATTTAGCCTGTCCCATCCATTTCTCAAATTAGTAGAGAAATTTATTTTATTAACATGGGGTTCAAAACAAAATATTTGGAAAGAATAGGAAAACATGAAGCATGTTATGAAGTATGTTATAAAGCATGAGCAGTCATATAGTCAATAATGATGAACTAAAGCAATATATGGAATATCCATGGTCATGAGCATTGATCCTCTCAAGTGCTGTGTATCTGACAAATTCCATTAAGGATTTTTTGCATTTCTAGAAATTACTTTTGAAAAATGTACTGCACATATTGATTGCCATTATTGACTGTAATTATGAATAATCAGAAATGGATTATAAAGATACCTGGTATTCTGATTTTCTTGCATCCTGCTTTAGTATTGGGTAAACAGGGAAACCCCATTTCCTGGTCCTGTTGGGATCCTTAAACAGAATCTACAAATCTACCAGAATCTAGGCAGGAGGGCTCAGGAGTTCCTACATTTCCACATTAGATCTGTAATCAGTCTACAGCCCCTCTTAGTCTCTGCACAGCTTTGGATAGATGCATTCAGAGCACTTTTCAGTGCAGTTGGTAAAAATATGACAGGGACTTTATTGATATTTTTTGGGTGGAAAGGAGAAATTTCAGAATAAGAGGAGTTTGGGCCCATTTTAGTTTCATTCTCTACCTACATCTCTTTGAGGATCTCTTCTTTTCTGGATTGCCCTGTTCAGGACTTGGGACAAAGGTGAGATCCCATCAGGAGCACTAAAGGACTGCCTTGACTGAAAATAAGGACAAGGCTTTCTGCAAAATGAGGATCATTAGGGTACAATTAGATTTTTTTTTTTTTACCAGCTTTTTACAAGACAAAGCCATCAGCACAAATTCAGTATGCTTCTGTAAATGCAGTAACATCCATGAATTTGTTCTAAGTGAGGCCATCTTTTCTGGACAGTATCCCAAGTGCTTTGAGAATGAAATAATGACAAGATCATTAAAGTTAAGCTACTGTAGATGAGCTCCGAGTGTGAAGCAGCAAGTAAGGGGGACAGTGCAAGTTTTGAGTGCACAAGCAAAGAAATAATGAACAGAAATAGAAAATGGCATTATTTTTGTGGCATAACTAAAACCATTACTGTGTTTAGTTACAGTGGTCATAAATTTAAAATGAAGTAAAAAATGAGAGTGGTTTCAGAAAAAAAACTTTCCCCACAGTCATTTATGTCATTAAAAACCTTTAGAAAGCTCAGCAACCATGTCTTACAAAGAAAGCCCAAAGATGCCCAATCTGTTGAAAAAATCCAAGATAAGATAAAGAGGTGTCTGAACCCAGTTTATAACTATCAAAAGTTCCTGATAGCTTGGGATAGAAGTCCTTTCAACCAGGCAAAGACTGTCATAAAGAGTCAGAAAAGTTCAAACTGAAAAGGAGACAAAAATATTCAATAAAGATAAAATAAGAATTGGCAATTCTAGGAAATTCTTCCCTGAAGTCTTAAGAGAGAGCTTTTCTCTAACAGAGACTGTATATCAATCATTGCTTTGGGGCTGCCTTGTAAGAATTACTGGAAGAGATTCTGCCTTTTGCCATTTAGGAGGTCAGGTTAATATTCTCATAGTGGTACATTCTGGACAGAACTCCTATGAATCTATGAATTTTCTCTAGTTAAATGAGAACAGAAACCAAGGATAAACAGCTGCAAATACTTTGACACCCTGTTAAACAGAAAAGTGTTCAAATAAATTGTTTTCTCAGAACCAATCTCTGCATCATTTACAAAAAGATTTCACAGACATATTTCCCATGAAGAATTCAAATATAATGGGTGAAAAAAACAAAACTATTCAGACAAATACCTATTTTCCCTATGGTTCACCACAGGACAATATCTCCAGCCACAATTTACTTCTACCACCTGTTATATTCTTTATACATAACTTCTCTAGGTATCTGAGAAACAGATGAGAAACAGAATCAAAATCAAGACATTATTAAATCACTACTCTTTCTGAGGCAACACTTTTTTTTGGTGCTATTTCACCCCTGTGCAGATTTATCACTTTTCTAGTGCTTATTATCACAAATGTATCCAACATAAAGACATTCAACGTTTCTTTCAATTTAGGCTATAAATTCATGATGATTTTATTGTTACAAATTTTTAGATACTGCATATCTGAATAGGATTTTGTGTCCTTGGACTCATAGGAGTTGTCAAATAAGCACATCTTTGATACTTTCATCTCCTTTTTCTCAACTGCTTCCTGAAACTGACATTTTTGGCAAGTTACTTGTTCTCTCCTGTTAGTAGTTCTTACCATACATACTGCTAGAGTCTCAGTGGAGAGATTATGTATATATAAAAATGGCTGCTTTTTAATTGTATTACAATCCCAAGTAATTTTACATTGGCCATATTTCCCCTTCTCATCAAATAAATTTCTTTGAATTTTTTTTTCTATTTTTTTCCTCCAGAATGGGTCTTGCTACTCTCATATTTACTATACTTATGATCTGTCTAAAATACATCGATACTTTAAAGAAATTATCATCAGCCACTGGGACAAGCATTCCTGAATCTCTGTCATGGCTGCAGTACCACAACCAGAAAGCATTTCTTTGTAATAATTGAATTTAGTAATATTAATAGAGGTAGTGAGAGAGAAATAAATAATTTGCATATGTGAGGGTGAATCAAATAACCACATTCCCTCCTCAGTATTTTAATTTCCTTGCATAAGTAGGAAATGAAACACAATGCAAATCTATGTATTTTACTCAAGAATCAGATATTGCTTAAGAACTTCTGCTCTTTTCCTGTTTATCCTCTGGAATTATTTCTCTGGATTTGAAAAATTCAATTTCCACTGAAAATCTCTGGGATTTACACACTTTACCTTGCTTTGTGCATTAGGACCTCTTCCCTGTTATCACTAGAGGTTTTATTTCCCATCACAGAGAACTGATAGACTGACTAGAATTACAAACTGTATTTGGTTCACTTTGAAACTTCTCTTTTCTGCCTCGGATTATTTTTATTCCTTTGGATTTTCCTCAGTTTTGCCCTGCTGGCTACTTGGCATTAAAATATATTTTCAGGCTATTCCTATCAAAACCTTTCATACAGAATTAACTTTTCTGGTTGGCAGAGAGCAATGTCAAGTACAGATTATGTTCCATGAAAGTGATGTGGGGTGACACAGATATTTCTGTTTCAAGAATACCCACTTTGAAATTAATTTGAGAAATTCATAATGCAAATTCAACACATTCTTTAATAAATAGTTGTGAAATGAGGAATAAAGAATCTTTGGGATTACTCATGCTTGTTTTGATGTATGTGAAAGTAGAAACATGCCTAATATTTCCTTGTTGCCCTGTGCTTTGTCAATTTGTCCTCTTGGATAGTCAATTATGGCTATCCAAGAGGCTGCAAATTCAGGTTCAGTTACTATCAGAAGAAATCAAATCCCTGTCCAATCATCCTTTCAGCAAAACTGGTCTCTTAGACCCATTAGTAGAATAGGATTAGCTGAGCTGACAGAGAGTAAAAACGCAGTGCAGTGATTGAATGGCAGAAGCAATTTTCCAACTGGATGGCAGCTTTACGGAGACGATGATCCAGTGGATAACATCAGCAGGACACTCAAAGGAGGAGAGGTCATGGGTTTTGTCCATGAGAGGGATATTATTTTTACACAATACTTCCTAAAACTTTTCTGCTGGGTTTTTATTGCATGGTGTACTGGCAGCTACCCACACTTGCACAATCTCGACTGTGCAAATATAGCATTTCTCCTTTATAGAACTTACTAAAGAGTGAAGACATATGACTGCACATTTTGCCAATCTGAGATATTCACTCAGGCCCTGACTTTGTTGCTGGATATTTGTACCTTCCCAGGCTGGTACAACACCAAAATTAGCATGGCAGCATGCAAAGCCAGCCATATTTTTATATTCACACACTTTCTTTATAAAAAAAAAGGAGAGGAATATTTATGTGCTATCCCAATGCCATGACTTTGACACAGGCGGCTGAAGACGATTTGGTATGAAGTGTTCTTGAGAGCTAGAAGCTAAAAATGTTGAAGACACACCGTACACAATTAAAAATAGAATACCAATATTCAAAATCATTTTGTTGTATAGTTCTTTAGCTTGCCACCATGAAATTTTCTTGGCTACTGCTGAGATTCATTTTGTGAACGTGAACTGAGCTGAAGCTGCCTTTGGAAGACATTAGAATGATATAAAACAAACCTTCTCCTCATTTAAATGGCAGTTTCCTCTGAAGTGAGTAAATCTGCACTCTGAAAGTCAGCATACTGTAACAGAGTCCTTAATTTGACATCAAATTAAAATTTAATCATAGCTATCTGTGACTGCAAGTGAACAAAATAGATATCTTTATTTTTTTATTAAATGAACTTAATTTTCTCCTTTACTAGTCTACACTCATTTCAATCATAATGCTGAATGTTATTCTGATTAATTAGTTGTTATAGATAATGACAATCTAATTACAAGAAATTTTACAATTAAAAAAAAAATCAATAATTCTTCACTTAAAATCTGGTCATCCTTAGCTAAAGTAAGAACTGATACATTTCTTCTTTCCTCTATAGATTTTACAGAAACTGCAAAAGAATATATTTTAGTTTTTTGTAGTCATGTGAATGGCTAGATTGAGCTTCCATGTGTCCAGAGTACTTATATGTATTGCAACCAGTGACATGCTTTAGGACTATTCTTGGTTTTCAGTAATCACTTTGATATGAATTGGTTAAACTGTTATTTTCTTGGCATGACATGATATATTGTAACTTTTATAACACTCCTAAGTGATGTAACATTCAGAAATTAGTCAATATAGGTAAAAAAGGTGGCTCTGAGAAAGAGAAACTGTACCTGATCTGTTTGTGCAAACCCATGGTATCAGGGTGAACTACACTGATTTATCATCTATGCCTATTCCCATCTCAGAACTGCACAAATAAAATTTCTAATGGTAGTAGATAGGAGTAAATGTTTAAAAATAGACCCATAATTGGGGTTTATAGAAATTAGCCCAAGACAGCTAGTTCTCCTCTTCCTAAGAGTTAATCAATAGCACAGAATCACAAAATCACATAATGATTCAGGTAGAAAAGGCCTCTGGAGGTCATGTGGTTTAATCTCCCTGTGCATGCCAAATCACCAAGAGCTGAGGGCCCAGGGTCATGGTCAGATGGCTCAGGAATATATCCTGTGTTGGAAACTCCACATCTCTCTGGGTCAGCCGTGCTGCCCCTAAGGGAATCTTATGGGAGACAAATTTCAAAGTCTTTACTGAAGTCCAGGTAGACCACAATCAGCACTCTGCTCTCACCTACCACATCAGTTGACCCATCACAGAGGTTTATGAAGTTGGTCAAGCATGACTTACCCTTGGTGAAGCCATACTGACTACTCCTGATGATTTCTCAACCTTAGTGCACCTGGAAATGGTTTCCAGGATTAGCTGCTCCATCTTGTTCCCAGAGAATAGGGAGTAGGGACTCTTACCAGCCTGTAGCGACCTGGTCCTTTCTTCTTGCCCTTCTTGAAGATGGAAATGACATTTGCACTCTTCTGTCTTTGGGAACTTCTCCCAGTTGCCATGATTAATCAAAGACTACCTAGAGTGGCCTCACAATGACAGGTGACAGTTCCCTCAGCATATATGGTTGTAACCCATCAGGTGCCATGGACTTACATATGGGCAGTCTGCACAAGTATTCTCTGACAGGATCCTCTTCCACCAAGAGTACATCCTCTTTGGTCTGCTCTTTCCTTTTTTCCTCAGGGACCTGAGATTCCTGAACACTGATTCTGCTAGTAAAGGCTGAGGTAAAATAGGCATTCAAGACCTCATTCTTTTTTGTGTCCTCTGTCACCATATTCCCTGTTTTGAGGCCAATGGTTCCACATTTTCCCTGGTCTTTTTGTCAGTAAGGTACTTACTTGTTGTCTTTGACATCCCTGGATAGCTGACATTCCATTTGGGCTTTGGCTTTCCTCACTTCACTCTTGAATGCTCAGACAGTGCTTCTGTATTCCTCCCAGCCCGACCTGTCCTTGCTTCCATCCTTTGTAGGTGTGGTTTTTTGTTTGTGGTTTTTTTTTTTTGGTGTTTTTTTTTGTTTGTTTTTTTGTTTTGGTTTGGTTTGGTTTGGTTTTTTTGGTTGAGGGGAGGGTTTTTTTAGTTTTGTTTTGTTTTTTGTTTGGTTTGTTTGGTTTTTTTTGGGTTTTTTGGGTGAAGGTGATCCACAAATATCAGCCTGCTTTCTTGGACCCTTTTTTCTCCAGGGCCTTACCCCATGGAACTCTTCTGAGCAGATCTTTGAAGAGGCCAAGGACAGCTCTTCTGAAGGCAACTGCTGTGAGCTTTCTTCTCACTCCTCTCTGTATCTTCAGAGTCCTGAACTCCCCCATGGTCACTGCAAACAAAGTTGCCTGATCTTCACATTCAGAATGAGTCCCTCCTTTTTGATGTATGTGGTCCAGGAGACTGCTTCTCATATTGGCTCTGATCTTTTCTGGAGGTGGAAGTTACCACTGATACACTCCAGGAGCCTCTGTCTACTTATATCCTGCCATGCTGTCCCCCAGCAGACACCATGGTGGCTGATGTTCCCCGTGAGGAGCAGGGCCTGTGAGTATGACACTCCTCCTGTCTGTCTGTAGGCTTCATCTGCTTGTTCTTCCTGGTCAAGTGGATTACAGCAAACACCTTCTATAATGCCATTTTTGCCAACTCTTGAAGCCTTCCTTATTCCCTTTGCACCTTTCTGAAAGAAATTGCTTGGATCTGTATCCTGATGCTGATCTTCAGTCACTTCATATTTTTTCCTAAGCCTACATTCCCTTCAGTATAGGCCACATGAAGTTTAGTCATGTTGTAATTTTTTTGTTTAGTCATGTTGTAATAAAACTCATGTATCATAGTGCATCAGCATGGTAGCACACTGCCAATGAAAATGTGGGAAAGCATCTTTTCCTTTTTAGCTCCTTCACAGCTGGAAAATCGGTTAGGACAACAAAGATGGCATCAAGAAAAATAAATAGAGGATTCTCTAGTGAAGAACTATTTCTGGTATAAAACTTTATCAGAACTAATTCTAATATCTTCCCCATAAAAAACTCTTCCCCATAAAAAAGTTGTCTCTGTGTCGCCCTGCAGTACAAATGAAGGGGACAGTAGGGAACACTGGAATGACCTTTCATGGGACTGAGTCAAGCAAGATCTTAGAAGGAAGTTAATGAAAACATCTAAATGTAGAAGGAGCTCCGGGGGAGACATAAATATTAGTGATTCTGTAATATGAATAAATATATCTAATAAAATGTCTTCTGAATGTATTTCTAAGATTGCATTCTTTTGAGGTTGCTTCTTAAGCAAGATACAAAATGGTATCTCTTATACATTTAAAGCAAAATGTTAATAATAAGGAGATTAAGCAAACTTTCCAACAAGAAAAATCCTGCTCTGTAAGGTAAATGCTGGCAAATAACAGAAATTGTGTTTGATTGTTAGCCCATTATTGAAATGAACACAAAAATCATTTGGTTCCTAGTTTTAATTCATGAAGAGGAGGAATAATTCTGAGGTTCCCAAAGTGGAAAACCTCCTACATCTAAACCATAATTAAAATTTCTTTCTGGTAGAATATTTATGCCATTAGGCAATTCACAGAATTATAATGATGAAAGCAAGTATCCCATATCATATAACTCATGTACTTAATCAAGTTAACAAACCTCTCAAACAAAAAAGCACAAACATTTCTTGCATTTTTTTTTAAATCATATCTTCTGAACAAAGAGTCTTTCCATATACTAAGAGAGAAACTCATATTTGAAGGAGGTAGAATTTTTTTTTGGAGTATATTCTCAATACATAGACAACATCAGAATATGAACATTAATGTAATAATAATGCTTTATGCAATGTAAAGGGGGTACAGGTGTAATGAATGCAGCCAACAGAGTGAACAAATGGTGAGCTATGGTCCAACTAGTCATACCAAAACAGAAACAATCTTCACATTGAACATAGGAAAAAGATTTAACTTCACTAACACAAAACTCCAGAATGTCACATCAAGCCAAGGGACAGAAATAGATCACACTGGACTGCAGGATAAGTCTCTTTAAAATTCAACAAAACAAAAACTAATGCATATGAAGGTGTGGAATTTGAGAAAGGAGTATCAATTAATAGGATTTTGAAATTTTTGTATGTTCTTTTGTTTAAAAGTAAATGGTTTAAGGTTTTCGTTATTATAGATTGTTCCAAAACAAAACTAAATAAACTGTACAAAAGCCACTAACAAGACAATTTACATTATTTTCAATTGTAAAGCCTCTTTATATAGCAAGTTAAAAAGTGCTTGATTCATTTTCTTATTCTGCTTTCTGCAGCTTACAGCAAGAGACTTCTTGCTTTATAAAATGCATACTAAAAGTTCTTCTATTGTGAAGAACATCTAATGCTTGTAAAAAATTTGCTTCTAAGAATGAAAAAAAAAATCAAATCAAATTTCTCAAAACATGCTTTTAATACATGGAGAGCAGTCACCTCATTTTAGTTTCATTAAAACAAACCAACTTACCCTCCCCAACACCCCATTTGTCTCCAAAAGTCCTTTAAAATAGAAAGGTCTAAGGTGTTTTTCTTTTATCACTTTGAAAGCACTTCAATATTCTATATTGACAACTGCAAAACTTTTATTCAGTCTGCATTTTTAGTGAGTCCCCACAGTTTTCTGTAGTGGGCCAAATTCTGAAAATACACCACCTTCTTGTTAGGGCATTGGCACAACCCTTAAACAACACTGATGGTATTGCTGTCTTACATCCTGCATCAAGTGACATCAGTATGGATTTAAAAGACATGTAAAAGATGTATCCTGATAAATACTACAATTAAATGACATAAAAAGGACATGTTATTTATATAATGTCCTACATTACATACTTTTCCTGTCCTCAGTCACTAGTAGTCTGATGAGAGGTGTAAAATTGAAATACTCAAAACATGTAAAGAGCTAGTAAAAAACCAAGTGGAATAGAAAAACTGGGCAGCAATCATTCTTATGGCATACAATGGGATCCTCTTTAGAATCCATTCAGGTGGACAGGAATGTTTTCATTAATTTACACAACTGGGCTATGACCTGAATTGCTCCATGAATTTCACAGTTTACCTGCTGAGCTGCTACTCATCATCTGCAACTCCCATTGAGACCTCAGGGTGAGTCACTGGAACACAATGAGTTCACCAGTCCCCTCTCTCTGCCAGGGAAGCATTTCTAATCAATAGCTTTTATTGCAATGGAAGTAACCACAAAGCTTTCAAGATCTGGGTTTATGTTGTAGTTAAAATGAGCTTAGTGCCATCTCTCGTGTGTAGTTACTTCACCAAGCAGCTGCACATTATAAATTAGGTCAAGGCTGTTTGTGCAAACTGGAGATGAAACAAAAGCAATGCTGAAGATGGTGATACTATCTCAGGAAAACCATCTTCGTATGTTTGATTTGTGGATGCCTACATACACACACATTCAGATACATATTTAGATGTGAAAATAGGTCAAATAAATTTTTCATCTAAATTGATTTGAGTGAGTACGCAATGGGAAAGTGCAGATTCCTATGGAAGATATGGTTATGTAAATCTCCATTGAGACAAGAGAGCTACTCCAAATATATGCAGACTGGTGTAAGTCCCTTACAACACAATTTCAAACCTTTAGTTGAAACCCCCCTAAAATAATTTAGAATTGGAATTCTTCTCATGGAGTTGCATCATTCAACTACATACACTTTGGAGTTTAAGAAGAGGACAAAGGTATTTAGAAAAAAAAAAGAACTCATACAAGCATTGACTATTTTTTTCTTATTTGTCAAACTTTTGTAGAAAATAGCTATAGTAACAAACATTAAATAATGTAAGCCAAATCCAGTGAGGAGTGGAGCACAGATACATATCAACACACATCTTCTAAGTCCCAGTTTCTCCAGGACTGAAGAACAGTGTTTTACATGTGCTAGAAGAAAACAGCAGTACAAACCATAACAGAAGTTCACTCTGTAGCACTAACAGCAGCCATGCTTCTCTAAAGTGAGAAAAATGCCCCACTGGAACTTTCAGGTCAAGAGGAACATTGCAATGGGATTACAGGATTGGGCAGTAAAGACTGAAGCTGCCCCAGAGAGTTTAGTCACTGCGCAGCAGTGATGCTCATTTGGTACCATTTAGATATAAAACTGATCTCTCTTGCCTATGTAAATTGATTATACCCTCCTGGAATTTGGTGGTTTTCTTAGCAAATAGAAGGATGACATGCAGGTTAAAGAAGAAGAACAACAATAACAACAACAATGGGAGAAGAATTAAAAACGAAAATGAGGGGAAATAAGGAAAAGAATAGAAATTTCTTTTGGGAAAACTAAATGTGTAAGAGTTAGAGTAACTTAGCACAATCCCACAAATCTCACTGTCCTTAAGAATCAGGATTGTCCTTTTCAGGAATCAGTCCTTACACAAATATTTTCTGAACAATTTTTAAGCATTGAAGACACCTTTTTTCTTTTTCCTGCTCATAAGCAGTGATTATTTTTTATTTTTATATAAAAGTTTCTTTAACAAATATATTTATTTGGGCCAATTAAACAAAACAGTACTGATATTTCAGATCCGTTTCTGTATATCCCTCTGAGAAATTCTCATGGTCACGTGAAATAAACTACACTAAGGTTGCTTGTTTTGTGCTTGGGGTTATTTTTAAGCATTTTGTTTGAAAAATGAGTTGCAATTCCAGGTTTAGGTAGGGGAAAAAAAAAGGATAACTGCCTTTTTCCACCTTCAAAGAACAGTTCAAATACATTCAGGACAAATTATGAACATGATTGTGATTCCTGTGGCATTTGAAGTCTTTGCCCATTGTGCAATGCACGGGGAATTATTCATAGCTATAAGAGGAAGCTGGAGGTCAGTCTACCAGCCTGGCTGGCTAGACTAAGACTAGTTGAGCCGATATCCAGGGATAAAAAAAAAAAAAAATAAAAATTACACTCATTCATCAGTATGAAATAGCACCCTATATGCAATTGTTCAGAAAGCATTTGGCTGGACAGTCTTAAGTTATAGAGAGTCTCAGTAGCAATACCTCAAACAAAAGAATTCCTAGGCAATAGATTTTCTGGCAGGCTTCTCTGCCATGGAAAGCAAAGTAATAAGTATGTATCATTGTCCTCAGTCTCCAGCAGCATCTCCCACTGACTTTGAGAGATATTGCTCATGTGAATCATGGATGATGTAAGAACAGCAGCTTAGGCAAGTGCATAGTTTTTCACTAGGAAATTTGTAAACTTACATGCCCAAATTTGATTTCCAGAGCAGTATCAGCAAATCCTGTCACTTTTATACATATATATTGGTTTTTGAACAAAACACTACAGGGATAATATAAGGGTGATTTGAATGGAAGGAAAAATATTTGTAAAGGAACTGAAGAAAGGAAATAGGTGAACTGTGGGGCACAACAGGACACGTTACCTTGCTGAACAGGACCCTTTCTAGAAGTGATGATGTGAATATAAACTTACATATAATATACAATATCATGTCTTGTGGCACAGAGATCCAAAACATGCTTCAGTAGACTGTGGAACTCTACCCCATTCATTCTTCATATGTACGGAAAACCCCTCCCCCATACAGCTCTCAAAAAAAAAAAAACAACCCCAAAACAAAACAAAACAAAAAAACCATGCAGGAGTTACACAGCACCTTGAAAAATCAGATTCTGAGAAAGCATTTTTGTCCCTTAGGACATGAGCATCACTCCTCACAGAAAATAATCACATAGCTCTGATGATATGAAAAAGATGGAAATTACAGTTCACAAGGCTACTAGTAAACAAATATCAAGAGAAAAAAATGGATCTTGGTCTCTACAGGTAGCTACAGATATACTGTGACTCCAGTGTGGAATCAAACCAAAGCATTTAATATTGTTCTAAGGCTACATTTTACAGGTAAACCTACCACGTTGTTTTTTGGGGGAAAAACTCTCCTAAATTGGTTCTTCTTAGGGTTAATTTTTGCTCATTCTACTTCTGCTTTTTCTTTTTTTTTTTTTTTTCTTCCTAATTTTTGAAGTTTGATCCCTAAAAATATCTCTCAGTGTTCAGGTGATTCTATACACCCGGGCTTTGAGCACTGAGCTCATAACTTTGAAAGGAGAAATCTTTTTTAGTGCACTGATGAAGTACTCACACTTCATTAAGCAATGAAACCTCTCCATGGTTCTACAGTGTGTTTCATGAAAGGACCTCAGCAGTTTATGCTTATAAATGCCTCCCTGCAGCAGACAGAAAATTTGGTAGTTAGTATTTCTGTGCAAGCAGAAGTGGTCCTTGAGACTTGTGAGAAAGGCATTCTGTTGAGGTGAACGTGTGCATGTAGGAATTCTTCCTCTCACAGCTGAGCAGAAGAAAACACAATAGGGGAATTTTAACTTGATTCAGGAAAATTGAAGAATAAAAAGCATGGTAGAGGAAGCTAGGCTTCGACATATAATTCAGGTAGGTGACGTCCAAATCTAGGAAAGATCAGGTAGGAATAATACAAGGCATACAGTATTTTACTGAAACAGGAGAATTGTTTAAATTGTGTTTAATGCTGCTTATTTAGACTATAATATCTGTGAAAGTTGTTGCTATCTTTTGCCTGGATTTAGTTCTAAAACCCTATTTTGATAAATAGGTGAAAATATGCTGTGCAGAATGTGATGAGAATTTGTGACCTCCTTATTTTATTCAGCTAGGAAAATAAGGAGGGAAAGTTCCCATGGAAGTTGTTTATTGTCTAAAATCATAAAATCACAGAATATTCTCAGTTGGAAGGGACTCACAAAGATCATTGAGTCTAACTCTTTAATGAAAGGTCCATATGAGGATTTAAGCTTGACCTTATTATCACCATGCTCTAAATGTTTGTTTATTCTAAGGGTCTTGGTTGTTCCTCCATTCAGACTACCTTTTGTTTTTAGCAATAGTACTATTTGAACTACTATTTTTACAATTCTTACCACAACAAAAAGCAGTAAGTAGGCAAGAAAGAGACCAGAATCTTCTGCACCCCAGATACATATACTTATTTTTAGGAAATGCCTCCCAAGTGCAAATTTAATTTCTTGCAGACTTTCCCTTTTCCCTTTAGCTTTATGTCTCCTGTAGAAAGAATTGTAGATTTAATACGAAGAACAAAATGTCAAACAGAAGAAAATAAAGAAGACTTACTTTTTTTCCACCAAGAGGAAAGTTAAAAAATCTCTTCTTATCAAGCGTAATAGAGAAGGAATGTTGTTACATATGCAGAAAAACTTTCTCAGGAGAGAAATATGGAAGAGAAATATTCAGATCAGTTGGGTCCAAAACTACAAGGTCTTCAAAAAGCAACCAGAACAACAAAAGCACCACATATTATTCATTGCAATAACATTACGTGCCAAAACATCAAGCCACTTCAGGAAAGAGGTAAATACAAACAATTCCCTTAGACTTCCTCATTTATGTCTACACTACAGGATCTAAAACTCTGAGACACGAGAAGCAGACAAGTTTCACCAAAGGTTGACTTTGTTCCAGACTTAATTCTGTCACTTCTTGGGCTAGTCATGGCCCTGTAAATTCCAAACCAAGCAAACTGAAATAATGTTTGTGTTGCTGGATTCTTTTCCTATTTTCTGATCATTATAGAAAAACAGTGCCATGGTTCCACTTTTTTCTAGCACCACCATCCTCTGTCTTGTCCCTTCCCTTTTTCCAGTAACAAACTCCTGCTGAAACCCTCATCCTCTGTGGCTAGTCAATATAGAAACAAGTAGGCTTTTTCCACAACCTGACTACTGGGAGGAAGGAAGGGGAAAAAAAATAAGTCATAATTCCTAACCTAAAGGCAAGAATATTTCATAGTAAAATCAAATAATCACATACTGAATTATTACAGCTACTAGCAGTTTTTGTCTTTGGCCTTTAGTGCATTGGAATATTTTATTATGTGGCCACCAGCTGTTAAGCAGAATTTCTTACCAGGGATGTATCAATGTAATTAAGTGTGATGAAAACCAGAAACTTCCAGCATGTTTTTCTGCCTTAGTGTAGGATAAACTCCATGTCAGTCCTTAACATATTTTTCTAAGATATTTTCATCCCCCAGTCCTACTACATCTATTTCAGTGTTTCACTATTTGCATCATTAAAAAAGATCTTCCTACTGTTTAAACTTACAATTAATTGATAAAAACCCAGATTATTTATTTCCTTTTTATGCCACTATTACAAACCTGATCTTTGCCATCAGGTCCTCCCTCAGTAATTTCTTTTGTACAGTACCTAACCCAACTGTTCACTTTTTTATTTTATAGTTCTGCTTTGTTTCTGATGTGTAATGGTTAAAACTGAATGCAGAATTCCAGCCTTGAGTACTGCCCAGAGCAGAATTGGATAATTACTTCACCATGTCTTACAAGATGTATTTCCATTTACAAGAGATAAAATGTTCCCTAGATTTTTTTACAACTTCATGGCTTTGCTAACCCCTGTACAGAATGTGATACATGCATACTCACAGATTCTTTTCCAAAGAAACAGTATTTCACCAAGTTTTTTCTACACCATATTTTTGCTGTCCATAATTTCTTCCTACGCCTAGCACCTTCCACTTGCTTCCACAGAGTTTTAACATATTTTTGGTCCTTTTTCTCTAATTTGTCAAAGCTGATTCTGAATTCAAAGCTTGCTCTTGAATATGTGGTTTCTCTTCCCCAGCTCTGCATTATCACAGATTTAATAAATTTGGTCTGTGCTCTACCATCCAGGCTGATTAAAGGAAAATAGCAAAGAATTGATTCCAGGAGGAATGCCTTGTGCTTGGTTTGTCCTTTCACTTTGACAGGCAATTACTGGCAACTCGCACAGTTATCCAGACAACTTTGCATGCAATTTACTAATTTAGAAACTTAACCTAGCCCAAGATTCCCTAGTTTGCTTAAGAGAATATCGTGCTAGACAGTGCATAAAGATATGTTAGAGAGTGCCTAAAGATTTGTTTTGGGTTACATGACATCTGCTGCTTCTTGACAATCTCTAACAATTGTTGAAGAATTTGTTTGTTGTAATTTGTTGCTGACCTACTGATACTCATCTCTTTCTTGCCTTGCTACTGCTAAAAAATCATTTTCTTGATTATTTGTTCCAAACTCTTCCAGGAACTGAAGCTAGCCTGGCAAGCTCGACTTTATTGCAAATTTCAAATTTGGCACTAATGTTCCCCTCTTGCAGTCTTTGGAAACATCATATTCCTTTAGGAACATTCTTGCAGGAAACCTCCAACAGAGGTTAGATTGCTTCTGGACAGTATTCTGATAAATATCAATGTGCATTTCATCATAGCATGTTCATTCATGTACTGCATGGGCATCAATGTCCTGAACAAGCTGAAATGTAAAGCAATAGACCATTTTCACAATGAATGCTTCAAATACTTCTGCAAGATGGTCATGTACCTGATGAAGAAGCTAAGAACAAAGTAGCAATAATGAGTGAGTATATTTTGCTATTTATTTCAGAGGTACTTTAATCTGCACTGAGACATTTAAGTTTGTAGCAGTCAAAGTACATATTTTAGGTCACGCAATTGCACTGAATACCTGCAAAAATCCACATGCACCTGACCTACCAAAGAATCACCACAGTTGTGTGTTGGGTCTGGCTGAGATGGAATGAACTTCCCGAGCAGCTGCCTATGTGGTGCTGTGGATTGACTTTGTGACAAAAACAGCACCAAATCTTTGTCTGGCCCTTATTCTGCCACTCAGTGAGAAGGCTGGAAGTGGAAAAGAAGATGGGACCAGACACAGTCAGGACAGCTGACCTGAGCTGGCCAAAATGATGGTCTGCACCACATATTACCACACTCAGCAATAAATTGGGAGGTTTTTCCTTCAAATGTAGCCATTGTTGGAGTCTGGCTGGGCATCAGTCTCCTTAATGATAAAGTGGCTGCCTCTCCATTTCTTGGGCTTTTTTCCCATTTTTTCTTCACTTATTAAACTGTGCTGATTTTGACCCATCTTGACCTTTCGTATTTTGCTTTTCCTATTCTGTCCCTTCCCTGCTGATGGAAAGTGAGAGAGTGGCTGGATGAGTGTGCAGCTTCTGGATGAGGTGAACTGACAACAGGTGTGCTAAATGGAACACAATTATCCCCAAAAACTCAGGTCATGTTTTTACAACATGTAAAAACATTCCGAGAAGTATCTCTAGCAAAGTGAGTAACACAAACAGCTTAGCCAGCTGGAAAAAATTGTTTAGCTATTTAAGAGTATACTGAATCCTGTTCAGACAATATTTGTTATATTGCATGCAGTAAGGATAATTTTTCTTTTGCACAAAGTAATTATACTGTAATTTTTGATTGATTCAGGACCATTAAAATAATTTAAGAAGCATAGTATGGATTTTACTTTGTCTACAGGTTTCTAGAGATTTTCTAAAATACAATGTTTTGATTAAAATTACAGGTGTGACTGAACCACCCATTTAGCTTTCATATCCATATTTTAGTTCTTTACTTCATCTTGTAAAAACTATTTTCTAGCTTTCCATGGAAAAAATGGAAGCCCACCAAACAGGCAAACCAACTATTTGTTAATGTTCACTGTACAAGTGATAGACTAGCAAATGTTGCTGGAGATATTGTTTGTACAATCCAAACTTTACACTGAAGGGCTCATACTTTCCCTGCAGATTGCACTTCAAGAAGCCACAGTTTCTGTGCATGACAGCAAAAAGAATTCATATACATTCTATATCAAAAATCAACTTATTTCTCAAATAACAATGTGAATATTGAAAGTTTTTACTGTGTATTTAGTGCTGGCAATATTTGTGTCATATGGCAGTTTTACAGGCTTTGAAACAAGAATTTTACTCCTGATTATCAGTTCAGACAAAAGGAATTCATCATCTACAGTCAAAGCTTTACATATTTTGCCAGAGTTAGGTCTGAATTCTGTATCTAGAGAACAAGATTTCCTACTGCTTTCAGTACTTAGGTTGCAATGCAATCTCTGTCATAGGTTTGCATGAATGTATAGATCAGCATTTTGCTAAATGATGTGTGAAAATAGTTACATACCTAGGGTGTTTAGATTTTGAAGTTTTATATTGCTTTAAATAGGTACCAAACTACTGCTGACATTTTAATAACTTTTGTGGTGTACTGAGTCCAGTACTGACAGGCATGCATTACACTGCAAAAACAGTGTAGGAGGAGAAAAATGACAGATCTCAGCTTCTCAGACATCCTAAGTAGATATTATACTTTAGGACTCTATAGAGAAGCAAGTTAGCCAGATGTTGTTACTGGTGAAATTTTTTAATATGCTGCTATTTAAATTGTCATTAATTATTTCCTTTGATATTCTTTTTTTTTTTATGTTATCCTGGGTGTAATGTTGAGCAGTTAAGTTGATGACCTCCATAAATTCTTTTGTTTTTCTGAGTTTGAGAATAAAAAATAAAAAGCAACAAAAGGAATTTTGACTTTTTTTTTAAATATTTTCTTCAGAACTCAGCAATCAAATTCACCTGGGCCTAATGCTTTGCTGATTTTTACTGCAGTAGCTTCTTTATTGTCTTTTCCAGCAAAACAGCCAGATTTTTAACATTTTTCTTTCCCTCAGGAAAATGTACCTGTCTCTGAGATGATATCTTCTGTATTGTCTATCAGTAACAAGACAAATAAATCTTTTAGTCCCTTAGCAGAATCAAGCTCAGTAGTTGCTATCTTTTTGTTGGTTTTTTTTTTTTTTCTCACTGATCCCAGGTTTTGCATTTTCTCTTTTATTGTAAATTCAAATCAGCAAAAACACTATTAAATTTAGTACAAGTCCCAAAGTAGTTCTTTAAAAATTACACTTTTAAAAAGGTAATCTGTTTATTACATTTATCTCTCACATTCTCCTTATGTATATCATCATATTTCTCCCTCTGAATCAGGCATCCCATTCTACACTATTGGCCACTAATCATTTATGGATTACAACCATGGAAGGTCCAGTACTAGTCAGGTCAGCTCCTCTGCAGTGGATGAAGCTATGTGAACTTCCACCATGCCAGGACACCACGTGTGTTTTTCTTATCTGCTCCAGAGGAGCGGTGCTGTTGTGTGTCAGTCACCTGCCACTGCATGGCAAAATAACTTCCTGTTTACCAAAGGCAATTCCCCCATGAGCTGAGCTGATGGAGACTCACATGTCTGGAGGTTTGACTTCAGCAATTCATACATAATGTCTGTGATTGCAGAAAGCATCAAGAAGTCCAGGCATACGCCCCAGAGCAAGGCAAAAAAGTGTGACAGCCTGCATTCCAACCATGCTTGCACTGAAGTGCATCCAGAGAAACAGCAATCATTGGAGGAGGCAGAATAATAATTCCAGCCTCACTACAAATTTATTGTCATTTTTAAAAGGGTATATTAGAAAACAAAAAATAATCTGGTGTTGTCTTTAAGGAATGAAATGGTCAATGGTGAAGAGGAGGAGGGGATGAGGGGACTCTTTTACCACCATCTGCATCTTTCAAAAGTGGCCTTCTTGCTTTGTGGGAGTATTTTCTAATTTAAAATATTAAATGTAGACATTTTGGAAGACAATAGGATTTATGGCTTGAGAGAGAATACTAAATTTCATGGTCTTCTCAAACCACTCTGTGTATTCAGCCATGGATCACCTAATACTTCCAGTCACGTATTGTTTCTCTAAATCTGAGTTCTCTAAGTTTTATTTGTCATATACACACTGGCAGCAGTACAAACAGTAAAATACTTTTTTTTGTTATTAATGCAATTTTTCAACCATCTGCACACTAAACAACAAAGATTAAACGCCTTTCATTTCTTAGCCTAAGTAAAATGTCAAAGGCTAATTTTGTTCTGTGAACAGCTGAGAAGTATTAGCAAAAGCTTTTACGGTCTTTTCAACATATTTATGGTTTCAGAACAAAAATGGTAGAGAAATAAATAATGTTTCTGGCCTCTAGCTTGAGACACAGCTTCTGCAAAATAAAAACAACAATCCTTTAGAAGAAGTACAAAGGAAAATTTGCTTTTTCTCATCAGGTCAAAGCTGAAGTTTCAAATGTTTGCAGGCAAATATTTTCCTGATTGTTTGCCACTTTTAACTATAACAGTTGCTTTACTGTCTTTTTCATCATAACACAAAGGCCTTTATAAATTTCCATGAGTGAAAACAACTTTTGCTTAGGGTTATGAGTTGGGCATTAAGATATCTTTCAGGAGCAATACAAAGCAGGAATCCATCCTCATATCTGTTCCACTCTGCAAATGAAAGAGCTAAGACCAAAAGTGTAAGATGATTTCCCCATAATGAAAAGAAAACAAGGAAAACTTGTAGTTTCAACTAGTTTCTTAACAAATTTTAAACTGATTTATGTGAATATGAACTGCAGGGTTAGTCGGAATTCCTTATTTGAATAATATTATAGATCTTTAAACCCATTTTCAGAGGATATGGATTGACACTAAGCTGTCATACACTCAAAATTAAGTGAAATTTTAGTACTTCCTAAAAATACCTAACCCAACCCAAGAGATAAACAATTTTGATGGTGCAAGCAACTTCTAGATTGCTTTCTTAAAATCTCTCTCTTTTTGTGATTTTGTTCACTAATACTACAGAAAAGATCATAATTATCACAGAATCTTTTTCACCTTGAAAATATACTGAGAGATGAGATTTTGAATAAACTTAACAATATGAACAAGGACCACTAAAAAGAGCTGCAGTCTATGATCATACTGGTGAACAGTGAGAAAAGGAGCTTTTCCTGTGTGTCTCAGATGACTGAATGTGGGGAGTAATTAATTCAGAGAGGAGGCTGGATTGAAAATGAGTCTCAGATAATCATTGTTCCCATGAAACAGTGTTTTCCACAGACACAAAACCTGCTGAGTCTCAGAAGCACTTTCTGTTTTATAAAACTCTACTGCTGCTTCCCATCAGCTTCTAATTATGAGTGATAAAACCTGGAGTTCCTCACAAAGGCCAGAAGTTTCTCTTCTGCTTCCACTCAAATCTGACCTAGCTACAGCTGTAGCTAAAGTTCCAGGAATGCACAGAAGACTGGCAAATCTGAGCTGAGGTGATGGCATTTCATGTGTTTATATGTATATACCTGTTACATAAGGTACTATGAAAAACCTAGGAATAATAAGCCAAAGGAAAAAACTACTTTCTTTTTGAACTTAATAATCTATTATTACTTTTTGGCACTTAATAATAGATTTTGAACAACAAATAATTACTTTGAAACATGATTAGAATTATCTAGTGCTCTCAGCACTCTGAATTTAGAAATTCTATAAACTGCAGTAGGATCATTTAGCATTTAGATGGTTACTTAAGCTTATTCATCAAAACCTGAAAGCAAAGGGCATTTTCCTACATTTTTCAATATTTTTCTTTTTTTTTTAAATATACATCTTGAACCACATATTTAAAATATTAAAAAGTTTCTATTTCATATGTGCAAATTCATGACTGAACTATGGATTCTCACTGTCTTCCCTGATTACTTCCAACATGATTTTTACTTCTGCTTATATAGAAGAAGAGAGTCCATATCTCTTCTGCTGGCTTAACCCCAAAATATATAGTACTTACTGCCATTATTAAGGAGAATGAAGATAACTGAAAATACTTATAAACAAATAAAATTTAGTTTTTTTTTTTTTTTACAAAAATGCATTTCAAGACATAAATAATCTCATGTAAGGACCACTGAATTTAAAGGGCATTTTTCATTGACCTCAGGGAGGGTTGCACCTGGCTTAGAATATAAAACTGGAAGCACTGACAGCAGTGGAAATGACTCCTTGAGGAAAAGTTAAAGCTGATAATGGAAAAAAGATGATGCCAGACAGAGTTTCCTCTGATGCAGAGAGAGTTCACAGCTCCCTATTGAGATGCACAACACAGACAGGAATCATATGAAGGCCATTATGCTAATTCCTGAACTGTTGTTCAGTAGTGGTTATTTTGAGAATCTCAGCATAGAATTAAAGAAAAAAAAAAAAGAAATCAAACCAAAACAAACAAAAGCTACAAAACAAACAAACAAAAGAGTAGTGAATGCAAAGGAAATACTGTAAAGTGTGGAGAAAAAGTTCACTTGCCAGCAAATGTCTAAAGGTTACCAGAGTTCATGAATATCTAAGGAAATATACTGACTCAGACCACAACACTTAATAGGTTTTTTATAATTATCACTTTCTAAGAAATAAAAAAAAACCCAGATAAAATAAATCCTCACAATTAGAAAGGTAGTTTAAGTATTTCATTTTTACCCGCACAAAAGAATTAAACTTTTTCTAGCCTTGAAAACAGATCTTTGAATTTTAAGATACATATGTAACATCCACTTCCACTTAACCCAGTGACCTTATTAATGAAAAAAAAACTGTCCTGTTCAAAAGTATCTAACAAGCTCTGTTCCTCTCAATTCAATGAAACTACACCAAGAGGATCAAGTCTTCTACAAATGCTACATTTAGCTGTACAAGAGTTTACTTTTTGGCCATGGCTATTCATCAATCCAATTAGCACAAGCAGTTGCCAAATAAATAGCATTTGCTTCCCTAAAGGCCTGCTGAAAATATTCTTATACAGCATTTTCTAAATTTCCTTTGTACTTGAGAAATATTGAAGAGTGCACACCAGAATTGCCAAGTAAGCCGCTTTGATTTATCTGTGTGGAAAATTTACCTTTTTCCAGGCTTCTATGCTTTAATATTATCCACAGGTTTCAGGACAGAACTGAGATCAACAAAGAAAGTTGATGAACTGGTGTATGCATTCATCTGTCTTAAATACAATTTTTCATTTTGCAGGCTACTCACTATATTCTCTTTACCTCTTATATCACCATTTATATAAAGCAAGTGATCTTTTAAAATTAAAAACTATGCCAAGTACCAGCATAGAACATATCTAGTTAATATAACATATTCTAATGTTATCTGAAGATAAAATTCTTTCCTGTTTGTGGTTTTTTTGCATGTGAAAATGCTCTCAAAAATGAGCTAAAGATTTTTTTTTATGGATGACATACACCATAGATATTTTGATTTGTAAAAAAATGGAAGGAAGAAAATAAATATAAGAGTACAAAGAAAAATCATTTAGCCAGTTACTAAAAAGTCCCAAAAATAAAATTGGTAACTAAAATACAGACCTTTTTTCTTTTTCTGTTCAATTTTCTACAGTTTGGGAATCCTGAGTCATTCAAATATTAACATGCTCACATGAAAATGAGAATTAAAAAATGGTGCATTTTATGCTTGATAAAAGAAATTGAGACATTTAGCTGAAGAAGTAATTAAGATGTAGGCATTCACCTGCCTACATTTCTTCTGGATTTATATTCAGCATACACCAAAGACACTATTTTTTGCTTAAATCATCACAATACAACTGTGCCCCCGCAGGAAGTACACAAATATAACACAGAAATCAAAGACTAATGCAAGAAGGTTTGCCTGCATAACTCAGATTACTGTCTATGCTGCTGGAGGGAGTGCACTTGGGAACAGTCTAGATAATATCAGAAAATTTGCCAGACTGCACTGACAGGTGTCAGCATTGCTATTTTTACTCTTCTTAAAAACCTAGCAGCCCCTTTTGTGACAATCAAACAGTAAATATTATTTTTTTAATTTTAATGCTTAGATAATAAAATATATCTGTTGGATTTTACTATAATATGTAATATGATGACACCAGACCTTAGTATTGAAGAGGATCTTATGCCTTCAACTGGCCTATAATTGCATAACAAGGCATCATCTTCCTATTTCAACATCTAAGATGTGCTTTGTTTTCTGCTTTGTCCTCCTGGTTCAATTGTTGGGTTAATTTCACAGTTCATAAATAAATTTCTATTTGAATATTGACAGTTCCAACTTTTATAAATTTCAAGTTTGCTTCATATAAATATTTCAACTACTCTCCAAGAGAACAGGCTGTTTTTATGGTGACCACAGTCAGAATGTCTCAGTCCAGCCCCAGCATAATATATGCATTTATATACCACAAGAAAATGTGTTGCACAATTTTTTCACCAAAAAAAAAAAAAAAAGGAGATCATAAAGTGCTTTTATTTCTAACACTTCTTTATGAATGGGTGGAGTATTTTAGAAAAGCCCCTTCAGAAAGAGCATTTCCAATGGACTAAGCCTTCTATTTTAGAACCAGTGCTCAAATAATTTCAGTGATTTTCCTAAACAGATCAGATTAAAAAATCAGAGACTTGATTCCTTTCCTTTCTTTTCTTGAACAGAATGAACAGAACCCTGTCAATTTAGCAGGAGAAAAAAAAAACACCAAAAAACAACAAAACTTTCAATTGGTTTTGCAGAGTAACTCTGGTCATGTCTTATGTCTGTCAGTTGTCATGCTTTCAGCTTTCCCTTTTTTGCAGAGAATCTCCCATTTGATCACAGTGTCACTTTGGAGCACTGCTAGTGTGCAGCAGAAGTTAAGGGGTTTATTTTTATTCCATCCCATGATTTTCTAAAAACCCACGCTCATAGATTCTAATGCAACCCTCCTCACACTCCCTTAGGAAAAGCAAGTTTACCAGGAGGAGCAACTGCCAGACTTTTCTGAGACACAGAGCATTCATTCCCTTCCTAACAGCTGTTCCACATGTTGATCCACAATCTTTCTGCTTGGACACTGCTGGGTGTGTCCAACCGATTTTTGAATTCACATTACACTGTGCAACGTGTCTGTGTTGGCAACTGATTGCTCCACTTCACTGAGGGCAAAATGTGACTCAGTAGCCTTTAAAATCACAAGTTTCTCTTTATATAACTCTATTAGCATTGTAAACACTTCTGGAAGGTGTGCTGTAAAACTGACAAACTTGCCACCCTTGAATAACTTCAAGCTCAGCAGGACAGCATTTAATTCTGCTTCCATTGCCACTTCTGCATTCCCAGGTTTCATACCAGTGAAGAAATGTGATTGAAATGCATAAATTTGGGTCCTCATTTTCTACTGGGGTATGTCACAGCCTTAACTTAAATCTTCTTTCATAGATTTCAAGGTCAGAAATATTATTCCATGGTAGCTTCTGACATGGAATTATCTGTAATGGCTAAAAATCTGATAAAGTTCAACTCTAGCTTTTCTTAGCCAAGTGATTACAGATCTGCCTTAGGTAATTTTCCATGCTTAATTGCCTGTATTCTCAGTCTTTTTCTGTGAATGCTTGGGCTTGGCTAGTAAGATAAACAAAAATCAGTCCTCTTTCAGCTACCTCACTAACATATCAGAGAAACAATCTGGTAATGCTCCAATTTAACACCTTTTTCCCCAGGTCTGTCCATCAGCAAACAATTGCAAACAGCCTTAATAAAACTTCTTATATACCATTTCTGAGTTTCCATATGCCAGAGAAAATTTTACCTTGCCAGTTACTCTTTAATCTTCCAGCCTCCAAAACTTCTATTGGTCAAACAGTATAACCAAGACTTTCCATACATCTTCAACAATGGAAAAATGTTATTCCAACTATTTAAACACTGTATGTCACTTAGAATATAGAGGCTTTCTCAAAACTTTACCTCCTCAAACACATTGCACTCCTGCAGCATGTGTTGATACTTTCAAGGTTCTGCTAAAGCCATAAAAAGGCTATTTCACTGCGCAGTGTCCCCCTAAAAGTACAGGTTCTATCACAATTTCATTTACCATTCTTAATTATAAAGTAAATTATTATATTTTAGGTATAACTTTACATACACAGAAGAAATTACCACATTTCTTAATCTGCTTCAATATTCAACCAATTTTGCCTATGACAACAAATCTATGATGTTTGTTCAGCATTTTTAAACATTTAAATCTGTTCTGTGTGTTTACTTGAGTCTTGATTTTATTACTAAATTGATAGTGCATGAAATAAAATCTATTATATCTGCAATGGTGAAGGCATTGTAAATATGAAAAGGAAGAAGAGATGGGGATGATCTACCTGTTACACACGTCATATGGCTGTAAAAATTAGAGGCTTGGACCTTTCTATGTTTTTGGCTCCTTCTTATGCCAGGCTTCTGCCAGATTTAATATATTAGCTCAGGGAAATATTTGTGTTCAGTTGAAGGCAGCTGTGCAATTCACAAAATAATATAACCAGATAGTCAAGCCAGATAAACACTTAAAGAACTTTTTGAAGACACTGGAAAAGCTGAGAGAAGTGGGATTTTTCAGCCTGGAGAAGAAGAGGTTCTAAGGTGATCCTGCTGAGACTTTCCAGTACCTAAAGGGGGGCTACAAGAGAGCTGGAGTGGGACTTTCTACAAGGGGGAAGGCTTTAAACTGAGAGAGTAGGTTTGGACTAGATATCAGGAAGAAATTCTTTAAGATGAGGGTGGCGAAGCAATGGTTTTCCAGAGAAGTTGTGGCTGCCCCATCCCTGGAATGTTCTAGGCCAGGCTGAGTTCTGCCCAAGCCAGCTGAGTGGAAGGTGTCCCTGCCCACAGCAGGGGGTTGGACCTGGTGATTTTAAGATCTCTTCTGACCCAAACCATTCTATAATTCTATGAATTTTAGAAGAGGTCTTGCCTATGGAAGCCACCATAAAAGGAGGATCTAAAGCTCTTAGAGAGCATCCAAAGGAGGGCCATGGAGATGGTGAGGGGCCTTGAGGGGAAACCACATGAGGAGCAGCTGAGATCACTTGGTCTGTTCAGCCTGGAGGAGACTGAGGAGAAACCTTATCATGGTCCTAAAGATTTCTCATGAGAGGAAGCAGAGGGGCAGACACTGATCTCTTCTCTGTGGTGACCTTTGACTGGACCTGAGGGAATGCCCTGAACTTGTGTCAGGGGAAGTTTAAGTTGGATGTTACAAAAAGTTTTTCACCCAGAGGGTGGCTGGGCACTGGAACAGGCTCCCCAGGGCAGTGGTCACAGCACCAAGCCTGACAGAGTCCAAGAACTGTTTGGACAATGCTCTCAGGCACATGGTGTGATTTTAGGGTTGTCCTGTGCAGGGTCAGGAGTTGGACTCAATAACCCTTGTGTGTCTCCTCTAGCTTAAGGAATTATAAGATTCTGTTATATGTATGACAACTAACAGGATGCATCTGGGAAATCTCCATTTTCCCGTAGATATGGCATTTATCAGAACTTATTTAAAAGAAATTGTATCACCGTCTGTTAGTATTTCTGACAGTATTTCGTTGCTTATTTTAAACCAGCACAATAACTGTAATTAATAGTTGAGATTTTCTTGTATTCAAATTATTATATTGCTCCACTAAAATCAATAGATCCATGCCAATTGATATGAGCTAAGGATTCATTCATTTTATTTTACATTATACTGAAGGGGTATAACATTTATTATTTTTTAAGTATACAAGATATTTCAAAGTTATTTTGAGATCAGAATCAGGCTCCTTCTATATTTTTGGGCTATTCTCTAGAGAGGATTTTTATTTTTTTTTAAATCTATAGCAAGAACAAGCAATAGTTTAGTTCTATTATAAATTCATTCCACTTATTTAGTTAAAAACATTCTTAATTTTATTTGTAGTGAAATGAATGTGATTATTTACATCAGATTTACTGTTGGGTTACCATCAGACAGACTTTGGTCTTATGCATACTATTGCTAAGTAATGAATATTGTCTGGTGAAATTTAATTATCTCAATTTTATGAGGCTTTCAACAGATAATATCACGAGCTGCAAAACTGAAATAGTTAGATTTATCATCACCTGATAATATTATCTGTGTCAACTTCCCAATTGTGCCTTTTTCACTATTAATGTTAGCTAGCAAAACTATATTTTCTTCATGAATAATTTGAAGTTAAAACTTTTGTGAGTAAATCCATACCAGACAAGTTAGGCTGTCTTAAAAGCGATGATTCACAGACCTTATAATCCTCAGTGATTTAGACATAAAGCTATGGACAACCTTAACAGCCAAGAGCCTCCATGATCAAGATTTAACATTTATTTGTACATGTTTCAGCTCTCGTTGCTAGGAAGATGTTAACATTTTTATTTAATAGTCTACATCATCCCAGGATGTAATTAAAATAGTCTATTTTATTACATGCAGTAATACCAGTCAGCATGACATGCACAAATTAATTTCTTTCAAAACTTTCTTATTCTACAGCAGCAGAAGAACCTTCTGACCAATTTAATGTTTGTAGGAAGCCACTGGGGAACTGATAAGATGCCATGACATAAAGTGCAGAAATGACATCCACTTCACCTTTCCTCACATCATTTGACAACTGTGCCCTTCCCACTACTCTGCAGCTTCTGCATAGATATCAATTGGCTAAAGCTTGGAAAACACAGCAGGAAAAATGGATGCATCATTAAGATGTTTTTCCCTTAAGCCTTTCATTCGTCCACCAATAAAAGATGGCAGCATTCATCAGTTTTAAAGAATTAAAAACCAATTAAAATAACTATGCCTTGTTTTTCACTCAAGGTGAAAGCAGTATTCAGTGAGAAAACGGAAAAGGAAAATGCAAACTTTCAACAATTTCCTGATTTCAAAACAGTTTGGGTAAGCTCAGATAACTTTTTGGACATTGCCTTAACCATTAAGAAATACAGCTGGAGTTTGGTTTTTTTTTTATTTCTTTCTATGTCTCTTTTTTTTATACCATCACTGCACATAAAGAACAATAAGCTTCAAAAGATAGCAATAAAAACTGAATAAGAGAGGTGGACTTGCAGTTCAAACACTTATTCTGTATCTATGGTAAGGATGAGACAAAGGATCATAGGGTAATTAATTCAAACTTAAACATAACTTATGAACTACAGGAGAAAAAAAATTCAAATTATGCAGTAGAACATCCACAGTAGTCAAAGATTTATAATTAGATGTGCAATTGCAAAAACCATAATACTGAAAATTTTTAGAATTTTATGCATATAGTAGAAGCGATCTTTAATGCACTCCAAACTTTAAATGGAGACTAAGAAGATAGCAAGAAATGCAAGTGTAGTGTATTCAAACACTGGAAAGTTCTGCTTTACTGTTTGTCATACAAAGTAATGCCAAGGATGCATTAAATAATATAAAGTGTGCAGTAAAAGTGCTACATTTGATATATATCTTAGTTTATATAAAAGAGCTGTTCACATTTTTGTAAGTAATTACAGCTTTGCTATTTTTTCCAAATAAGTTAACCATGAATTTATGATCCAACTTAATATACACACAATTCAATATCTACTCAGTTATAGGGCTGGTTATCACTCTATCTGGTACATAAGGAATTAGTCTGATCCAACTGTTATCCTTGAAAATTAAGTCCCACTGAAATTAAAATAATAATTTTAAATGTTTTTACTTGATATTCTAGAAGTCTTATAAAACTGGTAAGTAGTTAATTAATCTTTGAATATCAGTCATGCATTTTTGGAAAAGCATTTTCAAGAATGTCTTGTGCCAGTGTTTGTAGAAAATTTTGTTAGATCTCTAATCAATTTAACTGCCACATTGCATTTTGACAATTCCTCTGCACCAGGCAGCAAAATGCATGCTTACACTCTTTGGATCTACTTCCAAAAACCTAACTATGGATGGAAAAATGGCTTCTGCCATTTCTATATTTTATGTGGCTGAGCTTAAACCATGGGTTTTATCTTGTGCTTTTATTTTTCTCTTTGTTTCCTGGCAAATTTGTTTTGTAGGAAAATACAGGAAAAAAAAATCTGTCTCAGTTCTTCCCCAGTGTTATAGCCAGATGCCCTTAAAGATATTTTGTATAAGAACTTTGGTACATCTAATTTTAATTTATGATTATAGAAACAATTTTTAGATAGGAAAATACATATTTTCTCCATCCATGTAATAACCACACAGTATTGCCCTAGTATGCAATGTTGCAATGGAACAAAAAAAAATTAGAAAGAGAAAAGAATAAAATGTCTCTACTTTCAAGAACGATTCAAGTATATGGTTTCCTAAAAAGCAGACTAAATTGCAGAAGTTGTTATAACTTCAAGAAATATCACAACACTGATGAAATGAAAGAGAATAACTGACAGATGCTTTGTGTGAAGTTAATCTGAATGAGAAGCAAGGCTGATCTGACAGAAGCAACAAATGCAAAGCAGAAAATACACCATTCATTCTTAGTATTCTCCTTGAAGGATGGATACATAAAGAATGGTTGATTGCCTGATCAGAAATGCAGAATTTTTCTGTGCTTTTTTTTTTTTTTGCAAAAAAAAAAGGCAACCACAACTAAAAATTACTTTGAAACCATCTTTCTGCAAAATGGAAGCTGTGTAGCTACAGACAAAAGTATTGATGAAATACTGTATTGATCATCTGCACTCTATGCTTGCACAAATATTTGCTTCTTTATAGTGAGTTGATATTGGTAATTTTAACAAAATTGGAAAGCAGCCTTTTTCACCCCCTGAACTCTGCTCTATGAGGTAGTATGTTTAAAAGTGAGAACTATATACATTCCTGGGCACAAAAAAATCCCCAGGCATAGAAAAAGTATAACTGGACATGGGAAATTCTTTCCATTTGTCATGATGACAACCCCATTTCCACCAATTCTTTTACACAATATATTGAAAATATCAAAAATTATGTTGAACCTTGTTGCAGTTTCTGCATCTTCAGAGAGGAAAAGATCTATGTTCTGATGAAAACGTTTAAACTGCTCTGCAAAACCATGCAGAGCTCCTTAAATGCCATTTCACTGAACTTCAGCTGTATTGTAAATATAGAGATATAAGCTAAATGCCAAATTCATATATAAGAGAAATGCTGCTAGGATAATCTTTCACTTTTGGCTTCTACAAACCCCAAACCAAGATGACCTCAAGGTGACATCTAAATTCTATTGCAATACCAAGACTAAGATTGAAAAAAATATATTTTAAAGACATTCACACTCTGTGAATTTAAATTTTTGATGTCTGCCAGAACAATGAATCTAACAGTGCTGCTCTGAAAATTTAGCTCTTGCTACAGCAGAAATAAGATTCTCTTCAACACATTGTGCAGGCAAGAAACAAGCTGAAACAACACGATTAGGAGACCACTCACCACAGCTGCAAACAGACTAGAGTAAACCATTTCCTATTTGCTCAGCTGCATCTCTATTCCCATACTAAATAGGCCCATATTACTCACTGATTGGGTGCATATTTATTCACATATACATCACTTAACTATCTCACAGGCAATGTATTTATTTATGATTGCAGAACTATGCCTCAAACTGTGAAAGAGTTTTGCTTAGAGACACAAACCAGAAAACTAACAAGTACAAGTACATCATAGCCATAAACTTCTGCTCTACTGACAAGATGATCTTTCTGCATCTAATTGTTGGTTTAATACCAGCTGTTCATTCCTTCTGCATTTCAGGCTCCTGTTTTGACTACATGAATGTAGTCAGGGAGCAGTGCAGAGAAGGCATTGTGTTGCTGGCTGTTCTTTCCGTAAGTGCTTACAAGAAGAAATTCTCTGAGTGGAAAATTACTCTTTTGAATGGATACTAGCACTGTTTGCCAAGTACTTAAAGGAAACAATTACTCCCATGGCATTCACAGAGTATGGTAAATTATGAAAGCATTTTTGTCTCATATTCTCTTATAAATGCTGTAGGGTTTTATTCTAAGTTTCTCTAATGTTTGTTGGTCTGGACAAAACCTAGCTATCTGTCTCCTCAGCTCTGAGATGAATTTGATTTTGCTAGCTTTCTTTTTAAGTCAGCACGAGTTTTATGTAGAGTTAAGAACAGGCTCAGACAGGGTCAGTTTTAAGTTAACATTTATATTCAGTATTTTTGGTAGTTCTTTAGTTAAAGTAAACTGAACTTTTTTAAACCAGTAAATAAGTAGGTAAGTCAAAGCAAAACAGATTTTGAGGGCAAATTAGCAATGGAAGTCCCCAGGTTCAACTTACCTGAATATCTTGTCCACAGTTTGAATTAAAACAAATTATGCACAGCTACTACATGGCTCCATACATGCTTAGGGCAACACTTGCTCCCACTTTAGGAGACACAGTTTTTCTGTTACTACCATGCTGGACTAAAGCTGGACAAATATATAACACCTCTGTGTATTTAAAATTTTCAGAAGCTCACAAAATCCAGTAGTGCAGCTAAAATGGGCTTGTTAAGATTTCTATTTGTTCTGTCCCCCTTTTTTTCAGCTACTACAAGCAGATGGGCATTGGCACTGGTGTCTGTAGATTAGGACAGTTAGACTTTCAGTGGTATTACAGAGCAAAGTAGAACAGCTGGGCTGCCCTTTGATGAGTCAAAAAAAATGTGTGAAAAATTATTATAGACACAGGGCTCAAATTCTACATGTGCTGAACCATCCACATTTATGGAATTTCTCCAGCTTGTAACGTAGCAATCTAATCTTCTTTCTGGAAAGAATGTCCATAACTATTATATTTGCAAAATTATCTCTATTAATCTGAGCCCTTGTATGTCACTGGACCTACTTCCATTGACTTCAATAGTCTGAGTTAGAGTGATGATGAACACTTACTCTAAATAGTTTTAGACAAAAACCAAAATAGTCAAGGTTATACTTATATAATGCTTCCTAGTCTATCACATGGAAAAGTATCAGATGAGTTGAGATTTTACCTGCAAGGAATATGAAATTTTAGAAAATGAAAACTGATACACAAACCATTCATATTTGTATTCCACATTCAGCAAATAAATATTTTCTCCATTCTTTTATAAAGTCCACTGCAAGAATGCAAGTCTACTTTCAAGTTTTAAAACTTTCTTTATCAGTGTGCTGTATTGTCTCTCTACAGAGTATTCAAGGGGTGTGTAACTTCTGGAACTCCAGGAGTGAGTAACAACCCCATGGGGTAAGAAGTACCATACATGCACACAGAAGAGTAAATTACTCTTGCAAGGGATTGCAATCAAAATATGCAATTTGAAAGTAGGCAATGGGTGGGAAAAGAAAACAAAGCACGACAAAGAGGAGAAAAAAATGGCCAAGGGTGCAGAGAACAGGTTCTCATGACCCAGGAATTAAGCAAAAATGCCCATTAATGGTGTAGGAATGTGCTCTGGGTTTGTTTTTGTGCATTCACACAGACTCTGCAGTGATTAAAGCCGTGGCTAACCACGGACAGACTGCAAATATAATGGCAGCATTGATTAGAAATGTGGAACACTAAATTGTGTGAGGAATAAGGCAAACACAGACTTTTTCATTTTAAATTTTAGGCTTCCGGTTAGTCGCTGATTTAAACTATTGCCATCCCAGAAATCTAAGGAAACACACCTGTCAATCATCATATCAGCAGAATGCTATTTTAGTGGCATGATCCATGTTATTTGAGTATATATGAACTTCCCATGCTTTGTTTCACTTGCACAAGATCTGCCTATGGCACAGCTCAAACGTTCAGAGAAAATGACTGCTGCTGTGTACATTGCTATTTCAGGTCATATGGCACTTGCTTCGACAGAGGTTGCTAATTAAGCAATAACAATTAAGGCACTGGGCATTTCCTGCAGACTAATGACCAACTAGGAGGAACTGTGCCAAGGGCCATTAACCCCAGCCAGTCACTCACTGTGATGGAACAGATTTCTTTGAAGAATATTAATGTTTGAAAATAGCAAGGACAATTCTGGACATAATATAATTGTAAACAGGAATTACTCAAATTAAGTACATTGTGATGGTTTGTGTAGTAAACTCCAGGCCTCTTCTGTATTCTGGGTGACAGAGGAAAATGGATAGCAAGAAAATGGCACATCAAAGAATATTAAATGCCATTAAGTGCTCAAGCTCCTCTAAACTTCTCTCTTCACACCTGCCTCCTTGTACGTTTGCACTTCTGATGACAATTTGTAACTTTGGTTATCATCAAAAATTCTGATAATTTAGCAAAAGCAGGTACCTACCAGTGCTGTTGGTAAAAGCTCTGCACTCAGGAGAATACAAGGACTTACAATACACTTCACTGCTTTCTTTGCACTCTATGGTCCTGGGCGGGCAGATCTGTGAAACTCTCTGAGACCTGACAGAATTTCTTACCAGAAATACAGAAGAGGGTTCAGGCTTGGACTAAGCAGCTCTTCACCTTTATTTTCATAACATTTGCAGTGAAATATTTCTGATAGGGTCTTTCTGAAAACAGTACTACCAAACACCAGCCTGCTTGTCAATTACTGTTTTCTCAAATTAGAACAGTTTACCTTTTTATTATCCCTGCAAGAGATTCTTCACTTTCCTCCACACAGCCAGTTCTTATTTGCAACAGCCATTAACATCTCCTAATTTAAATTTTACCCACAAATAACAGAAGAAACCCAGAAGGCAAAGAGGAAACCAGCTAAGCAGATATGTGCAAGTCATCAATTACTTTCTCCCTTCCACAAGTAACTTATTGATAAGGCTCTCATCCACAGCCACCTTTTTCTCAACCCTGCTTCCCTCATCCGCTGGTGGTTTTCACCTCTTTAAATACATTGATTCAAAGAAGTGGGTTAGCAATGAAGCAACCATTGCAATTTTCTATCTCCAAGGTGAAATAAGCAGCTGTATTAAAACTATTTTTAACTAAACACATTTCTCTCAGGAAAAGGAATATGACTGCAGAATCCCTTCCTGAAACTTTTATGACTGTTTAAGACTCTTTTTCTCTATTACATTTTTCCTAATAGCTCAAAAACCTGATTATCACCTACGTTTTACTCACAGTAAAGGATCATACGTAAAAACTTGGGAAAAAATTATGAGATATTAATCAGCTACAATACGTAAAGAAAGATAGTATGTTTATTGGAAAAAATGTCTGGAAATGCATTCTTTATTTTTGATTTTCCACATTTTCTGTCATTTTACATTACTAATGCATCAGAAAGTTCCTACATTTAATCTAAAGCTTCTGAATTTGCTTGTAGAAGTAAAACACATCCATGCCAACATGTATCTCCATAACATGGGTATAGGAAAAACCCAAAATTTTGTTTTTGTATGGACACCTGCAGTATATTTGTACTGCCTAAATCATTACATAATAGATGTTTAGGCTCATCTGAACTGACTAAGAGCAATCAAAGCAATAAAGAATTAATGTTACATAATTTCAACAATTTCTTCAGAAAGAAACAGAACCCAGAACCCTCCTTTTCATTCTTTCTTGTTTTCTCTTTGTAATGCCTCTTCTTTTTAGTCCTTTGGGTCATTTAAAACAATGGGAAAAACATTTAAACTCAACATTTTTAACTTAAAGACAGATCTTATTTTCACTCTAATATCATATTTGTCTGCTGTCCTATGACTTGCCTTCATCACTATTGTTCATCAAATGTATTTTTCAAGGTGGTGAAAACAGAGAAAGCAACTGTAGAAATTCCAGAGTCCACTTTTAAATACTATAAAACAGCAGCTGAAGTTTCCACAGAGATCAGGGCTTTATCATGCTTGGTGATAAAGTGCCTTTCCAAACCTAAAGAACGTTAAAATATTTAAATTTTTTAAGGCCATGGGGAACAAGCAAAACTCAAAGTAAAATAATAATTTAAAAAAGGATATTATGGAATATTGGAAATTATTACAAGAATAGGGTAAACCTGTCTTAAGTTCCAAGAAACTTCTGAAAAACATGAAAGAAAAGGGGAATTATGCTTGAGTTATTACTGAGTGCTAAATATTCAGATGCTTCTGTCTAGAGGATTAAATGAGAAGAAAATGAAATAAAAAGTCTCTGACGAGGGAGGTAGAGCTTCTGACCTCCCTTTTTTGGACATGAGCATTTATAAAAATCCACTGGCAGCACATTAAGTATGCCATATGATATTCCAGTGGAATGAAATGAGGAACTATTTAAATATCTCTTGCTGATTCACCTGAATTTTTCAAGCTCTTCTCAGAAAGAGATAGTTGAGGACCTTTGTTTTATTGTTTAAACTCCTCTATCATTTTAACCATGTAACACAGGCAAAAAAGCAGGAAAAGAAGGAAGGAAAAGAAGGAAGGAAAAGAAGGAAGAGAAAAGATGAAGCCCTGCTTGAAGAGCAGTCTCCAACTAGATATTCACCACCGCACAAACACAAAACTACATTACACACCAATTCTTTGGGCCTGATCCTATAGTTTTATGAGCCAGAAAAAATCCTGGAAAACTACACCAGGAAAGAGACTGTCTTAAAGCAAGACAGATGCTCATCTCTTTTGCATTCATTTGTTTTGCCAATTATAGTTGTGTTGGTGAGAAGAAAACAGTCACTGAATTTCCTGTGTACAATTCCGCTGTTATTTATGGCTGATTATTCAACCTACCTCTGTCAGTTTTCTAAAATCTTTCCACAATCACACTGAAGACAAGAATCTAACTAGCTGAATGATAATTATTTTTTAGGGAAAAGAAGGTTGGGAATAATTTTTTTTTTTCCTCAGGAATACAAGTTCATCTAGATTAAAATTTCTAAGAAAACCAAAGTAGTTTAAGAACAATATCTTCATGTGAACTTGGTTTTCCTTTGGTTTATATTGCTTTGCATGATATTTTAATTTTTTGAAAATACTATTTTTTTAAGTTATTGATAGAAATCAATTTGCTATTATCAAATTCCAATATTTCAATGTTTCTACCTCTGAATTGTATTTCTACAGAGTATTTTCCTCAGGACAGAAACCTTTTCCAGACACAGATACTAAATACCACAGGGAAACTTAAATCAACTTACCATTGATACAGAGCTATCAATTAATCCAATATCAAACATTCAAATACCCAGGCCATAGATATTAAGGAAACTACATCAATTTCTTCAAGCTTAGTTATATTTGGCTGCCCTGAGGTTCACAGCTGTAATAAAGTCTTTCTTCTCCTAGTTTCAGCTCCATATTCTCTAAATCAAGAGGTAGTTTCTGGCTGGCATTTTAGGCTCCTTTACAACATAAGTTATATAAGAAGTCTGACAGACTTGCTCATCTTTACATTTTCAATTTTGGGGATTACTCTGTTTAGCCACTTATGCTGCAGTGATCTGTGGCAGCTCTGTGGATTTTCAGAGTTGGCCACAGAGCACTGATGGTGCTGCTCTTAGCATTTTTCAAAGGAATGATAAGAGAAAAAATAAGAATTGTACTGTCACGTGCTGTTTTGAGCAGCATTTCCAGATCCTCATTTAGAGAGAATGATGGTGACTTGGCACATAACTATTTCAGCTTAACACTGGTTAGATGGAAGAGGTTACTAATTATACAATAGCAATTAAGACATGGGGCTTTTCCTGGAGATTAATGACCAGCTAGAAGGAATTGTGTGCAAGGCTTTTAACCCCAGCCAGTCACTGCATTGCAGCAGAATCAGATGGCATTCTCTGAAGGATTTTGCTTTTCAGAATAGCAAACATGGGTCTGCCTGTAAGTGCAGAGCTTTTCTGCTCACCTACAGGGTACGTCTAGTAGCAGATAATGAGACCACAAATTAATTAAAGGCAGATGCACACAGAAAAAAACCCACATAAATCATACCCTCCCCCCCCCCCCCCATACAGCTAAATATAGATTAACAGTTGAATGCTCTATCATGCATTTTAACTTTTCATTCCTTTTAGAGATAGGATTAGATCTTTCACTGATTTGAATCAGGCAACACTGACACATAAATTAGCATTTTAAATCAGAACTAGCTTGAGTATTTGCAGGGAGTCCCCCACACGTAACCATTCATTATGTGCTGGCTTAGTTCTTGAATACACCATGTGAGGAACTGTTTCCTTTCTGGATGAAGTTGAAGCAGAAGCCTCTCATTATTAGTTCATATCCCACCTCACTGGAAAGCAGAAAGTTGAACCAACTTCAGCAACATTAGCAACCCCCCTCAGTTAAAGTTCCTCAAAAAGACAGTGATCGAAACCACCCCTACCACTACTGCTTGGATTTCCAAACTGTCCCACAACAAACATCTGAGCTCTTCCTGATCTTCAGGGTGCCTCATCTTCCTCCCCCTTGCAATCTACACCCAGTCATGGCCTGGATCCACTCATGTTCCTTCACTCTTGTCATTTTCTTTTTCTCTTTTAACCTAATTTTCTTGTTTTTTCTTTATATTCAAAAGAGGTATCGCTTTTCCCAGCAGCATTTCCACGGCAGTTTTACTTGTGGCTCTAAAATAAATAAGCTGCACTCATCTGACTCATCTGGCTGTGGAAGGAAGAGTTTTGGGTTCTGGCAGCAGATGGACTACTGAGGCAGTACCAAGGGATGCCCAGGGGATTTGCTGCTGACATGAGAGGAAAATGGAGTGCTGCTTCTTCAAGAGTATAAAAAAAAAAAAAAAATAGGGGGAAGTTTCTGAAGGTCTGAGACATTAACTGCTAAACCAGTCCAGACTTCTTTATTTGCATTTTGATGTAACTTTTGGAAGTGGGGACCTGAGTGAGCTGCCATCCAGGGTGAACTCCGGGTTCCTTCATCCAAGGGTGTGCCTGTGGCAGCAGAGGGAGCAGGAGAGCAGCTGCACAAGGCTGCTGCCATCATCTGAGCTTCTGTAAGGACGTCTCTGAACACTGAGGTACAGTTCTGTCCACCAACCAGCACCCTGATTACACGATCCCTTTTCACAGCTTATGCTGGTACAATAATATGGCACAGCTCTCTAGGTAAACAAGTGAGTCAGAAAAGGAAAATGATACCATCTTTAAATGTCATCTTGATCATGGGAGCTGCTGAAAGTGCCTTCTGCATGGCAGCTCCCTGACAGTCCAGTCCCTCGGCTGCAATGAGCAGTTTGCTCAGAGTGAAACAGAATGCTAAAGCAGCATCCACACCTGTGCACACACAGCCACTCCACACAGCACGGGCATCCCAGGCAGCTGCTGCGAGCCTGCTTCCTGCCCAAAACTGGGACAGCAATTCCTGTTCCCCAGGTTTCCATCTATACACCGTGAGAAGGTCCTGCCTGCTGAGGAGCAATTGCAGGGATCCCTGACCTACCCCACAGCTGTCCTGGCTGCTCTTTTCACCTCTGTGCCTGTGTTTTTACCTATCCCGAGGGCCAGGCTGCACATGAGGGATTTTCCCGCGGGCCTCACAGGTTCCCCTTTAGCAGCACTTCTGCCATGGGCCGTGCTGTCCCCTGCTCGCCATCCTGGCACCGCTGTGACCTGAGGTGATGAAGGGTGATGGGAGGAATTCGGCCAACACCGTGTCCCAGCCCCGGCCCTCCGGCTGGCAGCACCAGAAAGGAAAGGTGGCGTGAGGCGCCAGGAGCAGGAGGTGGAGAAGGGGAACAACAACAGCTGCCGTGGGCCCGGGCAGGGGGAGCGGGGCTCGGAGCAGGAGCCCGGGAACAGCTGCTGGGGTCCGGGAAGGGGGATGAGGACCCAGCAGGGCTGGCCGGGATGGGGAGAGGATCTGGAGCAAAACGCGCAGAGGAGTGGAGGCAACAGCTGTTGAGGATGAGGCGAGGCCAGGGAAGGAGCCGGAGGCAGAAGGGCAAAGAAGAAAACATCCCGGCTCCGAGCCAGGGCGGGGGCAGCGTCCTGGGAAGAGAAGGCGCGCCCGTTCCGCAGGGCAGAGCCAGGCAGCTGCTGCGGCCCAAGGAGAGGCACCGGGAGCCAAAACAGAGCCCTGGGAACACGGGCAAACAGCTGCAGGGGGCTGGGAGGGATGACAAAGCTGGAAACAGACTGTGGTGGATGAAGGAGGGCACAGCTGCTCGGGGACAGACGGGGAGAGGAGCAGGAGGAGAATCAAAAGCCGTCAGCAAGGGGAAAGGAGCCAGAGCTCATCCCAGTGGAAAAGGACTGAGACACAAAGACTTGAGAACATTCCCATTTTAAGAGTCAAATATTTCTTTTTTTCTTTGTACAAAGTAGTTAAATTGTTTTGTCTCCTTAAGTACTGCCCGAACAGCCGAAGTGGGGAGCACCACCCGCTGGCAGCCGCACGGACCGACCGGCTGCGGGCGCTGGAGAAGCCCGGGGTGCGGAGCGGCCGCAGCACCCAGCCCTCTGCCGGGTGCTCTGGGGATGAAGAGGCTCCGCCATGCTCCGAGAAAGGCTCTGCAGTCTACAGCAGCTTCGGTCAGCCATCGCCTGGTGCAGAATAGCTCAAAATGCACCTGGAGATTACATCCAGACGGGGTGCAGTCACACTCCCAAAACACTGCTGTTGGCTGCGGTAAAGAGGGTTTGAAAAGGTTTTGTTCTGATGTTTTGGGTTTTCTTTGAGTTTTTTAATTTCATTTTTTTTATGGCAAGGTGCTTCAAAGGGCTTCCCCTTTGACAGCGCTGCACTCAGGTTAATCCATGCTCAGGCTACAATGTGCTCTTGCCCTTTGGTGCCTGGGAACTTCAGTTTGGGGCAGTGACCTCTGTGCCTGGCACAGAGCTTTGTAAGGAAGATGGATAATTGCACCTAGGTTGCTTCCTCCTCAGGCAACATTCTCCTTTAGTCACAGCAGGATAGTTGCCTTTGACCTGATGATGTCGTTAATGAGGCCAGATATTGATTAGTTCATCTCCCTCCAAGGGCATCTTTGTTCACGTGAGAGTTTCCTACTGAAACCTTCACCAAGATGGTTACACCCTCTTAGTTTCGTGAGGCTGCCTAAGCAAACTTAAGAGCTGGTTCTGGTGTAACTTTGATCAGCCATGAAGGTGCTGTAGATGATATGCTTATCTACACACATGTATCAGAGGAGTAGCCAGTACACCCTATTTTCAATGGTGCTCAGCATAGTCCCTTTGATTATGTTAAAGGAGATGAAGAAAGATGTGCAGAAGCTGCATGTACAGTATCATGTCTACCACAGCAAGAACTTGATCATAATGAAAATATTGCCCTGAGTAAGAGAGCTCTTTGTAATCCAGTTAAGGAACTGACCTGAGACCCCTGAAAGAGCATCCTGGGCAGCAGGGGCTTTGCAGGTGGAAAGTGCAGCCGCCAGACCGTGTCCCCTGTGAGTCTGTGCATGCTCCAGCTCCCGCTTGTGAATGAGGGCTGGGGCTGATGGCAGGCAGCGTGATCGTAGTGACATAAAAAACTGTGAAAGGGGAAAGAGCTTCCACATTTAGACTCGTACGTGGTAGATACTGCCATGGATACCAGTGTTGCTAAGCGTGCTGCTGCTTCCTAGGGAAGTCTGTGCTCGTGGAAGCACAGGCTTGTGGGACTGCTTTGATTTAAGGATAGTATTAATGTATCTTGTGGGGAGACACACAGCACTAAGGCAGGCCCATCCTAGATACTGCAGAGATGCAAAAAGCTCAACTATAACTACTTCAGGTCAATAATTTTTGTTTTAATTACTACAGGGAAATTGCTACTGTAGACCAGGCTGTCAGTAATAAGTGTAGCTAAAACTGAACTTAATGGAGCAAGTTCTATTTATCCAGGAGACAATCCAGTATTTGTAATGTTATTTATTACTTTCCCCTATTTTACATGGCTTTGCTTTATTTCTCTTCTATTACATTCTTTTTGTAGTTTCTTTAGCACACAAGTCCATACCTTTTCTTTCATCATCTTACAATTCTCTTTTCACACTCTTGCTCTCTGAGCATATGGAACTCATTTTTTCCCTCTTTCCTGTTATTACTTTTTTGAATATTTCTGCTGTGTTCTCAAACTCATTCTGTTCTTCTCCCACTTTTGTTCTCAGCCACATTTGCATCCTTATGCCTCTTTTTCCACATACAGCATGAAACTACAATGAAATAAGATAAACAGAAATATGCTTGTGCTAAAAATGAAGGCTATGGAATTTTTATGTGAGTAGCAGAGCTATTCTCCTCTTCTCTTTCTTTTGGTGCCATTTAACATCACTGAAAAAAATAACTTTATTAAGTGAACAATTTTTTTTTTTGCCTTACAGATCTCTGCCATTGAATTTATTTTCTAATAAAATAGTTCTCCATGAGAATGACATCCCTAATCTCCCCATAAATAATTCATTATTTTGTTCAGTTTTCAAAGGATATAATCAGTAATAAAAAGGAGGCATTGAAATTAGCAGCCGCTTTACAAAGAAATGCCATTTTGTCTGCCTTCCTCTCTGTTAAGGCACTGTAACCACTTGCCCCTCTCCTCCTAACACTTCTGGGTTGTCAAAGTATAAAGGTGTGAGAATATGCCTTGGCACTTCTTCCTTTATTGGTTATACAACTTCTGCTGGCATCTAGAAAAATTAATATTGAGGCCAGAGTGCCTGAATAATTTCTCATCCTTGCATTTGTTAGTTCACTTAGCACCATTTAGGAAGTCTAGACTAAAGATAACCATTATCATTAGAATATGGAGATTTCACATGCTTATTGGGATGTTGTTGATGCTTTTTGATCAAGAGACAATTAAATACCAACTCTTTCAGTAAAGCCCTAAAACATTATTGTTTTCTTAAGTGGCATCTTCATTCAGGGCACGCTGGTATTGAGGCCATGAATTAATATTTCTGTAGCATTACGGTAGCAGTGATCATTCACTTACACTCTTCATTTTGCTACTTTGGCATCTTTCAGGTATTTTTCCAAACAAGGTTTAGCTCAATAAATGTTCTGCTATGACAGAAAGAATCCAGTGTTAATTTAAAGGAAAAATACTTGAGTATATTATCGGCCATTTTTTAGGAGACTTCTGTCTCAAGTTCTTCAGTTGGAAAACATTATGGAACTTATTAGAGCTTAAACCAATGTGGCTATTAAAAAAAAATCTATAAAATGCCATAAATATACCAAGTTCTTTGACATAACAAGATTAACTACTAACTATTTCAGATACTGTCGACATCTGAGTGTCCCTTTAACCATAGTACATCAAAAAAAAAAAAAAAAAAAGAAAAACCAAAACCAAACATGCCTATGTATTACTTTTAAAAGCAGGGAACAACCAATTCTCCTTTGCAGGTGAGTAAGCAGCAGTCCCAAAGTGGTCAGAAAAACTAATGAATGCAATGATATGCTAATGGCTGTGTCATCTTTAGGTAATATAAGTTACAGCTCCAGGCTTATGTTAAATGGTCAATAAGGTTCTCATTTCTTTAATACCTGCTGGCTCCCAGAGAGATTGTGAAGGACCAAGCCATTTGGGCACTATATCCCTCATTCAAGTAACTCAACTGAAACAAGGCAGCCATTTCACATCTTAATATCAGCATAGATGTCCTGAAGAAGAGAAGTTCCTTTTCTGCCTTCTGACAGATACATGAGAAGTTTACCTTTTTACTTGCCAGAAGCTTTCATACATTTCAACTAAAAATTATGTAGCCAGGATTTGGCTAACAGATGCCACAAAAAATTATTTATAAAATTGGCATAAAGGTCTATTTAGAGTCAACTGATTTTGAAACTTCAGTAATTTCATGTGAAAATGTGACACACATTCATATATGACTTCTTCAAATCTTGCCTTTCAGTGCAAACCATAAAGGGTAAAGGACAATCACAATTTGATAGCTAACAGGACTCAGGCCATATCCCTTGTGGAGTTTTCCCATCAACACAAGGGATTCCTAAAACATCCTGACATTAATTTCTAAAGACATTGGCTCAAACATACTTACTGCATAAAGCTAAGACATATATAAATTATTTTCAAAACAAACTTATACAGGAAGCTACCAGCTCTTTGACACTTTCTGTTGTTTTCTCCTGGATTTTGGTGAGTTTTTCTTAGTTTGTTTTCTTCCTTTTCTTGCTTTATGACTACACGGAAATAGGGAGCTAAAGCATTACTGTGAATTAATCCGTATGGATGCTGAGGAATGGAGACAAGGCTTTGCACACATGATCTGTTCATCTTTGGGAGACAGGTCACCTCAGGCACCTTGATAGGTCTACTTCTGGGAAAAGACATCTTCACAAATACCAAATGCCTTGAATAAGACTTTGTCAGAAGAACATGTCCAATAATAGACTAAGAATTTTTAAAGGATCTAATATTCTGTAACTGAAGCTAAGACTTCAACTTGACTTCAAGCAAAAAATGTAGAGGCTTTTACAGCCTGCTTTCACCCAGAAGAAAAATAGATTCCTTTCATCTTTGCACATGTTCATGTTTTCATGTGTGGATAGGAGATGCACTTGCCCACTTAAGTAAAATTTATTCTAAAGAGGATTTTATATATATATATACACACACACACATATATTTTTCATTTATTCAAAAAAACAGGCACTGGAGACAAATGCCCTAGCCACTAAACTATTGATGCTGCAGGGATACAGCTCTCCATTTCTAAACTAAAATGAGGATTATCTCTGATGACATATTTCTTGCAACAGACATGTTTCTGTGGGAGTATTTCATTAAAATTCTTAATAATATTCTAATGATGAATCACTTCATTAAAAAAAATTCAGCTTAGCTATGTGCAAGCATATTTTAATCAGCAGGCATATTGTAATAAGTTTGTGCTTCAAAATTAAACTTAATGCTATTTGAAGTGGATTTTTTATTAGTAGAGTACAGTAGTAGGGACCATCTAGAGATAAAGATGTGAATGGTAAATATGGTAAATTCTGTGTCTCTAGACCACATTTTCCTGTAGGCTGATTCCTGTTTCATTTTGAAACTCTTGGACTTACTTAATTTTCTTTGAATTTCCTTTCCTTAAGAAATTATTATATAGAATTGTTTGGCCTGTATTACGTAGGATCTAGCACTGGATAAGCACAGACTAAACACATAGTTGGTGGCTCCAGATCTTCGTGGCAGTCAAACAGTAATTTAACTACTCTGAAGACAATTGTCACAGCATCACCATTTCGTAAAATTCAAGTGTGAGATGTGAGATCCCAGAAGCTGCACACAACTTCTGCCTGTTTTCACCCCAGATATTTTTACTGAATAGCTCTGCAGTAGCTAAGAAGAGCTACAAATTTGTTTTCATGCATAAGGGCTCATTAAATTGCTGGATTGCAAGAATGTATAAATTATTTATCCCTATAGAGAAACAGGTTTTAGAATTCACAGCTCAGAATAGACTCCAATTCCCCTCTCATACAGACAGTCACTGATGTAATTAAAGGTTAAAATAAAGGAGATCAAATGTTAAAAGGATAAACGTGTTCCCTCTCTCCTGAGCTGAGCCAGGCAATGCACTGCCATGATTCCTCTCTTCCTTAGCTCATGCTGGAAGACCTCGACTACCTCTCTCCATAATTACCTCTGGTTAGAAACAGAGTTTAGCCCATGGTTTCAGTGCTAGGGGACAGGTAATTCTCTTCATTCCTTCTTTGGCAATGATAAAAGTGAAAACAAAAGAAAACACTCTGCTTCCATGGGAAATGCTAGGTGAAGGCAATGAAGTTGTGTCAGAAGCAGCACCTCAGCTTCCTTGAGCTCCACCTCATGTAGGAATTGCTTACAGGCTGAGCTAGGCTACCTGGCCGCCACATTGTCAAATGGTGAACGTAAAGTCTTTACTGAAGGAAAGGTTAATATATCCCCTCATGAATCCTAATGACAGACAGTGTTTCCAAACCTCCAGTGAGGCCATTTTAATCTTTATAGACTGCAATCGATTTTTATGTCTCACAAACAGGCCATCTGCAATTTATAAGCTGCATCATTAGACCTTTTCTCATTGCTTCTCTTTTGCTCTTGGTGATGCATAATGCGTTGCTAGTCAGGAAAATTGATTAATTCCTTACTTTTGGCCCTTGGTTTTTGGACTAATTTTGTTTGACTCCCTCAGCTATTTTGATTCTAAAGAGGGAAAAAAAAAATCACTCCAGATTAAGCCTTAGCTTGTTATTTATTTATTTAGAGCATTTTATTTTTTATTAATAGCTTACTTGGACCTTTCTATGACTGCAGTGATAGAGTGGGAAGACAAAAGCAACATTAGCTTTTTGACCACAGGTCCAACGTGAACAGCCTTCAGAATCAGCTGGAATGAAACTGCATTCCCTTTATCTGCTGATCTTCCCAGACAATTGCATTTCAAGAAAGTCCCTGGAAGCTGCCTTTCCTGGAGTATTTCCTCTCCTCTGCAAGGCTGGTGAAGCCTCTGTGCCTGCACATTGGAACCCAGGGGGGAAGAAACAACAACAGCTGCATTACAGAGCTGCATTACACTGAAAAACACCCAAGTGCTGCTCCAGCTGTATCAAACCCAAACGTGGGCTCCCAAAGGAGCTTCTGTAGGCAGTTTGATTTAAACTCTTCCACTACAGCAAGTGTTCAGTTTTGTTTTCAGCACGATTTTCAAGGCATGAGAGCTCTATAGTACTGCATATGGATTTCTTTTAAGAACGGCATTAACAACTTTGAGCAGGAGGTCCTGGTGCTCTGCTGTTCCATTTGTGTCACTTCCTAAGTACATTTATAAGAAACTGTATCATATATATTTAATAAAGTGTATAATGCATTACAATAGGCAGCATTACAACACACCACTGTGTTAAAGCTCTCTAAATCCCACCTTTGGAGACAGCAGTAAAAGGAAGTTGAATGAAATTACAGCTTAAGGTAGAAAGAGTTTACTCTTCCACACACAGCTTCAAAGGGATCACTGTGGGTGAGAAAAAAGTCATTATGAGTGACCAAATTCGAGAGAGAGTGGTTCAGAGGAGAAAAATAAGCAAAAGAATAAATATACTGAATAGAGAACTGTGAGCCCCTTGAAAACAGCTAACCCCTTAGCCAGGTCTTTATGGAAAAAGGGGCTGGGGGTTGAACTGGGAAGGTTGAAAGAGGCCAACACCACTGCAAACTGGAAAAGATCACCACACAGGAAATGGAGACATGGAAAAGGAACAAATTTTAAGGAAAAGAAATGGAAAGACAGCAGTAACAGGAGAGGTAGGTCACTCAAGGAGATTGTAAAGGAATAAAATATTTCCTGTCAACCCTTCAAACCTGTAGAGGCCATCTGCAGTAACACAGGCCATCTAAAACCAATCATGATTCCTACATACATTTCCATATCTTTATTACTGTGTTTAATATCATCCAATAAGTAATATGAGTAGTTCTGACTTGGTATAAGAGTCAAATATGTGAGGGAGGAAATTTTAGTGGAATGTGGTTCAACATCCAGAACGAATCAGCAATGCAAATCAGGCAATGTGAAAACTGGGGAATGCTAAAAGGAAAGTTCATGAGAATCTCAGACATCCTGTCATTTCTGGAAAATGTGATCAACACAAGATGAGTATTATATTCATTAACAACTACAAAAAAAAAGAAGAATGAATAGTAACAGGTGCATCTTCTTAAATTGAAATGGCATGTGAAGTAAAAGAGGAGCACTGCAATTAAATGAGTGCAGCTGACAGAGATTCCAACAGCAGATTGCAGGAGTGCTGAACCAAGGATTAGATGGCATTTTTTGGCACACAGTTGTGAGCAGAATCAATAGGAAGCACATAGTCATGGTCAAGTAGCAAAGTTAGCATGAAATTCCAACAGATGTTTACACTGACCTGAAGGCTCTTGTTGAAATTCTAAAGGAGCCTGGGCCAATTCAACTGGTATCTTCTTAGAGCAGGAGATTATTGGCAGATAAAATCCAGGTTGTATCATTGGATTAAAACAAGCTGGGATGCTTAGAGACACTGTGTACGTGTACACACCACTGGCTTCCAAAATGTAGTTGTTCAATTCAGACTAAATAATCATCCTAACAAACTTTACCCATACACAGCCAAAACAACTATTCAGCAGAAGTTTAGATGGAAATCAGGACAAATGCATTCTGTTATGATGGAATTGTAACCTGATAGAAAGCTGGTTGCTCTAATAAAAAAAAAAAAAATCAGAAATCTGAACCAGTCTTGTTGGAAAAGCAAGGCACAAAACCATGGAATGTTACTGGACTTGTCCCTTTCCAGTTAATTTATTTAATACCTAAAGCCAAAGAGAATCCAAGACCAAGCAAAAGGAGCAAAAACAAGCAGAATGAGAAAATAAAACAGAACTGTAGAGGTAATAGAGGAGCAAAAAAGAGAAATGTAAATTGGGGGGAGGAGCTATTTTAGTTGATAGCCAAATAAACACAAATCAGAACAATCTTGGCCTTTTAAGAGATGAAGCACCAGGATAACCTCCAGGAAAATACTGCCCTATGGGCTTGCCTTTCCAAGAGAAGACACATTCAGTGCTGCTATCAAATTCTGACCTGAGCATTGCTGTTCAATTATTAGTTCTTGGACAGGTCCTAAATATAATGTGAAAGCACCTGTTCTGAGTCAAGCAATATATACTCCAACTGCACCCTGCTGATTTACTACTATTTTTTCCCTGTGGCCCAGACTGGCCATATGGTTAGTTTCTTGGACAATTTCCTGAGCAATGGCTACTCTTTGAAATGGCCAGTGTGAAGGTCTTACCCCTTGGAGAGCTCTTGTACTGCATTCACAGCAATCTCATCTCTTACAAAAGCAAGAATCCTATTTTGCTGCTTTCAAGAGAACACCTGAGTGGTAGATTTCCTTCATTTTCCTTGGCTCCTACACTGGCCTTTAATCAATGAGCTTAAAATACCTCCTTCACTTTTTCATTTAGAATTCTGGTCTATCTCCATTAAAAGAAGTAGGTATTGCTTTCTTTTTTTTTAAACACAACTGGTTATATCAGTTTCTATCTTTTCACAGCACAGAAATATCACATTCATTAAGAAATGTTCCACAATTAAACTTCCTGCTTCAATTTCACATCTATTGGGTAAGAATTCTCCTTTCAGTGTACCTTTATTATCTAGAATTTGTAATTCTTTCATATGTAATTATACTTCTGAATACAGCCTTTTCTCTATAAGTGGAACATACATTCAAATAACAATATTCTGTGTTGTCAAAAAGGGAAGTGCAGGAAAATAATGATTATTCATAAAAGAGCCAAATCAACAAGGTCCTTGAGAAAATAATCAAAAAAAAAAAAAAAAACCACAAAAACATTTGATCTTATCTGTAAATCTAAGTCAGATATAAAATAAAAACTATGTGTCTACATTCCTCAGCAAACTAGGTAACTTCTGTTCCAGGCACACACCAGAAGGAACAATGCAAATGCAAAGAACAACTAAGACAATTTTTAAACATTTGAGATCATGAGGGGCACAAATGCTGCCAAATTGTTTTAGTCATTCTTGCACCCTAGAGAACGCTCATGTGTCAGAATGGGTGCAACCATACCATTAATTCCACAAACAAACAACAAGAATGGCAAAACTCTCGTGGATTTAAGTGCAATGAAAATTTTATACTAAAAAGGCATTTAGCACAGAACCCACTAACCCATTAAGTCTTATATTCTGAAAGCACTGCAAACACCACAAGCTAAAAGTCCTTCAGGTTCACTTCAGGCACAGAGAGAATGTGACCTCTCAAGAGGATTTATTTAAAAAAAACCCAACCTGCTCCTGAGCATACTTAGAAAGTTTTAACAGTCATGCTGTTTAAGTCAGGTAGCTCATGAAAGATTTTTATATAATAAAATTTCTAAAAATACAATAAAATGATATTTCACCCAAGAATAACCTAATCCTCCTCAACATCTTTTCATAGGGATTAGAGGAAATAAAGCCAAGTCTGTTAGTACTTTTATAAGAGAAAGTAGTTCCAGGTAGAAATTGGGTATCACAATCATGTCCACTGACATTCAAAGAAGACTGAATTTAAAAAAATCAAACACACTCCCCAATTATAAGAACTAGAGGCCTGATATATCTGAAAGGTAACACATTATTATCAATTAATGGATGAGTATAAAACCTTTAGGATTTTATTCTTACTCTGGTTGGTTCTAGAATGAAATTGCAGAGTGCAATTTATTACTCAGTGGATCTGAGTAGAGGACACAGCTTTTGTGAAGAAAAATCAGAGATTTATGTCTTTCATTGCTTACCTGTGTGATTTAAACACCATTCAAAAATTTAGTATTATCCTTAAAGAAATTTTTTTAAAAATTGCTAAATCAGAATTCCAAATCCCAAACCTAGTGACCCTGTAACTCTTTTTCACTCCTTGAAATAAAGGTATATTTTGAGGGCTTTTTAAAGAAGGCACATGGAAATCCTAAATAAACATTCAATCCTGTCCCTCCCACTGCCGTGTTTTCCTTAAATATCCCCAAATTTCTTCTAATGAATAGAGTCTGCTAAAAACCTATTTACAAAAAGAATACAGAAAAAACTTGATAAACTCCTCCAGACTCCCAACATTTTCTCTGCAAGTAAGCAATTTCAGTAGATAAAAATGCTTGTCTTTCCTGTCCCCCCACAAATAAAAAGTGCTGCATCATCATTTGCTGAAATAGAATTGCACTACAGTATACCTTGATGAATAGATAAAACAGAGAAAAAATTACTTCATATGTTTCTGATTAAAGAAATATATATTTTATACAAAGGAAATTGAACTTGCAATTTCTTGTCCAAAACCATCAGTGAAAACAGCTGATCAAAAGTAGCAACAGGTTTTGGGCACATGCAAATCTTACCAGCAATTTAGAAAATACATTTGTCAGATTTTGGGAATGCAACATTTTTCCAGAGATCAGTAGATGTCTCAAAGAGTATTCTTTTTCTAGGAATGGTGTATTAGGTACACCATAAACTATTCCATGAGGTGTGTATGCCTCCAGCAATTCCATAGTGGCAGCATTCACAGCTATGACAAGGAAAGGGAATGGAATGGGATGCACTCATTAGTTTGCCAGCAAATTCCTACAGACATCATGGAAGGTGAGTAAGTACACTCTTTGCTTAGAAAAACTCATAAAATCTTGTTATGGTTATGGCTACTTCCATTTAAAAGTATGTTTGACTACATCTGTAAATTATAACAAAGACTTCTTTTTTCTAGAGAAAGGAACAGAGCAGTATTATGGTCTTCAAAGCCTCAGAGTCTGTATTTCCTCACTACTTAGTGAAATTAAAATATCAGACTAAAAAGATTTTGAAGATAAAATAAACATACCGATATTATTCTACTCATAAACATATTATTTCAAACCCCAGTAATCTGTTGAACAGTACAGAGTAACCAGTTCTTTTTTTATCTGTATTCCATTAATGGTTCAACAAGTAGATAATGCTTTAGCTCTCCTCTGAAGAGTAGTTTCCACATTCAGTAGACTTGCTCACAGATTTAAGGAGTGAATCCTCCATGCTCCCTCCTGCAATCACAGACTTGCTGGCATCTCATTCAGCCAAAGTGCTTTGCTTTCTCCAACCCCCCTGTCATTCAGCTTAAAATCAAACTGAAACTGAGAACGCTGGGTCAGCACTGTGGGTTGCTCATTCTGGGATCTGTCTGTGTCACTGCATGGAGTTCTGCCTATCACTCTTTCCTTGGGATCCCATTTACAAGCCTTGCTTGGCTGTTCAGCTCTGCTGAATGCATCATGAAGATGCCCCCATGGAAAGGAGCTGGCACATCAGTGCCTCTTCATGGCTCTCCTATACCTGGTGATATCTAACACCACAGGAACCAGAATGCAACCTAGGATTGCCTTTCACATATGTTTTTTTTTTTTTTCCTGTAGATTTTGAATTCTTCAGTAGGTGATCCTCTGCTATGACACAGGTGTCATTCACTCTCTGTCTGGTCATTTCATCCAAATGGCAAACAGTTTGGAACTGGACTGTCTCGTCAGTCCCACTTACATATTTTCACATGGCCATTTGGACAGTCTAGCCATCCTTTTAAAAACAACTACTCATTCTGCATGAAAAACAAGTGAATGACTTGTTAATCTACTGTCCAACTGCTATCTCAAGATATCCTCATGAGACCTCCATCATACCAAATGTTATAGCTAAAGTCACTTAAGCTACATATCCTTGAAACCTTCATAATATTATTTCATCATAGAAAGATCAGATAGAAATTATTTCTGCACAACCTGTTTTATAAATTGTTAGTAAAAGCAACACATTTGGATACATTTTTCATGAGAAATAATATATCCAAACTCCATGACAGAGTTAAAGCAGTCTGAGGTAGAATCAAACCCCTTGATCCAAAAATTTCTGAAATCAGAAAGAATATTCCCTTGCTTTCAAAGACTGCCTGAGGAGAATCATTCCACTGTTACATTGATGAAAATCAGATCTTCATTTCAATTCAAAACCAGACGAACAAATTCATCTTATGCTTCTAGGCAAATTCTTACTAGCAGAAGAACCAAAATCTGGAAGCTTACTAAAGTGTTTTTTTTTTCCTCTTTACTAACTAATCAGTCTGTATTGTTCAGAATAGCCTTTACCTAACCAGGTATTAAGGAAAATCACTATTTCTCCCCTACACCTTTTTGCCATCACAAAGCTTTACATTCTGTGACATTTCTTAAATTATTTCTGCTGGAAAGCTCTAAAATCCTTCATACAATGCCATTAGAGTGCAGTACACCTTAGAAAATTCTTCTCTGCTGACATTTATCCCAATAAAAACAATTTTACACATATTTTAGGAGGTTTTCAATTCATTTCCAAAAAGCATCTTTGCTTTTACTTTTGCAAAGTAGATAAAATTGAAACTCTCTTGATGTCACATTTTTTTAGCACCTCTTTATAAATAAACAGTTTTTACTCAACAGATCTTGTTGCCATGTCATGCTACGAGAAATAAGCCACAAACCAGGCCCAAAATAGATATTCCAAAGAAGAACATTTGTTTATAAAGAATATGTATGAATATATCAGGAATTTAGTTACCCCTAAAGCAATCTGGAATACCCTACATTACAATAATTTATTTATAATTTTTGCTCCAATGTTTGTATCTCAACTACAGCTCAATATTGTGCATAATATGTCACATCTAAAACCATAAGTAGGATCCACTTCTCTTACAGTAGGTATTGGCAAAAAAATATAATGAAATTTGTTCTTAAACATCAGACATCACTAAACAAAAAAGACAGGGAATGTGAGAGGAGAAAGTGAATATTATTAACCTTATTTTAGGGATGAAAAACTGTGAGGAAGATTAAATACTTGAGATATATAAAGAACTTGTAATAGAATAGTGAAAATAAAATAGCAATTCCAAATCCCATTTCCAGAACTTAATTACTTCTCAGTTCTTCATCTCTCCTTTTTTTTTCCCCCCATTTCATGCTTCCAGATGTCTACCCTTCATCTGATGTAATAATTTATGAAGGATTCAGTTTCTAAAGAAGGAATAATATCTGAGTCCAAAGCCTAAAAGTCTTGTTTCATAATAAGTTTTTCTCAACTCTAGCCAACTCCGCATAAACATAACCCAACTGCAAACCCTAGGAGCAAAGGTCACCATCACAATTTAAATGATTTTCTGAAGGAACCCAACGTTTTGGAGGAGAACTTGCAGCTGGTTGCATATTAAGTATCATACAGCTCTTATCAAAAGACAAAAAAAGCAGTAAGAAGTGCAGGATGAGACTCCTGGTGAGACTTTTGCTCTCTCTTTGGAGACAGGCAGTGCCCAACAAAATCAGGGACCAAAAACTTGCTGAAACTTGATATACTACTATGATATCTAATAAAACTTCAGGTATTTTTGGTACATTCTTTTCCTGATAACATTTATTTGGTTATCAAAGGTTTGCTTCAACAATATTGCCAGTCTTTTATTTTGTCAACAATTTCCCAGGCTGCCTCTTGCATAAAGTCAAAGAAAACACCAAGTCATATTGACATTTAACTGAAAAACTTAGAAAAATTAATACATTCAGGAATCTTTTTTGAATGCACGGAAAAGGAAAACAACTCTCAGAAATATTTTTGACAGCGACAAAAATTTCATGACAAAGAGGTTTCCCAAGATCTGATTTAAAAGTGATGCTACTGACTCACAGAAAATGGAGGTCCAGTTCCCAATCTCAGCTGAAAAACTTCATGATTTTCATTGAGACATAGTACAATGAGGCTACCAGGCTTCTTGAGAGACAACTTTTAACTCAAATACTTTGAAAGAGAGTAAACATGAAAGAGAGAAAACATTTTCCAAATCACTGAAAACTTTCCTAATATCTCTTAGGAATACGTTATATATTTTTTGTCCTGGCCAGAACACTGATAATAATTAACACTTGCAGGAATAAATCAAATCCATATAGACAAAAATTCACAGAGATGTAAGTAAGAGTCACATGTCCACTTCTCCTGTAACTGAGAGGGCAAAAAATACTAATTTTTAATCTTACTGTTATAAATCCCAGAGATGGCACATTAACAATTGTAAAGTAGTTAAGATTAACTTTTTTTAAATTAACAGTTTTTAACACATTACAGTTGTAAAATAGCCTGTGGTTAATAAGGGAAGTATTGCCTTTAATTATTAAATATCAATTTTTTTTTTTTTTTTTTTTTTTTTTTTTTTTTTTTTTAATTTAGGAGTCTTTGTCAAGTCAAATTTAGGACAATTTGCTATCTATAAATGTAATAAGTTGAGCAGAGTTTTTAGCCAGTTTATGAAATGCAGGAATGTTGGAAGCAATCACATAAATCTGAGAGGTCTGAGCACTGTAGGTAGTAGATTAAATGATGATGGAGTGTCAATATATTTTTGTTGATATCCTGTGGTCCCCTTAGTTCACTAAACTTTTCTTTCACTCTTGGTATATATCTCCTATGTTTCAAAAGGAAAAAATGAAGTTTGCAGAGCACTACTGCAGAGCTAGGGACATATTTTAAATGACAGTAAAATCATAGTGTATTAAATTATACTCCTTTTACTGCTTAGCAAAAAACAGCCTTTAGGGATGTTACATAGGACTCGGATTTCTGACTGGTACTCTTTTGCTGTAGAATTTAAGCTTTCCTAAAGAAACAGCACTGGAATTCTTTCACAGAAAATGTAACAGAAAGGTGGTAAATGACACATACATTGAGCCTGAAGAAAATTTATATGCATACAGACATCTGAGCTTAAGGTCATTGTTCATTAAAAAAGGCATTTCTGAAGATGAATCTAATTAGACTACATACTAGGCATGACATTTATAATATGTAAAAACATGGACAGTTTTCTCTAAAACTGTAAATGCTTTCATTGCTCCTCTATGATTCTGCAGTTTAGCTTGTACCTGATTCTGCTTAAACCAAAATTCTTAATTCTTTCTTGACTACAGAACTTTTTTATTTTAAAAACATTTCTGTTCATTCTAACACACATAGTCCCATTTAAATCAGTGGGAGTAATAACATTTCACATTCCTGAAAATGTCACTGGATGATTAAAATACCACGAGGTAACATATAAGATAATCATACATGCTTGTAAACAGCCACATTGTACTATTAAAATAATGCTGTTATCGGCAGCATAATAATAATACATACATTTAATTATACAGGGGATCAAGAGGATAAAATTATTCATAGAAATAATCCAACCAAATACAGTAGGACCATCTGTGAATTAAGTGATAAGAAAGAAATTTAGTAGGAATTTGACTGTGACTTTATTCTGTCTTCAGCTCCTGCCCTAAAAGCTCCTTATTTATATTCTTTCCAGAAAACTACTACATAGTGGATACAAGATAAAGCATGGAAAGGAAAAGGGAAAATAAATATTTCTAACCTTTATAGTTTTTTAACACACAGGGAAAGAAAGAGCATCTAGTTCTGCAAGAAGAGAAAGCAACAATCTCTGAATAATGAGGAAAAATACCAAAGGTGTGTTCAAAGGTCCTGGAACATTAATAAATGTGGCATGTATAAAGGCAGAAGTGTCTTAAAAATGTTGTCTGGTCATGTCAAAGATTAATACTTCATTTTTGGCTCTTGTGCACAGAATAGATTATTATAGCTATACTAGTCCTGATATAAAACTTTCACAGGTTTCAGAAATATTTTTAGGCCATTTTTTAATGGCAACACTGATAAGCAGACATGCAAATACTATGTCTATATTTTAGTCTAGAGAAACTCATTTCCTTGGAAAAAATGGTTCTGAAATGTACTGAAACAATTTTGTCTAAGACTTCCATGCAGCTTTTAAAATTTTTTTCTTTAAAAGACACATTTACTAGAGAGGACTGTTGATTACAGTAATTACTGAAAATAGGGTGACCCAGTATAGTAAGGAAGTCTTTTTTTCAGTCTTAAAAAACTGTATTTGTTTTAGTAAAAAAAAACCACCAAATATCTCAACTGAAAATCTGACATTTATGTTAGCAGTAGTATATCCCCAAGGGAACTCTGAGTAAGTTTCATTTCCATTCTGATTCCTTTTGACTTCAGTCTTATTTTGAAGCAGACATATAAAAACCATTTGGGCAGGACTAACTTGACTTTTGGGTTTAAGCCTTTTGCCAACCCCTTGAAAACCAATCAGAATTTGTTCAAATTGCAAATGTTTCAAAAAATGTGTACGCACAGCATTAGTGGAGATGTCTTGAATTTTACCACTAAACTCCTGAAAGACCTTCAACTTTAGCCTCAGCAGGTCTTCCCTGTCATTCAAAACTCTGTAACCTGTGCTAGGTCCAACCACTCAGTTTTGGAGCAGGAAAAGTGTCAGTACCTCAGCAAATTCCCTGCTGGAATGGGCCCTGCAGAAAGGCAGCTTCCTCATTCAAGTACAGAAAACACAATGGCTGGGATGTCTGTGTGGGAGAAGAGTCTTAAAAACTTAAAGAAAAAAAAAAAATACACACTGCCTATTTTACTATCTTAAAAGAATGTTCTTTAGGTTGCAAAGTCAAAAATAGCAGCTCTGAGACATAAGGCTTCTTACGTAACTGAGCTCCATCTACTTTATTCATATAGGGTAGGGTATAGCCTTTAATTACACAGTTTAATGCAATTCTCTCCAGAGCTTCCCTCACTTGATCTGCACACAGAGGACTATTCTTAGCCAGAAGTAATGACTGAGTACCACAGAAAGCTGCTGTGCCAGTGAGCAGTGCATCTGCCCTCGCTGAAAAGGAGTGGGGTGTACCTCAGAACAAGGAGAGCTGAATGAAGAAATATACTCTATTCCCTTCTCTCCTAAAAATCCAACCTGATTTTAGTCAGGTTTTTCAAGACAGGCATTTTCTGGGTGGTCATTCCTAATGCTGCTCCAAAGATTTGTTTGGAGAGAGCACTGTAATGGAAATCCCAGAACACAGAGCCAGCTGTGCTTTGAAGTGCCAGTGGAGGCTTGGAGTGTGTGGTGTTATCTGTGAAGTACTCAGAAAAAACTTCAGATGGGCACTCAGGAAATGTTTTCTCATGCAATCTCTCTTGCCTCAGTTCTCCACTGTGAATGAGAGCATCTTACATGGGCATTGTGCAATTTTCAATATTTCCACAGCAGCTCAGGTGTTGTATCTGGGAAAACCTTAGAAAAGCCTGGGAAATATTACTGATTCCTCTTCAAAGAAATTATTTTAATATGGACAATGAATGAGGCTCAGGGCTACAAACTGAACAGCAAATAGAAAACCAAATATTGAAGAACTTATTATCCAGGCTATGCACAGAAGGAGGCAGAAAAATCAATGATAAAGTCACATATGACTATGTAATTAAAAACTACTTCATAATGGATACCCAGAAACAGATGAAATTAAACATGCATAGCATATTTTGTCCTGGCAGGTCACAGCTTCTAAGTGCTTTATTTTATAAAATTCTCTGAGCATAAGTTTTGAGTGCAGTAGATTCATAGGTGTTAGACTGACACTGAGGACTCAGGCTGGTTGCAGAAGATGCAAACTGCCCATACTGAGCTGGGATTTAAAAGCCTGTGCACTGAATGTGTGTTTAAGAGTAACCAAAGGAGTGCAAAAATTTGTAGAGGACAAAAATCCTTGACAGTCAATTTTCAAAGCATTTTAATACAGAATCAGTCATCTGATCAATGGGAATCAGAGCAGGGTTAAAATATTAACCTTTTTTAGCGATTAATTCATAATTTTGTAAGGGGAAACAGCATTGCAAGTTCTTACCATGCCCCTACAAAAGAGAAAAACTGAAGAGTGGAAAAAGCAGTTGTTGCAACCTACAGGGGTGAGAGACAAGCAGGCAAAGCTTCTCACCAGTCACTTTTGTGCTGACAAGATCTTTCCATACGTCTGAATGGAAAAGGGGATTTCTATAAAGATTGCAAAGCAGCATTATTTAGTAGTTGGCAAGTTGGCCCTTTTATTTCTTGACTTTTCAGGGTGTTTTAATATAAATGCAGTAGAAAGATTCTTCTTTTTCCTAATCAGAGGACCTGATTCTGACTTAGCTCTCATTTTACAATGGCTTAACATATCAGCTTCAAGAGACATCAGTCCTGATCTACACAGAAAAGAGAACTACAATAAGTTATTTTATTACATCAATTGACAGAGATACTACTAAACGTGAAAAATCTACAAAAGCAAAATATTTTAGAAATATTCTACAGAGCAACATATATGATGTCTAAGAACATTTTTCTTTTCAAATTCCTTTGGTTAATCAACCTTAGTACCGCTTTGTGCATTCTCTAATGACTGAAAGCTTAGTGTATGTCACTGAGAGCTCAGACTGGGCAAGGACAAGTTTCCAAGACACACTAGTGCACTGTTTTTCAGATTTCTCATCAGGAAGCTATGGAAGAGCAAAGCTGAGTAACATCAAAACCTGTACCCATCTCACTTCATATATTTAGGCTATGAAAGCAGAAATGAGCCCAAATTGAAGTGCAAAATCAAAATAACTAAATATTTCTAAGCTCTTAGAGGCATGCTTTTGAATTGGAGGTACTTCTATCACAATAGATACAGCATCACTAACTGCTTTTTATTATTTTTTAATGCAAATGTGAATAAAATGAAGAGAAAAATTCCATGCTAAAACACAAGAAAGAAAAATAAAAAAAGAAAGCCACCACTCACTGAAGGCAGCTCTGCTTCTGAATTCCCATGGCACCATTAACTTGGAGTGCAATGAATGTTTCTGTTTGTATATTTTTTTTTATATAGGGAAGAAATTGGAAGGAAATTTTTTTCCCTTGCATCACTGTGGATGCTTTCATGGTTTAAGATTTACAAAAATCCACCAGGATGACTCATGGTATCACAATGGGTAATATGCACCTGAATAGCAAACTTGGATTTTGCAGGTATTTATAAAGTGCAAGAAGGATTTTACTTAAAGACCCAAATGATATTTAAAAAATGAGAATGGGATCCAGCCAGGGCTAAGACAATAGGTAAAACCTCTGGATGCCAACTTGAATTGTGGTTGTCAGTGGATTTGCAAGAACAGCAGGTCAAAACTTCTATCACTTGAACTCTTTTCTGTCACAGGAATTGTCTTTGTTATAAAAGCTTGAATAGGAAACAGTGTGAAAATATTTCTCTCAGAACTTCAAACCTGATGCATTCTTTGTTACATTTTGAACTTCAAAATTTGTCATGTGGAAAAGAAAAACAAAACCTGCGCTGTACTGCTTATTACTACTGCAAAACTTCCTGTAATTCCAGACTCAGTTGTTCAACAGTTGCAGAGAAAAAAAAAAAAAAAAATCAAATCTAACTTCAATCCTAGCTGCTCCTTTCAAGTACTTTGTACTGAGAACAGTGTCAAAAAACCCCAAAGAAGTTCCTGGAAACTACCACAACAGATACATTGTTCACAGAAAAGTAGTGGAGATTTGGGCCAACAAAGAAAATGTGATTTGAATATATTTTCTTCTGGTGAGCTACTGGGAAAATTCTGATTTTTTTTTCCTCATAATACTCAAGCCAGGAATGTTTTATGTAAGAATGTGAGATCTATATTCAGAATTCTTCCGTAAATGTTCAACTAAACCAGACAAATCTTTTGCTTATGTTGAATGACAGTCCATAACTTATCTCTGAAAAACTTTAGGTTCTAAAAAACCCCTTCTTTGCAATGTGATGTTATAGAAATTATGTTTCTGCAATATCACAAAAAAAAAAATCCACAGAGAATCAGCTCCTGAGAAATTGAGTAACAGTCATCTGAGAAGGAAGTGGAAGAAGGGCATTGATCTTTTCTTTAAAAATATGTTTACTAATCTTTCCTATATCACCCCACAATAGTCTTAAGTGACAAACATCTATGGGTTTCTAAATTCTATTTTTACCTGTCTCTGCTCTGATAAGAAAAAAAATCAAATTCAAAATGCACAACACTAGTAATCTCTCTGTCAGGACCAACATTCCTGGAAACTTCCTGCAGAAATTCCACTATTTTTTTTTAAGGGAGGATGTCTGAGATCACTGAGGATCACCTGAAGATCACTGTGCTGAAACGCAGCAGTGTGTGCAGTCTGGGAAGGAGCTGCTGTGTCTCACCTGCCTCTCTGACTCCTGTCTCTGGACCTTCCAGCTCAAGAGTCTGGTTTTACAAACATAAAATGTACAAATAATTTTTGAAATGCAAAATGTAAGCCTGTTGCTGTGCAACAACCAGTGGAATCCAAGATTTTTTATACCGCTTTCATCACACTTGCATGATTCAGAATCAGGGAAGATAACATCTTTAAGGCTGAAGAGCATTTTTTTTCCCTAGCATTAGGGCCCTATTCTCACATTTTTACTAACAATGAATATAATCTTTACATCAGAAGATCGTAATTCATTCTAAAGCTATTCAATGTGGCTGTGCCCTAGACACCCATTGTACAAATGATGATATGTGTGTGAAGATTCCTGTTGTCACCTTTGGAAACAAAGAAGAATCAGGATAATAAAGAAAATGACAGTATTGAGATACAGATCTTCACTCCATGTCTAGTCACTAATTCTGTCATTTTCTATACACTTACTCAAAAGAAATTCTATATAATTTATATTACATACATGCAATCTTTCTCAAGGAATCTTTTCTTAATAGAAATACCTCCTTTGGAAAAAAAAACTATTTTAAAACGTTTTTTGTCAAAGCTAAAAAGCACAAAAGAGAAAGAAGATTAACAAGAAGGTCATTCTGCATTGGAAATTAAGATGTAATTCAGAAACTTTGGAACTGTGATGCACATTTCAGGTGCATGGGGTAATGCCAGTGACCTCCTTAATGGCTGTACACATTCACTTAATTATAAAAAGACAGCACCATGGGAAGAATCAATCAAGTTTCTCTGCCTTTAAGCAATGCAAAGCCCTTTCTATAGACAAAATCTAAAAGTCAAATGTTCTCATTTCAAGACTTTTTGCAGCATCCCACAGTCTGAAAGGAATCTGTGACTTGCACACCTGTGTAGCTTTTTTGGGCTGTTACACTTCCATAGGCAAAAATCCACTGTTTCATAATTTGTAGTGGCAGCAACTGCACATGTGATTCTGTACCATCCATTTGTTTGGGAAATCAGGTTTTCCCTCAAATCATAGAGAGTCTTACATTTCTGACAAAATTAGTCATATAACTTCACTCTTCCACATGGTTCATAAGGCACATATTAAATTAATGAATAATTATAGTGATGATGATCATGGCAATAAATATCAGAATTTATGAAAAGTATTTTCTCTATAGACATTCCCAGATGAATACTACAGGCAGAATCAGCAGGTTCTTTAATTTGCCCTAGTTCTCTCTGTTTTCATATTCCTACTTGAATAAGTTCAGAATCAGCACGTTATTAGGTTTGCCCTAATTCCAAACTTGAGTCAATAGGACTTCAAATTGACTCCAGTGGAAAATGAAAACAGAACACATTTTCTTCAGATATCTAAAAGGTGCCAAATCTGCTGCTTATTAGGACGTAACTAAGTAATTGTAGGTTCTTAATGCACTCCATAGTGCATTAAAGAAATCTAAAATCTCATTACAGAATCCTGTTCTGCAGCTGCCAGTTACCTCTGTCTCGTTTCTTGAGAATCTCAAGGAAGGCATAACTGAGGCCACCTCTCACTTTCACCTGTCCCAGCACATGCTGCACTCGAGCCAGCCACAACACACAGAATGTCACCATGCCATTTCAGAAGGTTTTATGCATTTCCCCATACAGACTAGCACCTTACCTCACCAGAAGGCTTCAGGTGTCTGCCCATAGAGGAAAAACACCATAGCACTTCAGAAGGCTGCAAGCACCTGCCCTTCTTGGTCTCTAGCCCAGCCTTTCATACCCCTCATGTTGATGCATTGCACCTGTGTGCCCTCTGTTCCCTTTGGTGGTTGGTCAGTAACACCTGGGCACTCCTTGGCTCACTGCTGTCAGTGCTGCTCACCTGCTTCTCACAGCTGTAGCCCTTTAAGGATGGGGCTCAGCCACAGCCCCACTCCCAATGGCCACAAACTGTTCTCCTACATTCACCCTCAGATTTTTCACTGAAAACGGAAGAGAATGAAACTAAAAAAGCTATGTGGTTGTTGACTAGGAACAAGAGTTCTTCACTCCGCTCAGACATTAAATCCTAGATCCTTCTACAGGAAAAAGGAATACTTTTATACAGGTGTTACAAAGAACTTTTGTGACCATCAGAAAAGCTGAATTGTCAAAGGAGAAGTGTCTGGCAGGTGACAAGCCACATCATTTCCAATGTCTAGTCAGAACAATGGCAGACAGGGACAGACAAAAAAGCAAGAAAAACCACACTATTCTGAACACTCAGCTATGGATAGGCAGTAGGAAGGCCTGCAATTTCAAAGCCAGCTAACAACTATCAGTTCTGTAGACTAAAGTGATCACACAATAGTAAAGGGAGCTTCAGGTCTTGACTTCCTCTCCTACATCCCTAATAGAAATTCTGATCTTACAAGTATCTGATGACCAGGAAAAAAGATCCTACCAAAAGCTCCTGTATGGAGTAGTTTCACTTTACAGATAGGAAGGCAAACTGAAAAAGTGGTGTGAACTGGCCAGGGTCACTGAGAAAGCAATGTCCTATCAAACCCATGTGGGTTTTCCTACTTCATTGCTTCATTAGTTACTGCAGACATTTTGTTCATTGAAGCACTTATTGATCCTACTGATTCTACTCCAAGATCCAGGAGAATGGCTGAACATTTGCATGAACTCACCACATACAACTACTTTTTAGCTTAGCAGGATAGCCTCTGAGCTGAAAAATTGAGTTCTGCATACAGGACAATATAATCCATGCTGGTGAAGTGCTTGTGATACACTCAGAGACCATCACCACAGTACAGAAGGAGAAACTGCCATTCAAGAAAGTGCACATCTTTGTAAAAGATTAAATTATGATCCCAGCTCAGCACAGAACTAAATAAAGGCAGCAAAGTATTGACTTTGTTAGTCAATTCTATACATAGCAACACAATTAAAGGTATGTCTGTTACACCCTAACCATTGAAAAAAGTCTATTTGGTCTCTACAATTTAGTCCTCAGGTTCACAGAGGTATTGAACACCTCAGAATGCCTTTCACTATTCTGGAAAATCAAGTGTTTATGAAGATACACAAGTTTTTACTACAGCACAACAAACTGGACAGAACCTTTTTCCAGAAACTGGTATGGTTTCATGTTTTCTACATGGAACACCAAGCTTTCTGGTAGATAAAACATATGAAAAAAATATTAAATTCACCAAGACAGGTGGATGGAGCTTTCTCTTTTAAGTTACCAACCAATTTTATTGTGTTTATTAAAAGATGTATGTGTTAATGTTAGCCTCCACATAAAACTGTTTCTATCAGGAGCTCATTTTTAACTGCCAGCCTTTTTCCCCATTCCTGTCCATCAGGTCAGTAATGATGAAGGGGTAAAATCCCACAAATCCATGGCTAGCATCTATTGTTAAAAGACTCCCAGAAAGCCAATCTTCAGCTGAGACAAAAGATCAAGTACATTTGGTCCAAAATGCCTGCAAGCCCTGAAGGGCAATTACATTAAAACATAGACAATTTAAATTTTCTGTGTTTTATATATATATATATATATATATATATATATATATATATAGACATTGTCTATGTCTATATATTATTATGAAATTCTGAATGAATATGACCAATCTGACACAAGGTCCTATGGTGCTAGATTCTAGCATATTAGTTGTCTATAATTCACAATATAAATTTAACAAGGACCCAGCACCTCAACTAGGTCCAAAGGGTAAACAACAACCTCACCATTTAAAATATTATTTACCTGGAGTACCAAGATCTAGGCTGTAAATATTTCAATATCAGCATTTCAAAAGGATTAGTAATACTCAGCAAGAAACCTCCTTGGAAGATAATAAAAAACAGACTGCCAACTCCTAATTACCAGTGAAACAGTATTTTAATTCCTGTGATTTTACATGAGGCAGATATTGAAATCAATATCCTATCATACTGAATCCTAGCAAACAAAATACTATATCAAATTTCATTAGGAAAATGATGCAAAACTGCCCTTTAAACTGACATAAGCATTGGGGTTTTGTATGACTAAATGTGAATGTAACAGATGTAACTGTTCTGAATGACTTTTTGATTACTTGACTATCTGCTCTCAAGATTCTACTCTGACAACAAAGTCACCATTTCAAAATATTAAATAAAATGAAATAATGAATGTTAAATTATTTGCATGATTTGCACATATATAGAACTTCAGTGGAATCTCTGGTGCACTCCTAGCCCTCCTTCTATTCCAACATCACCCCAGTGGCCACTGGCACTGACAAGAAATTCAGCATGAAGAAGAAATACAGATCACGTAGATAAAGATTCTGAAGTGTAAATCAAAAAGGCAAGTTTTGTTCCCAGTATTTAATAGTCCAGAGTAGATTTAGCTAGGATTCAAGAGGGAAAAAGACTATGGTGACTACTCTGTTAAGACTGACTATTGGCAATGAGTGCAACAACATCTCACTCAAGCACACCACTGGCAATAGATAATTAACACCAAAAGAAGTTCAAATGTTTCATTCAAGGTATAAAGAGAACAAAATGGTTTAAAATATCAGAAATTTCAAAGAGATAGAAATATTGGATGGCTTTTTAAAAAGTTAACATGCAAAAGGAAACACAACAAAGACTGATGCAGTATATTCAGAACCCAAACAAACAAATCTAAGTGCTGGCTAGGCTGAGACATCTGGAACTGACTTCCTCAAAAATCACTTTCACAGTTCAAACTGTAGCTGGCATCAACTTTTGAATATCTGACAAGGAAAAGTGTCTCTTACAGTGAACAGCTGCCTGAACAGCCCTCATTTTTCTCACAAACCAGAAAATCAGTGGAACAGCTAAAATACAACAAGTTATAAACAGGAATAGTTTGAATTCACAGAGCAATTGGATAGATGCTAATATTGAGGTAAGTAGGGAAGCTATATTTTTAAAAAGATAAAGGATCCTGTCTGCAACTTTTTGAAGCCACTAGAGATATAGAAAAGCAGAAAGACATGGAGTGACAAGAAGTTACCATCAGTGAGAAACTTTCCCCAACTCAATACACCATGTGTACCATGTGTATTTTACTACCTCTTTTAGAACTACCTGCTTTCTTTCTCAGACAGGATACTGGACAAGGCTATTTTTATATAAATGAGGATGAAAGGAAAATGATACTTTTTTTTTTTTTTTTTGTCTAAAGTCAGAAGGTCACGATTTTAGTCATTTAATAGGCAAAATAGGGAGGTTTTTTTGTTTTAGCATTTTAACCTAAGGAGAAAAATTACAATATGGAGGTTCACTGATATGAATAATGTATTCTCCTTACTTTCTAGGAACTTGACTAAATGCACTAAAAATCTGATTTTGAAGTATATATTTTTAATAAAAATCTCTCCCTATCATAGGATCAAGTCATAATAATTTGAGTAATTTCAGGAAATATTGTAATTTTCACCAAATAGAAGGTTGAAATGTATGACAAAAACTTAGCAGAAAACTGATATGGCAGGGTCTATTTCAATGCTACTCTTATTCCTAATAAAATTCATTATAATTTTGTGTATTTTTTCCTTCTACTGAATCACTATTATTATGTGTACTAATATACCCTTGCCATTTTCAGTACAAAGCAGAGATTTTATCTTTTAGAAGGCTCCTGTACTGATTTTCTTCATGGGCCTATCAACCAGAAAACTGCTAGAGATCATATTTTTCTTTCCTATGGACTGCACATCCTTGACACTTAAGCAAAATTCCAGTCCTTTTTCTCTGATTTATGCCAATGCTCCCATTGAAGAGAACTTAGAACCTACTGGAACAAAAGGAATGACTGAATGGTTCCTTCCTGGCTTGCTCTTGTTCTCCCAGTAGTGTAGTTCATAAAATATAAATGAAGCTACTCCTGATTTAGACGGGTATAAAACCAGTTAAGTCTACTGGAAATAATTTATATTACTATATTGCTGGAAATAATTTAAATTACATTTTTTTTGTTTAAAAAAAAGAAAAGAAAAAAAGAAAACAAAAAACCCAACAGAAAAAAAAATCCAACCCAAAACTTGGTTGAACTTCATTCTTACAAGAAAAAAAAATTACTTCAGGGATCATTAATAAGCTTTTCAAAGATGAAAATCTGGGAAAAAACCCCACCAGATTTTCTCCTGAAAATAACTGAACTTGTATTTAAAATGGTATCTTAAGACTTGAAACGTCGACTCTAAATCTATTACTTTTTAATTCCTAAATGTGCAAGTCAGGATAGAAAATTTTTATAAGTTTTTCTTTGTTGTTGTTGATATTATTTCCTGCACTCCTCATTACACCAAAGAACTCTGTGTTTTACCAAACTGCAGAGATATAGAAAAACAACAAATCCAAGGCAAAAAAAAAAATTAAAAAATCAAAGGAAAATAGGATTTAATCACCATCTTTCACCTTTAAAGAAAAGGTAGCAACTAGGACATGTGGCTACAATTTCAGATAAAAACAGAAAGGAGGGGTCTTTCTATCTAAAACCATTTTTAAACAAAAAACCTCAAAAGAGCCCTTCAGATAATTGCAGCCTGAGATGATCCTCTAGCAATGGAAATGTCTTTCTAAGGCTTGTGGGAAATTTACACATTCTGGGAACAAAAGACCAAAGTTCAACAGCTTAATGTCTATGTTGGCTACAAAAAACTAAAGAACAGAAGCCAAGGTTTCTTTCTTGGAAGAGATAAAGGCTTTACTTGTCCTTCTGCCTCTTCTGTTTCTTAGAATATTAAATAATTTATAATAGTTCAATATCTCTGCTGGCACATGTGAGTAACTTTGAATCCCTTCATGAAAACTTGACTGATGGAAGTGTCAGTTGTTACCTTTTCTCAATTAACAGGTGTAAACTGCAATGTAGTTCATTTTATGTTGCTGTCAGGGCAAATGCTGCCTCCTGTTTCAAATGAAATCAGAATCTGAATACTTTCTGCTAAAATATTAAGTTTTGCTATTATTTTATAAGGCTTCTTAGTAGTCAAGGGACATGTGAGGAGAATCTTGATGCCACCAATGTCTACTGTAAACCACTAGCACTTAAATGAAGTCAGCATTTTACCTTGATTGAGGGGGGACTCTAAATGTTTTTTTGAGTGTCATCTTCTTAAAAGTTCCATAAAATTTTCACTAAATATAAATATGGACATGTATTGCTCTAAAATTTGATCTAAACATAAAAATGTTCCTTAAAAATAGCCACTGGACCTATTATTATGTAAAGGCAATAATTTATCTGACTGATACTACATGCAATCATGTGAACTCTTTCATATAATTATTATATATGCAAAATAGCTTCAAATAAATAAACTATGTTTTAGTGTAAAGGGCATATAAATGTATAATAGTATTAATAATAATTAAATTATCAGAATTGCTTTAACAAAGCTGCTACACCTCATAATTTTCTTTTTCTTTATAATAGGGCCTTACTCAGAGATTCTAAGACAACTCAATATTGTACATACACCTATATATTATGTAGTATCATATATTAAAAATTGACACCCAAATACTAAATCAATTGAGAGGGTTTGCCTAATATAAAAGATATTTCATTTTACAGTTTCTAGGAATGGGTGCAATTGGAAGTACAAATGACTAATTTTCTGAAACTATTATTTGCTCCTATAAAAAAATTATTCAAAGTGTTAATTTGGTTTGAATTTTTCACGAATGGCAGATGAGAGATAAACAGCTGATAAAGTAAACAGGATGCAGAATGACTGTAGCATTTTGAGTATTGACACTAAGGACAGAAGGTGTTACATAATAAAGCACAGTCACAAATGATGTTTTCTTTCTTATAATGAGTGAAATCTGATAGAAATGCTAAAGGCAAATTATTCAGCCATAAATGTCATGCAGCCACTCAGTGAAGATCTTAATTTGGCCTTGATAATATCTTATTCATATTTACCTTTTACATTTTAAACTTAGGTCTTTGCTCTTCAATTTTGACATGATAATCATATTTTCCCTTGATACATTTACTCTTATTTCATTTATACACCTTCACGTCCTGCTCTAGGTACACAACATACATAATTTCTATGCCTAAAAAGCTGCAAGCAATGGTACATTTACTAACAAAATAATAAAAACAAGAGTCCTGCATGCATCTGCAAAGAAAACGTTCACATTCTTTCCATTTGCCAAAAAGAATGGGCACTGAATATGAATCATATTTTACCCAGTGATTTATTTGTAGATGAGATTAAGGAAACTGCTGTTTTTCTAGGTTCCCTCTTCCTTGGTAAAACTACTCAGTCATTTTGTGGTGTTGGAGTATGTACTTCCCCCTTGCCCTTTTGTGTTCTCCCTGTCTAACTGGCATGGTGAATTGCTAAATATGTTGCAAAGCAGTACCATTCGTATTCATGTAAAAACATAATCCTCTGTTTAATCCCCTTCCTCCCCGGCCACAATTTAAGGAATTCACAAATAAATCACTGATTTTATTTCAATGACATAGCAGAGGCAAATACAAAGTGGACTCTAGGTCTCCTCTACCCTACAAAGCCAAGCCCAGGTCACCTTTGCACTTAATCCAGTTAAATTATTCCCAGCATCAATTTCCCTGCTCCCCAAATTAATTACCGCCAGCCGCTTGTGATAAGCATGCACATCCCCTCCCTCATCTCCCACCGAGCATGGTTCCAGCCACCCCCTGCCATCTGGGTGACGCCTGGTACCCACCACCCATCTCTCCTTTACCCAGAACAACCCAAAATCACAGAAGATGCTCAGATAACACCCTCTTCCTCCTCTCACCCAGCCTCGCAGAGAACAGAAGAGTGATGGCACCATGGTTGGCCACAGAGACACATGGAAGACATGGAGGAGAAGGTGGGGAAGAAGGGAGCCGGGGACATGATGAGAAGGGAGGGGAGGGAGGAAAATCCACTCATACAGATGAAACTTCATGCAGGCCTGGCCTCCGACCCGTCCCCTCCATAGAGCGATGGGGAGGGGGGCGATGGGGCGAGCTGAGATGGCCCCTTACCTTCACTGCAGTCCTTCCCTCGGAAGCCCGTTTGGGAGCAGTCGCAGACGGCCTGGTCGTTGAGCACCGAGCAGACGCCCCCGTTGAGGCAGACGTCGTCCCTGGCGCACAGCCGGCTCTGCTCGTCATCCAGCCGCACCTCCTGGCTCTCCAGCGGCGACGCCTGCGTGTAGTTCACCCGCACGTCTGTTATCCAGCCCTTGAAGGGCTCCCGGTCCTTGACGGAGGAGAGCGTCAGCTTTAGCGTCGCCGACCGCAGCTCCGGCGGGAGCCCTCCTAGGAAGAGCCCGCTGAAGACAGTCATGTCCCGCCGTTTGGACTTCACCTCCACCCACTTGGCCTCCGTTCGGTCAATGATCAGCGTTGTGTTCTTGAAGTGGCGGCGGATGACAACGGCGTGCCAGAGATTGTCGTTGACCGCCGTGTCCGAGAGCAGGGTGGCGGGCTCGGCGCAGAAGATGGAGAAGCTGAGCTGTAGCCGCCCTCCCTGGGTGAGGATGAGCTCCAGGAAGTCACAGAAACCCTCGTCGTCGAAGTAGAGCACCAGCCCGCTGGAGCTGCGCGTCTTCATGTTGAAGCTCATTTCGCTCTCGCAGCAGGCGTTCCACTTGGGGAAGCGGGTCCACTGGCCCTCCGCACCCGGGAACTCCAGCCCGCTGCCCAGCTCGGCCCAGCAGCCCAGCAGCAGGGCCAGCCAGAGCAGCAGGCAGCCCCCGCGCCGCACCAGCACCGCCCCCATCCTGCGCGGCCTGGGGCGGGTGAGCGGGGCGGCAGGGCTGGCGGGGGGCGGCACCGGGGCCCCGGCGGCAGACAGGGTAAAATCTTGCCGGGCGCCGGCCGCGCTGGAAGCTTTGGGCACGCTCACCCCCGCCCCGGGTGCGGGGGTCACTGTGGGAGACTCCCCGGGGCGGGGGACTGCAGCTGCCCCACGGGATGGGGTTGGGTGCAAGATGGTGCCAAGGGCCACCGGAGGGGACCTGCAGTCGGGGTAAGGCGCCGTTGGACCTCTTCACTGGCCAGCCACGCTCTGCAAAAGGTGTCCAGGGGTGGGTGAGTCAGCAGAAATTTTCCCCAAAGCCAACATTACCAAACCGGGAAAAAAAACCAAGATCAGCGGCAAAACTCTCCTCCAAGTGGATCCACCAGCTTGGCAAGGCCGTAGCAATATCCTGGCACATGCACGCCTCTTTTTACATCCTCTCCACCAGCTGTAGTTTCCCAGGAAGCCAATTATGGATCCCAACGCTGCGTCCCTAGGATGGATCCTCTTGTCATATCACAGCCTGTCTGCCATGGTGCTGGAGCAGCGTCAGCAGACGACAGGACTCATCGCTCGTGGTTGCTTGAGCTGCCTCAATCCCAACGGGGTTGAAACCCAGAAGCTGTCAAACAGCCGAGTGGCCACTTGACATGCAAAGCCTGGCAGCTCCTCTTCTCTTTGCTTGAAAAAGGCCAAGGCTAAGATCCAGGGGGGTGATTTTCCTCTATTGTTTTTGTTTCTAATCTGCAAGGAATTGAAACAGAATAATAAGAAATGACAACTAATAACATGTTGAATCACAAAGTTGATCAATAGTGAACATTTGTGATTATTTTTTCATTTTGACTGGTGTTGGACATCAGGAAAATGCTGCTGTAATTTTCGAGTTACTGAGAAACTGAACGAGGTTGCAGTACTAAACACAAATCTCAACCTATATGTTTATACTAGATTACATTTTTATGGTATGATCTAAATGTAAACTACTTACCTTTCCAAAACTTTCAAATATTTCAGTCGTGCATTTTATTATTACAAGAACAGCGTTAAACAGAAAAGATGGTGTTTATTCCTCAATGTATTTTATTTTATTTCTGAAAACACCATCACCTGTGAAGCTACAAGCTCCTAGTCGTACAGATGATGCTACCAAGCCCAGTTCTAGTTGCTTCTAATACAGGTCAAAAAAATAAAGCTCCCAGCAGGAACTGACAAGCTCCACCACGCACCACACAACTACTGGTTTATTTTTCCTGGGGAGAGGAAGAATTGCAATAGTTTCTTAGATAGCTTTTTGAAATTTTTTTAAATGTTTTTGAAAACATTTTCTTTTTTCTGCTACCTGGTTTCCTCTGAGGCTGATATTTTCTGCTATGGCAGGAAAAATCCAATTCAAGCCAGCTCTGATGTTGACATTATTCACTATGCAGATCAGCTAATCCCAGGTGTTAGTCCTCTGAAATTGGTTGCAGTATTTTATGTATATTTACTCAGCTGCCCTTATTTAAGGGAACAAGGAGAGAACAACTCCTCTGTTTTCAAAATTATATCTATGCCACAGTTCACCCTTATCCTCTGAAGAGGTCTCTACATCCAAAACATTTCAGCAGAGAGGCTGCTTTTCTCCCCCAGAGCTGCTGTATCTTTTCTGGAAGCTGTGTATTAGCAAACCTCTCCTGATGGAGGAGAGGATCTCCAACACCTCCCTCACTCATCGCTTCCCCTTCCCCTCCCTTACATTTCTTTGCCAGCATCACTTAGGCAGGCACAATAGCACGGCCAGAGCTGCTGCCAAGCCCTCTTCTGGGCTGGGGTATGTGTGTGTGTGTGTGTGTGTGTGTGTGTGTGTGTGTGTGGAGAGGGGGCAGAGATGACCCTGCCAGGGAGAAATGTTTTAAAAACAGGCACACACCTCAGCTGCCTGCACCTGACACGTTCAGAGCTGCTAAGTCACCTCCTACTCTCTCTATATTTAATTTCATTCCTCTAAATGTCAACACGATTATTTTTATTATTTGCCACACGTGAGGTTGGCAAGAGCGGCAAAAGGGAGAAGAGGAGAACCCCCCCCCCCCCCCCCAAACTTCGCGGGCAGAGGCCAGGCGTGCCCACCAGCAGCAGGCAGACCCCAGGCTTCCCCCACGCCCTCCCTGCCCCTCGGCAGGAGCCACCTCTGGCAACGCCGCTACCAGCCGAGGGATTTTCCGGCAGCTCCTGGGAGGGCCCGCGGCGGGAGCCCCCACATCCCCGCTCCCCAAAGGGCCCTCCCGGGCGCGGAGGTGCCCGCGGGCTGGGGCGCCGCTGGCTTGCGGCACGGCGCCGAGCGGCCGCTCCTGCTTCAGCACCCGGAACAGCTCCGCCCTGCGCGGCCCGACGGGGCGGCGGCGCCGCTGCCCGCGCCCGCCCGAAGCGGAGCGGCCCCGCCGGGGGGCTGCGCTCCAGGGGGAGCCCGGGGGGCGCGCCCAGGGCGGGCAGGGGACGTGCGGGCGGCCGAGGGGCCCCGCTGCGGCGGAGGGGAAGGAGGCGGTGATGGAGCCGGTTTGGGGTGTGCGCGGGGAGCCGGGTGCTGGCTGGCGGTGTAAGACGCGGCGTGCGTGCCCGGGGACAATGACACGGAGGGAGGGGGCTGTGTGTGAGGGGTGATGAGTGGGGGAAAGGGGAGGTTGGAGGACACGGGGTGCGTGGGCTGTATGTGGGTTCACGGGGGGTACCGGGCAGCTGCTGGGGCTGGGCTGGCCCCCGGGGGAAGGGGCGGTGGGGAGGGAAATGCGGGAGGCGCGGCAGGGAGGGGAGGGGGGCGCAAGGTGCGCGGGGCGGGCGCCGTGGCTGCGGGAGGAGCGGGGCGAAGGAAGGGAAGGGGTTTGCGCCTCCGTGCGAGGGGCGCGGGAGCGGGAGAGTGCCAGGAGCCCGTGGTGTCTACCAGGGGTGGGGAGGAGGGTGGGGGGAGCCAGGCAAGGACGCGGCGCGAGTGTGTGTGCGAGCGTGTGCGCGGCCGCCGTGCGTGCCAGAGCGATCCCTACAGGTGTCCGTGGAGAGCCGCCGTGCGGGGATCCCACCCCGAGAGCATCCCTGCCCGCTGCCTGCCGCTGGCTGCAGCGCCTGCCTGCCCCCTCACTTACACACACGCACACACACACACACACACACACAGCAGCAGCAGCGGCAGCGAGAGGGGGGAAGACAAGGAAAAAAAGAAGAAAAAAAAAAAGGGAAAGGAAAAAAAAAGGGAAATACGAAAAGACAGAGAGATGGAAAGACTGTAAAAGAAAGGAGAAAGACCCAAGGAAAAAATAGCCCAGCAAACAATTGCTTCTTTATTACTGCCGGTGTAATTCACACATTGCCAATAACAGCACAGTCTTGTCTAGTCATTTCCAAAGCAGAGGGACACTTTCATTCTCGGAAGAGGACAATTTATTAATATCTATCTATGTATCTATCTATCTATCTATCTCAAATGGCTCTTAAGCACCAGGCATCCCTCCCAGCAATGTATCCATGAACACGCACATATGTAGCGAGAAATATGCACAAACCGATATAAATGTAGCTATTGCATTCAGAACCTCGCCAGTGAATTCGTATGCTTCCCCCACCCCTTTACAACCATTTTTTATTCTTCAAAAATTATGATTTAGTCACAGGTGCCCCGATTGAGCCTTTTCAAATTAGAAAAAGAGAGAGAGAGAGACACCCATAGGTCAATAAATCCTTAATAAATGCCAGGTCGGTTGGCATGCACAATCCTTGGCAGAATCCTTATTCTGTGAAATACAGTGCATTGTCTCTGGGTGCGGGGAAGACCAGAGTTCACAAATTACCGGATGAAATAAAAGGATCTGAAAAACAACCTTGCTGCAGCCAAAGGGAGAAGCGCTCTAATTCAAAAGCAGACTTAACAGCATCATTAATCTTTTCCTTTCGTTTCTACGTAATTTCTAGAATCAAATTCTTTCCAAAGCGGCTGGAATGATCGATTTTGCTCCCCTTCCAGTCTGCAGATGTCTTTATTTTAATATGCTTATGATATAATTTCTACCCCTTCAAAAATGCACACCATCAGCAGGAACCTAAACAGTTTCAAACACATATAGAAGAAGCCGAGTGCCCTCTTTCTTCTGACACACAATAGAAAATGTCCCAAATTACCAATGCACTTCCCGCACAAGCCCCTCGTCTCTTTCAGACCGCCGCCGATAAATAACAACAATATTGCGATATCCCATCGCTGCCCCGGCTTCGCGTTTCACCAAGGCAGCTCACGCCAGGGAGAACATGCAGCAGATTGATTTTATCGCTCAAGTCTCGTAGACCCCCTCTCCCCTCCTCCCCCCGCCTTGGCAAGGGGGCAATAAATCACCGCATCCAACCTTTAACTTACACCTCCGCTCCACCATCTCCTCTCCTCGCCATCCACCTCTCCACAACGCCGCACGCAAACCCACCAGCCTCTCGCGCCGCCGCCGCCACCACCACCACCACCGGCTCCGCCGCGGCGGAGCGGGGCTGGTCCTCCGCGGCGCCGCTCCGCCCGCGCTGCGGGCGCGCCTTACCTGCGCGGGGGCCGCGGGGCCGGGGCCGGGGCCGGGGCCGGGCCGGGCCGGGCCGGGCCGGGCGCGGCTGCCGGGGCTGCCTCTGCCGCTCGCCGACCGAGCGGAGCGGAGCGGAGCGGGCGCTGCTGCGGGTGCGCGGCGGCGGCGGCGGCGGCGGCGGCAGCGGGCGGGGGCGGCCGCCGGGAGCGGGGGGCGGCACCGCCGCGTGACGCCGCCGCGCCCGTCTGCCCGCCGGGGGCGGCGCCGTGCGCGCTGCGGACCCCGCCCCGGCCCGGCCCAACCCGCCCGGACCGGCACTGGCACCGGCACGGACACCGACACCGGGACTCGGCGGGGCACGGATGGAGGGACCGCGCGGCACCGGGAGAAGCGAGGCCGGGGCGGGGGGCGCGCACGCTGCTGCCGGCTGATGGCTGGAGAGGGTCGGAGGGGTCGTATGGGCAGAGGGAGAGGTGCTGCAACGCTGGTGCAACACGGCGAGGGCGCAAAGGGAGCTGGCGGCTTGCCGGGCAAAGCTCTTCTTTCTTTGCGTGGGGTTTGGGGGATTCTTTTGTTGTTGTTTTGTTTTAGTTTGGAGAGGGTTGGTTGGTTAGTTGGTTTTTTTGTTAGTGTTTTGGTGGTAGTACTACTGCTACTAGTAATTATCATCATCATCATCAACATCTTTATTATCATTATCATTATGTCATCTTCTTTTATGCCCTGGAACTGAGGTTTGTTGAATTCTGCACAGCCTGTGGAAAATGGAGGTATAATCTCATCAGCAGAGCACAACCAAGGACCAGGTCTACCACAACCACAGGAGAAATGATTGGGAAAGCCATTTTCCAGTGTCAAACCTGCCTGACTGTGTTGTCTCCAAATGATGGTGAACTGTTAGAGAACGCCCAGGCTTCTCAACATTGTTGGGTTTAGGGGCATGGGAAGCGTTTGATTGTGCCAAACCTTTTCTCTGCCTGTTGGCCTTATAAATTGGTACCTGTGGTCTAAAGAAAAGTGAAGAATTGATTGTAAGGGATTTGTATGAAGCCTTGGCCAAGGTCCTGGCAACTTTTGAACACATGGAGTGATGTTTGTCCCACTGACGGTCGCCACTATGGGGCATGACACAATTTTTTGAGAATGGTCCGTGCAATTATATTTTTTTCATATCTGGGGTGTGAACACAGCAACTGAGTTTTGAGCTGAACCTTCAGAAATAAGCATAAATAAAAAGCCTTTCTCCCTTTTCATTCCCAGTGGAGTTAGCTTTATGATTTATTTTTTTCTTCATGAAATGGGTTTCCTCAAAGATGACAAGTTTGATGAGGTAACCAAGCAACATGTTAAGTAATGAGAAGAAAAGCTTCCTAGATATGCAATGTATCTTTAGTGCTTAGAGCATAATCAGACATTCCTTTTGTTCAGCCAACTGATATCCACATCCAGTTAATTTCAAACAGAGTGAGGATTTCTCTTGATAATTCTAGTAACTTGACCCCTTCAAGCAGAGCAAGGAGCAAATAACTCTTCTGCTATGAAAAGCAGATAAATTGTAGGCTGAAACATGATAAGTGATACACATTTTTAAAGAAGCAAAGTTGTAACTTGATAGTAGTATTTAGAGTACATATATATACACACATATATATACATATATATAATATTTATACATTTTATATATATTTATATAAAAATTTATATATATATATATATATATATATATATATATATATATATATACACACATTTTTTACTGTATCTTTATTTTATTTTATTAGTCTTGCAGTGAGCACAAGATGAAACTTATACTCTTAGATGGGGAATGTCAAAGCCCAAGGCCAATCCACCCTGAATGTGCTGGCACAGTGGAGGTCCTGGCACAGGTGGAGGATTCTTCCACTTTAAAGTGAAGGACATCTCAGTTATTCCAGCAGTAGCCAGAGGATGCTCATGTTTCTCTAGAAAGAAGCCTGCCCCAGTGAAAGGAAGGCTGGCAAGAGCCTACACAGAAATAAAACAAAAAGATGTTAAGTGAGCCAGGAAGATACATGAAGATTTAAGGGAAAAACAATTTCTTTAATTTAATGGTGCTTTTTTGTTGAGAAAAATATATTACTTTTGTCATTCTCAGCAATTGTTGCAGCATATGGTGTCATAGTTGATTCATTTTGAAGCAGCACAAAAAAAACCAAAAACAAAAACAACCAAACAAACAAAAAAAAGAAAACAACCAAGAAAGAGGAAGGAAAAAAAAAAAAGAAATGTGATTTCCATACCATCTCTGTAGGTTTTTCAGCTTGACAAATATATGATATATCCTGTAAGAAACACATGGCCTTACAGAAACCTGACTGTTTTCTGCATAAATTAACATTCTGTGTTATACCAAAATATTTATAGATTTGGAAAAGTAAAGAGATAAAAGCAGCAAGGATCTTCTTGAAAACAAACCAATCATATTTTCTGTCAGGGAGAACACAGTACATTATCCAACTTGCAAGTTGGAGACCTTTTGGAGGGATGTGTATTGTTAGAACAAAGTGCCTTTGAAGTACATATGTGAAATTGTCCAACGGTTGTAACTTTAAATAAGAGATCTTTTGGCAAGCTGCAGTGAGTGCTGGAGCTGTCTCTGAGGCACGCACATGCAATTGCCATGGCTGTCAGAGCTAATAAGAAAGGAAGGAACCAGTCAAGGCACTGCAGAAGAAATAAGAATGATTCTGCTGAGAAATAAAAAAAAAAAAAAAAAAAAAAAAAAAAACCACCACCAACAACAACAAAACCCCATAAAACTGCAAAACCGACAATTGAAATCAAACTAAATGTGCTTCCAGAGAACACTGGCTATCTGGGCAGGCATGAGAAGGATATGAAAAGGGAGAAGTTTATTTCTGAGACTGAAGACAGCAGGAATTGTTTTAAAGGTTTGTTTCTTTGCTGGAGTGGTCCAGGATAATGCATGGGAATGGAGTGGTTGGATTTTGGGGGCACATCAAAGCTCTCTTCTGGTTATAATCATGAGACATATGCCTGACATATTTCTCTGCTTTGAAGCTATCATCAGTAATCCTTCTATACCAAATCAAATCCTTGAGAAGAGTTTTGGACCCACCAGAAATTTGACCCTTTGCATGTGTGAATAAAAGGGGTTTTCTGGAGGACAGTCAGTAACAATTTTTTGAACAATTCAGTAACGTCTTTTGAACTTGATCCAGAATGAGGAACAAATGGGACGAGGTAGATGTGCAGCAGAACTGAGGGAGCTGTATGCAATTGTCAGTATCTGCATAGAGGCAGTGAGGTTTAAAGAGATGTGGAGAAAAAAGATATAATTTCTGCCTGTTAACTGCCATATTACTCAGCTGTGGATGAATCAAGTATGGGCAAATCTAAAATAAGAAGAAATTAGAAGACACCTGCCTTGGAAAAAGTCAATGTGTTACGTAGGTCCTTGGTTGCTCAATTCCAACTAATTAAAGAAAATTTCGAAGCACTTTAAGAACTTGAAGTAAAAGAGAGAACCAAATGTGTGTAGTTCAACAAAATTAATTGCAGCAAATAATGAAATACAGTACTGGAGGTATTTGACTGAGACATGTTTGAAACAGAAAATGGAACAGAAAGGCAACTCTCTGTATTTGATAGTTTCTCTAGATAATGAGTTTTTGGAGATAGCTTATACCTAACTTTGGAGGATTAAAGTGTTAAAAACTTGCTTAATACCAAGTAGAGGAGAACACCTACGATGATTTAAAATATTTATTGACCTTATACTCAGTACTGAAATTTAATCATATTTCCCAGTCTTCTGCTAGTGCAGAATGTATCAGCTGTATTTAGTGATGTAATGTTCTAGTCATGAAGAGAAGATTGGACATTTATGCTGTTATAGGTGGCTTTGTGGGTTCAAAAGTAGTTTTATCTAAGGAAAAAAACATGGTAATAAAATGCATGAACATATCTGAGGATCAGAAAATATTTGAGGACTCCTGGTCAAGAAAAAGTCTCAGCCAACCACAAACCATTTCAAGGCTTACACATTTCTCCCTGAAAATAACTGCTTTCTTGTATTTACTGTAATAGTGGCAACTTAACATGAAACATGTTCAATAAAATTAATAGCAATCCCAATTTGATCCCCAAGACAAAAACCTTGGGATGATTCAGAGAATAATTTGGATGCCCTTTTTTATCTTTCCTTGGCTTTGGCATTTCATTGCAGGAAATAACATACAACACTAGAAAAACAGACTGGTTTAATAGTTCAAAGCATAAAAAGGGTATTTAAATGAATATGAAACATGTATGAGACTTTGAATCAAATTTCTATTACTGGTTCAGAATTGATTATCTAACATGTGAGTTTGGGTTTGGTTTTTTTTCATTAAATGAGAAACTTGATGACTGTGAAGATATATTCCTATGACATAATGACCATAATTTGTAATGTGAAGAATACAGGAGCCACCAAGACCTCAAATATCTCTAAAGTGCATATAAAAAGACATCATTAATGACAAAGCCCTATAGTTTGCTGGCTCTAACTCTCAGAGCTGAAGGTGCAGTACACTCTCACACACAAGGCTTGGCTGATGGGCACAGCAGTACACGTTGCCAGGAGAAATCTGTCATGAAATACCCCATGGTAGGTTTTCTGAGTTACAAAAACTCATCTATCAGCCAGCCCACTTGATGAATCTTCAATAGCCTTCAGAGGGGATATGGTATGACACATGTAGCAATAGTTTTCTCACTGAAGCTCCATGAAGAAACTCAAAGTGATGCAAAGTGTTCTTCTCAATATAGATGTTTGGATTTGACAAATGGTATCTATTAGCTGGACAAAGCATGGTGAAACAGAGAACTGATAAATCAACTGGCTTCCAAAGCACATTTGATTTGATATTAACTCTTAAAAAGAAGGTGATTGCAGAATTTTCTTTATAGAAGAGTTTGTAAGGATTGATATGGACATCATTACTGTGATTAAAAAAAAATGTAAATTTCACAATAATAAATTTATTAATTTCAAAAGAAGCCCTCATGTCCATATCTCAAAAAAGTGGTCATTTTCTCTTAATCTCTATGCACTAATCTGTGGCATAACATATATAAATTATTAATGCAAGCAGCAGATACATCTCAAAGCCTACCTTGTAGATTTGCATTTAAGAACGATATATGTAAACACAGCAAATAATGCCTTTAACTGCAAAAATATAAGGAAATAATGAATTTAGAATACATAGGTCTTCTTTAGTTCAAATGCTTGCCTTTTAATGCTTTGCAGCAGTTTTTTAAGCAGGAAAGTACAGGCAATCTTAGATAAGAAGAAGAATTGAAGAGAGCAACAAACTGTTGCGTGTTGTCATTGAGCGAACAACAGTCACCAAAGGAACTTGGAAGCTCATTTCATCCCAGAACTGTCTGTGAAATCACTTCCTTGAAAGAAATGTGTAAGAAATCCCACCATAGGCAGACGTGGGATGAATATTTTGTAACACTCCTCAAGAGAGTTTATTTTAAACCCTAAAATATTTTGCTTCATATTTCTTTCAAAGTTCTTGACGTTTAACAGACTTTTTATAAACGTTGCTTATAAAATTTCCCACAATTCCTTTCAAAAATACCACTAAATTCATACTCCTAATTAATTGGCATAATTTATATGGAATTTATGTGAATGCCATTTGTGTGTAATTTGTATAAATTTCCATGAAACCCATTCATCATCATCAGTCACCACGTTCCTCATTCTCTTTGCTGGGATCACAGAGCTGCCTGGATACATCAGTGTGTTCATGACCCCCAAGTGTTAGGAGAGTTTCTTGGTAGTCTCTGTAGTGTGGGCTCCAAGTTAAAAACAAACTCCTTTCAAAAGCCCCCAAAATTTGAAAAACAATGAATAGCAAGGCTGGCAGAACAACGTGATGTTCTAGTGTCATTTATCAGCATGCCTGAATCATAGCTGTAGTATGCAAATGAGCAGAAGCAATCAAAGAAATTTCATTTTGCCACAGCTGCAGGGCTGGATTTTAGCAGGGAACTTCCCTCGAAGGTGCTGAATCCCCTCAGCTCCCACTCTCTGCTAATGTGGGTGGAGGCTACTGGTAGAAACTTATCCCATTTTGAATCAAGATCTTTGAGAACTTCCAGAAAATCTCTGATTATAATAATTTGTTTTATAATGTGTCACTCTACACTTATGAAAAATGAGTATACTTGCTGTAATTCAAGTATTCTACAAATACTTAGCTGTACTAAAAGTGTGCCAAGTATACTAAAAATATATTACTTTCCACAAGGATATAATTTCCTAGTAATCAGAAGATATACTCTGATTCAAAAATTGCTGTAATTGTTAATGTTGGTGAGAATTCCTAAGGCATCGAAGCAGAAGAATATTTGTGGTGTGAAGCTGCAGATAGGTAGTTGAGATCATCAGTGTTTAAACCATAAATGATGCACCTGCTGGAGAGACTCACTGAGGGAATACTGCAGTGTGCCAGATTGATGGCATTTTTACACTTCAGGGCAGCTTTATTGTTGGGCTGCTGAGTTCAAAAAAACCTTTCACTAGGGAAAGTGAGAGTTGCCCTTTCCAGGAATTGTAGTATTAATTGCTATTAGTTTAAAAGCTTGATTCAGTTTATTTTTATTTAGTCCCCACAATCTGTCTGGAGAGCCCTTAGTGTTGTCATTGCTTCTTAATAGTTCAGGAGTTTTTAATGTGTGGCAGAATTACTAGAGGAGGCAAGGAAAGGAAATTTAAATGAAAGACAGATTGGAAGGCTGCAAAGGAGACAGGCGAGGATGGAGGGATGGAAGACACTGTACATGAAGTGCTAAAAAAGAAACAACCAAAAATAAAAAAGCAAGAGCTGCTGTGGTAAATTAAGAGATAAATGAACAAAAATAAGAAACACCTAAGGAAAAAATTCAAAATTTGAGTACTCAAGGTGTGTGATGGAGACAGAAGCAATCCCTATCCAAAACCAGAACAAGTTGTGTTAGGATCATGCCAAGGTCAGAAATGCTGTGAGAGCAAATCTGAGCTGTTGGGAGAACTCTCTGTGGCTCCTGTGCCTTCTTGGCACACATGATCTGTGGCACAGCTGGATTTTTCAGGACTGATCCCCTGGTGCTTCCAGGGAAAATTTGACTTTCCCTTGCTATGAAGTAATGTAGTTCTTGTGGTCCTGGCAGAGGGGAGAAGTCACAAAAGATTTTATATTACTTCTCTCTTGTTCATCACCACACCTACTCACTTTAAGATTCAAACAAACAAAAAAACCCTCCAGAATCCAGTGAAGCCTATTCTTTCAATCAGGAAACTACTTTTTCTACTCAAAATAAACTTTTTTGTAGTATCTGGAAGGTTTGTGTCTCTTTCTAATCAGTACTTCTCTGATGTCAGAACGTGTGTTGCATTTGCGTTTTTAAAACTGCCAAATTACTGTTTGCTTTGTATAATCTTTCTGGTTTTCCTGTTGTTTTAACTTTTTACCTTCCTCTGATGTGTTGAAGATACAGTTACTTTTTTACTCTTGTTCTTTCTCATGGTTCTTTCCAACCATTTTGTGACTGCAGCCTCTGTTGACTACTGCTTTTGATTTAGCTGTATGTTTGTGCAAAAAAATACCATAGCTACCAAAGCAGTAGAAAAAACAGAGATTTTACATAGTGGCAGGAGAAAAGGTCAAAATACTGCATATTTTTAGCAACAGACTCAAGTTCTTTCTCATGTATTTGATAAACTCTCGTTTGGCTGGAAATTTTTTTTATTCTGTTGCCAAGTAACCCCATACTGATCAACTTAAAATAATCTGAAGATGGTTTTAAGGATCCAAATTGAGCTGTGATTACTATTTAACAGTTGTTCCCTACTAGTAATCCTTCATTTTCATGGATTCAGTGTGCTGTTTCTATGATGCACATTCATATTTTCTCCAAATTATTTTATATTGCATTCTTTATACATCCTCTCACCAACAAACTTCTCTGGCTTTAGTCACCACTGGAAAGACATCTTCATCTTTTACTGATTGTGTTTTTCTCAAGTTATTTCAACACACAGAGAAGGATTAACATGACAAATGATGAAAAGATGGAGTAATACAAATATTGCACCTTTACTTTTGAGATGTAGATACAGGCTGAATCCTGTTCAGCTATGGCTGAAGCAAACTGGAAGATATAAATTGCTCCCCAACCATCCTACAAAAGATAATATCTAACTTTAGTTCTTTATTTATCAGCTAAGCTCATAGCAATATCTCCAAGTGGATGGATCATCAGTATTTGACAATTCCAAAGTATTACTGAGTGAGAAAAAGTAGTTCTGGCCCTGCAGACTGTGATATTTCCATGGTTATGTTGGTTATAGCCAAGGGACCTGGACTGGAGCACCTCAAGGCTTTGATCCTGTAATTTAGCAAATGCAGGACTCCAGCAGGGCTTCCCTCTGGTTCTGAGAGCTTGTATTGATTCTTAGATATTCAATGGCTTAATGCTACAGGCAGAGAAACACACAGATTTTCCTGATGTTTGCAGGTTTCAGGATGTTAAAATTATGCAAATTGAGCACGGTTCGCCCAAAAAAGCAAATTAGCATTTTGCACCTGTAGCAAGCATAATATGTGTATCCCCATGAAAGTATGAACATTCAGCACATTTTTACCTCATTAGCACTCCAGGGGTAGCAGTGACTTAATTCTTTGCTGTTGCAAGCTCTGTAGCTGTTACCCACAGACATTTTACAGTTGTCCATAAAACGCGTTCAGCAAAAACAAACATCAATTTTATGAAAAGTATTGAGAAGCCAGGCTAATGATTCTTTCACAGAGTGAATGACTCTGCTCAGGTGTAAAACTTTTGGCATCCCGATTCTGGGAGGCATAAAAAGAAATGCCACTCTCAGAACTGGGCTGCCTGGCTCTTCAACACTTCAAATTTGGAAGCAGATCTCTTCTATCTGAGGTGCAGAATCCCAGAGCACTTGTCTGGACCACATGAGGCTGCCTTTGGAAAGGAAGGCATGGATGAAAAAGGCCTGGGAAGAGCATAATCAAACCCCTCAGAAATGGACTTCACTGTCACACAGTGCAGAATGATGGAAGGGAATGTAAAATCCCACCTGTTTATGGGGTTCTCTTGGTTTGTGATTGATTTGTTGTTGGACAAAGTGTTGGACAGGTCTCCACAGAGAGTTAATCGCTGACAGAAAGAATAAAAATCATAGGGTTATCAAATTTTTTCTCATATGATTGAATCAAACAAGACTGCAACTGGTCTCTGTTAGGCTTTTGAAAAGTCTTATTTTTGAAATCCATCTTTTAATTGCCCTTTAAGTGCCTTATTATATGAGTAATAATCCTTCAAGACAGCTTAGTTTTTATTTCCTGCTAATCACTAAAAATGTTTACTTTTTATTTAGAATGCCTTTTTTGTTCCCTGAGTTGTCCTCCTCCTGTTCTCATCTGGACTTATTTTTTTAAATTCATGTTTATATTAAGAAATTTACACTTTAATCAGTTATTTTATATGGTAACTTTTATACAAAATGCTGTCCTGAACATTTCTCTCAGTTCACAAGTGTCCATACAGATGGGATGGGTATTTCTGAGTAACATCAGAAATTTTAAATTCTTTTGAATATACACAAATATATTGTTAAAATACCTAAAAATTCATATATAGACACAAGATATAATGACATTAAGCACATCAACTGATTGTGGCATGAAGCTGTATCAGCATTTTCCTCCTTTACTGTTGAAGGACTAATTAGATGACAAACCTCAGAACAGTATCAACACAAACCTGAAGGTACCTTCTCAACCCACTATTCAGAAAAGCCATCAGTTTTTCAGGGGCTGGACACAGAATTTAATAGAGTGCAATACTGGGAAACAACATAATACCAATATTATAATACTATATGACCTCATCTAAGGTGCTTGCTGACGTATTTGTCTCAAAGAATATTGTCACATTTCAGGATAGGTTCAGGACTAGGGAAGGAGAACCAATGACAATGATGAGACACCACAAGATTTCTTATTAAAAACTGAGAAGATCAAGACGTCCTTTATGAGGAAGGGTCATACAAACAAGTACTTTAATACATGAGCAAAAATCCACCCCTGCCAATGAACCTCAAACCAGAAGAATAGTCAAAAAGATAATAGGTCAGAAGTTAGTGTTTCTTCTTATAAATAATGAGAAAAGTACCATTTGAAACTGCAAAGAAGCTGATTCAAATCTGTGTTGGAAAATTCTCTTTCACACAGAATATTACTGAAGTATGATATACATTTGTACAGGTTGCTACTGAGGCCAAAGTCTAAGCAAAATTCCACAAAGATTTAAATTTTTGAAATGTTCATGATGATCATTGCCAACACATTTTTGAGGGTTGGTAATTTTGAGAGCCAGCATTTTATTTTTAGGAATTTTACTGGGATGCCACAGTTGTAGTACGCAATCCTTCCATCTTCCTCTGATGCATCTCAACCTGACCATTGTTTAGAGGCAGCCTGCTAAATTCAAAGAACCTTAATTCTCTTCCAGTAGGGAGCTCATGAAGACCTTTCCCACACCAAACTAGATGTGAGAGTGTGTCTTCTCCTTCCTTCCATGGGTTTTATTCCATCCCAGTGCCGTTACGTTGCTGCACTCTTTTGTAGCTAAAGGTACATCAGTTCTGCCCGTGCCAAAGCTAGCCAGCTGTGTGCCAGCTGTTAGCACAGCACTATGTGTGAGCTAATGAGCCTTGCTGGGGATTTTTTTTTCTTGATAAGTGTTCCAAGGGCTCTTAATCAGCAGCAGGTTGTCCGCTGAGTGATGTATGACATTGTTCTCTGTGCTTCCTCCTCCTTGTGTGGCTGTGGTGCAGCCCTTCTGTAGATCTTTAGTGACCTGCTCAGCAACCAAGTGTAGCCTACTTAAATTTACAAAGTGTCCACAAGCAGGTGTGGATTTGAACACCTTATATTTGTTATTTTATTTGTCCAATCAGGTGTCTGCAAAGACTACAGCATCTTCTCTACTTGCCATTTTTTTCAAGCCTATTGGATTTTTATCTCTCAATCTGATCACATGAATATTTTCACAAAAATATTTGATGTTACTGTTCAACAGATGAAAGGTGTGGACATCAATAAGACTTATTCAGGAATGATGTTTTAAAGGGAGACATTCATAGTTGCAAATATTGCCTATAGTATTCATCCTGCTCAGCTCATAGCAGACGACTGATTTAGGTATTTGGAGAAAAGACTTCTGATGTGGCGTGTTTTTCACTTACATAATTAGGAACAGGCAGCTACTGTTTGCAGTAAGAGAGCTTAAAGATTATTAATACATCCATTCTCCCTTCTTTGCATTTGAAAGAATTTATCACTCATTAGTACATTGTCAAAGACAGGATTATGTCTTGGTCCTATGTGCACTCACAGGGAAACCCCTGCCAACTCTCTCAGTTGCTGCCAGGAAGCCAGTGAATAGAAAATAATTTGGGTTTTTTAGGAGCACAGAAAAATAACAAGGGTTTTCTTTAAAAGCAGAGTCCTTAAGCACAGGAGCTGAAGTTTTGAAGCTGGGCAGTACAAGGCCTTTGCACATCTGCCAAGGCTGTGGTTAGGGAATGTCACTGTCCCTCCCAAGGGAGTCATGAATTTTTCCCATGCTCTCTTTACTGTGACCTCATAGAGTTTATGCTGCAAGTTGAGTAGTTAACCTAAATAACTTTTACTGGAGTTTAGATGTTGAACCTCTGTTAGCACAGGATGTACTGACAGTGTCCTCAAGAGTGTGAACCAAAGGTCCCAAAGCTGTTTCAGGGGCATTTCTATTGCTTTGCAGTAGTCAGTGAACACATGACACATTCCTTTGAACAATTTTTTCAGCACTGGGTTTATTATGTACACTTTCATTTTCCTCACCAAATTATTCTCAATACCTTGTCATTAGTAAGGCATATAACAATTCAATAGTACAGCATCAGTAAAAAGGTAAATCAGTCCAACAAATATTCCTTATGGCCTAAATTTACAACACAGGGTCCCGATGAAATGTAAGTGAAGCTGTGTCAAGGAATTTCTCTTTCATTAATACTGAAATTTTTCCCCATTTACCTGATTTGCTCAAAGGCTGTGTTACATAGCAATTCTCACATTATGTAATGGTTGTGGAGGGAGTACAATTGCCCATCTGTAGGAGAGGAAAATATCCTCCATTGGCATGTTTTGTTGAAATAGGTGAGAAAAAAGCTAGAATTAGTAGGAGGACTTTAGGACAGTTACTTAGCATGATGCATAGGTTAATGGCAGTTACATGGTCACTTCCTTGCACATTACATTGAATTATTACCCTTTTTTTTTTTTTGGTCTGGAAATGTAATTAGTCTGTGATGGATGGGAGGCTAAATCCAGCACTTGGGGTCAAGGCACACCTTATAATGGAATAGCTGCACAGACTTTCTGCATTTTGGAACATTAATTTGCATCCAGTCTTTATCATATCTTTCTAGCTTTCCAGGCCATGTAAACTTAGAAAGTCATAGACAGTCCTCATGAGAGCTGATACTACTCCTGAATCTCCTCTCATCCTACCCCTTTCACCCACCTGTTCTGCCATTGGGTGCTGTGAGGTAATCCAGGATAGAAACAATGTCCTTTCTGCTTTTATTAAATAAAGCTTTCTATTTTTAGGACCTTGACATTGAACTAGTGGTAATCAATATATCTCTCTAGCAGAGATAAGAGAATAATGAAAATAAATGTTCTCTAACATTTGTTTGAACATGATTTGATGACATACTTCACTAATATTTCTATGTGAAGTAGACTGAAAATTTTCCAATAAAATACACTGGAAATATGTTAATTTTTTGAATTTGAAATAATGTAGAAATCTATTTATTCTAGAAAGTTTTTAGGTGAAAATTACTTCTTTGGTGGTAAAGCCTCTGATTATCTGTGACCCAACACAGAGGGAACTTAAAAACCTGATGTTTTTATTGTGACTATGACATTTTAACACAGACATGCTTTATGAAAGTATTAAAAGCATTACATTTTGTTTTAGTGCAAAATGAAAACAAATACTGAACACTTGGGAGTTTCTGTGAAATATGAAATGCCAGGTTTCTCTTTATATTCTTTCATAGTCTCAATATTTTTCAGGGCATGTTTTTATCAGGATTTTCATCTAACATGAAATTCTTCATCATTCAGAGAGTTAAACAGAAGAGTTATGCAATATTTAAACCTTATTTAAGACTGTGAAATAGGGAGGAGGTGAAAGATACACATTGTAAAGGCAAAGTGTTATGCCTAGGCATAAAGATTAATTTTACCTAAGAAAAGTGCTGGGTATTTATTTTTAGACAAAAAATGCAGCCAGGAATTTTAGCAGTGATCTATTTAAAACACAGAATTTTCTTCTTAAATGGAGAGCCTGGGGTCTCTGTCCAGATAATGAAGAAAGGTAAGTTTATTCAGGGGAGGCTGAGAGCAGCCACTTTACCATGGTGGTGGCTCGTCCAAGCTGTCTCCAGAGCCAGCCTGTCACACACCATGGACAGTGGGAGCTGAAAATGCAGAGCACTTGACAAAAAAGCATTTGGGAAGACTTCTGTACGTTGGTATATTTCCATCCTGATCATTCCTAACAAAGAATATGAGCTTCAGCTGAATTGAATTCTTCTTGCCAAACAGACCAGCTGAGATGAAAGTTTTTGTTTATCACTACACAGAAATTAAAAATATTTGCAGAAGGATTGTAAAAGTGTTTCTGACAAAAAATAGAAGTATTTTTAATATTGGAAGATTTTTCCACTTCACTCTATAGAGCATGTGAATGAATTCTCTTGGCTTTGATAGATTTTTTGGTTGCTTTTGCTGTAATTTTAACTGTGGACTCTTAACTTGCTACGGTATCTCCATATGGAGGTAAAAATTTCAGCACATTATCATTTTTAGAGACTTTACATATGAACACTTTAGACCAAAAAGCAATCAACTTACAAAAAAAAAAAATCCTTTATTTATTTTTTTTAACCAAAGTTATTTCTTTGTAAGAGGAGAAGACTTCCCCACCCACCCCCAATAAATTCTTGGAGTGCAACAGAGAAGCTCACAGCTACTTTAAAGAAAAACTGAAGAACATGCAAATCCTATTTTATTAGTAAAATCTAACAGCACATTTAAATGTATAGCTCTACTAAAGAGATAATACTTCCTTTTTATTAGTGTTAGGGAGCCTTGGGACTTGTAAGGGGTGGCAACGTCCTCAGGGCCTTGGCAATTTGCGTCCATTACTTGTATTTTAAAAAACCATCATTGCTTAGTTTTGCCAAGGAATTCTGAAGAATTCACATGTTGGCTTCTATACTTAGGTGCTTTCTTTCCATAAACAAACCAGACAAGGCACCTAACAACAGTCAGAGGAGCATCTGGGAAATAAAGAGGAACGACTCTATAGGTAAGTATATGTTCTGCCCAAATGAACACTCAAATGAGCATGCATATTTAAAGAAAATCCTTGCCATGAAGACAGAAATGACATTTGCATAATGATTTTACTGCTGCTGCATGATTTACTGCATAAATCTTTAATTTGATGTGAAATCCAGTGTACCACAAACAAACAAAAAACCCTTTCCCATTTGTTTATATAATTACATTTTACCCTCAGAGATGATTTTTTTACCACTTCCAGCTCCCTAGATACTTATGGATACTTCTGAAATATGAGGTAGTAGCTTTGTTTACTAGTTTTTATTTCACTTCAAACTATCCATAGTATAGATTAATCAATATTAAAATCCTTTAAACCATACACAAATTTCTTTCTCATTTCAGGTATGTTCTTTTTTTCTCTTTAATTCTTTTTTTGCATACTGCCTAAGTACTTCTAATACATGAAACAGATAAATGGTTTATAATCCAAATAAATTGTGCTTGGGAAAGATTAAATTTCTGCACACTCACCACAGAATTTGCAAGGCAGCATCACCAGTCCCAGGGCAGGCAGGCCATGGCTGCTCTCCAACGCTGGGGTTATTCAGGTATCATCTGCTTTTTCACCTTTGCTTTTTACATCACATCAGCACACCTCCAGGGACAAAAGTTTCCGAGAGATCTGAATTCCTTTGGAGAAAAATGGCCACAAAACTTTTAGGGACGTGTACAAAAACTATTTAAGGATTAAAAAAAAAAAAAAAAAAAAGGCATAATCTCCTACGTTTCTTCTGAGGAAATTTAAGGAGCATTCTAAGCCTTTCGTCAGCCTCAGCCTAATGAAGAGACTGGCACTGGGGATAGAACTGCTCTTTACAGAGTCAGCCTTTTGCAGAAGCTCACAAACAGATGGTGGGATAACAAGCTCCCTGGTCTTGATGCAGAACTTTAACAGATAATTTTTAGAGACTTGGGGTTTTTTGTTGGTATTCTCATTTCATTCATGGAAGTGAGAATTAGAGCACAAATTGTTTATGCGGGGGAAAAAAATCCTTTTACTGCCATTACTGGAGACAATGAAAAATGAGAGTTTCCCCAGGGAGATCAAAGGTAACAACTGCATTTTTGATCTTCATAATTAATTTCCTGCAGCTTCCTTTCCACGTGGGATAAATCAGCCTTGGGAGCTGGTAGCAGCAGGACACCCTCTTCCTGCATATTCATGCACACACTCACCAGTAGTGATATGGTTAGGGGTGGGAAAAATCAGGTTGTGTTTATTCCTTATCCCTTCATGTTGCAAACAGCACTTTGGGACACTTCCTACTCCAGTCCTAATATTGTTTAGCTGGGGAATGGAGCAGAGGCCCACTGAAGAAAAAGAAATTTGTTTGCTGTCCAGAAATTGTGATATTTCTGAGTTACAGCACTTGGTACCAGAAATATCCATCGCCTCCATTCATTTCCACAAATATGAATTTTGCCTGGAATTACAGTTAGAGTTTTTGAAAAGGGCTGGAAAAAAGTGAAACCCACCAACTGATGGCAAAGGAACTCCATCCTTCTATCTTTTGCTTCTCTTGTTGACTTGTTTTAAAGGCAGGCACCTGAATAATTCAGACAAGTGACTTTCTATGAGATGAATTCCTGAGGAGCAGGAAGGAAACCAAGAAGCTGTTCAATTTTCTTCAGCAACAAGAATTCATTTGAAAACCATGTTGATAGTTTTGAGCAAATTCCTAATTATTGTCTCTCGATAAACCATGTTATGAATGCTTTTACCAGCAACTGTTTCAGAGTTTCACTACCAGAGTGTTTCTGTGCTTCTGAATAGCTTGATGTTGCTTTCTGCAAGGAAAGTTATGATTTTCAAGATGCTCAGAGTTTTTGTGAGCATCTTCTGTCAGGAAAAACATTAGAAAAAAGGAATACATGCCTGCACTGCAATAGAACTTTTGGTACTGTTCTGTGATTACAGGTAGTTTGTTAGCAGTTACAAAGCCAGGTCTCCTCAGGGTTATGAGGAGTGCTGACTCCAGCCTTGCCTACTGAGTTTTCAGAGCACAATTTGGTGAGAAAAGGATGATGTTTCTGTTTAAATACACAGCTTGATGTTAAACCAGGCAGGTCAGAGGTCTAAGCAGAAAGCATGTATCCCTAAACAAGTATCAAGTCTCTTCTTTTTTAAGTTTATGAATTATTTTCATTACCATTTTTTTCATTCAAGATTGAGCTGTTTGCATATTCTCCTGTGTCTTGCAATTGTTTAATAATTATTTTTTAAATAGAATTGTTTGTTTGGTTTGTTTTTTTGGTTTTTATTTTTATAATAAAGAACATGCTTGGTCCATTTGCAATGTTCCCTGTAAATTTACATTTCTACACAAGTCTTTATGAGAAATTGCAAGAGCAGGCTTGGTTTAGGTCCACCCAAGTGCAGCAAGACCAGCTGCACTCTTCAGAAAGCACTGGTAGCACATGAGCTCTCCTTCAATCAAGACTGATGAATTTATTAGCCTATGTGAGGTGCTGTGGGAGCTTCACTGGTGGAAAATAACATAGCAGGGGAAGGGGAGCTGATTAGCAGTGTGCCTTGCTTCAGGAGCTGGTTACTCAAGGTGTTGCATTAGTTAAATCTTCATCCAGGTGGATGACCATCTGAGGTGCTCTCTATCATACTGCTCTTGAAATAGTAAATTCAAAACTCTGAAACATTCCTCTCTTCTGATGGTTTAAAGAGAATTGAATGTAGACTAGCAAGTAAGGTCTGTGCTGAGGGTAGTAGTCTCAAGGAAATCCTCCATTTTCTTCAGGATGAGAGAATAAAATGTTTTGAAAAGTCACAAACGGTTTTATATTACTATTTTTCTTTAAAAAAATGTATCTTGAAATGTTCATGTAAAATGTGTTTGCTATTTTTACACAGTGCTGATAATATGAGAAAAGGAAAAAAAACATGTTTTCCTGAAACTTCTGTCTTGAACTGCTTCAGTCGCCCAGTGCACGGCTGAGAATCAAATCCAGAATTCTTTGACTGTGAGAGTGGAAAGGGAAGAAGCTACTTTGCAGTCTTGTTTAAGTGTGCTTTTGCAAAATGACACAAGTGTGCACTGGGGGACAGCAGGAAATCCCAGAGAGTCTCTGTGAAGGAGCAGGATCATGGCACCTGCACACAAAAATGCATTTTATATCATAATTTCTGCAGTGGTTCTAGGGTATTTTGTAGAGAGACCAAAGATGAACTTCATCTCATTTCATCTTTAAATATCCATAATCACCTTCAATTAATCACCTTAAATTCCCTTTACAATAAATTGAGAGTGAAACATTGGTAGCATTGCTCCAGGCAGGGCAGTCAAAGAACAGATGCATGCAAGGTTTGTAGGTTTAGGTTATAAATTTAATCAAGGAAACTAAAAGTCTTACAAGAAGTACATCTAATGTCCAGGGGAAAATGTGAATCCTCAAGTCTAATATAGAAGCAGCAGCTTTGAAAACTCAAAGCAAATTTGGCCCTGCTAGTCTTTCTGAAGAAAAATGTACATGTTTGAACTGAAGTAATATCCATGGGAAACGTGGTGTCAAAGCTGATCTACCCTATTTTAGATGTGTTTCAGGGTGAGATGCATTACACCCAGGACATCAGTTATTGCAGTGACTGGATCCACAATTAGGGAAGACATTATTGGAGTATTCAGAGAAACAGATGAGTGGCATCCTAAAATGAAAATAATCTTTGAGGCACTGTTCTGATATTTTTTTGAGCATGGCTGTTTCCTTTCACCTGGAGATTTCCAGTCCTGCTATGGAAGTTAATACAGAGATAAATCCTGCTCCAAACATACTCAGAAAAGTATTTACTAGGAATTTTCATTTTAAAAAATTAACTGATTTTTATAAAAATCACTGTATTGCTTCCCTCTGATAGATGATAGCATTATGGGAATCATAAAATCTGTCATAGCATCAAGAAATAATACAGTAAGAAAAAGAGTTGTCTAGGATCTAGAAAGGACAGTGTCTGCAAAAGTGCTTTGAGAGGCTGAAGAAACAGCTCAGAAAGTTCTCCCCAAAAAGGACAGACTCTTATGAAGTTTTGCTGACAAAAAACTTCATTGTTCTTTTTGATTATATTGCAATTTAAAGGTTTTGTGCTAAGTCCACTAGGCAGATTTTTCAAAGTATTCAGGCACTTCAAGGTACAAGTAAGTCTCTTGTTCTTATTTCATTGTGAGTGGAAACATCTCTGGCTGCTGGATTTTGTTCTTAAGTGTCTAAAATTCTTTAAAAACCTGCAAGTAAATTCTGCCCATCCAGATACCCAGTAACCAGAGGAATACTGAAATCCAGCCTTCCTCAGGAATTGAAGATTATGTGACAGTGAAACTGACTCCTGAACACATGCAGCTGCTGAAAAACAGGTACTTCACACTTAGCTTTCAAATTTTGGCAGTAGTTCAGAAAAGTACTTTAATACATGCTTGAATCCCATTAAAACCTCAATGAAAGTTAAATGTGTTCTTAAGTGGGATCCTTAATAGGAGCTGTCGTTTCCTGAAGCCTTTCGGTTGGAAAAGAACCCTGGAAAACAGGAGAGAGAAAACACCAACAAAAGCTTCTGAAAAAAACCAGTCAAGTCTTTCTCATTAAATGGTTTTCAATTTCTCACTATAATCAGTGGGTAAAAATGGCAACAGGTTGTTTTTTCCATGAATTTTCAAAATCTCTGTTGACGTAGCTAATTTCCACATGGAAAAGCTGAATTTCTGAGAGAAAGATAAATTCTGTTGACTCTAAGTATATAATTTGGTTTTGTTGTTGTGGTAAAATGTATATATTTTTATCCTGTGTGCTTCTCTCTTTACCACATCTATAGCTATATTTTTATTTAATTGATAGTATATTCAAGTAATAAATTTTATTCATTCAAGTCTTTGAAGAGTGCAGCCAGAGACAGATTAAAGCTAACTAGGACTCACATGAATCAAACTCTTGTCTCTCCTGCAAGTTTCAGATGTTTGCAAATGGAAGAAAGTTATCCCCCCAGCTTAAAGGGCTGCCCATTTGCATATTTGGAAAGGTCGTGGTGGCCTAGACAAAAATTAAAAGCCTTCTGATGCTAAGTGAGGAAGTTCATTGGCTTGAAATTTGCTGTTTCCCACAGAAATTACATTATTTACTGTTAACTGATTTTTGTCATTTTGGGCTCTATCTCTGTTACAGAACTGAAGCAGTAACTTCTGTTTTCACTGAGGGCTTGAATTGACATTTGATTTTATATACTGGGCAGTGGAAGCCTCAAGAAGGGATCCTGGATTTACAGCTTTCCAACGGCACACATTGCAGTCTAATATCCTTTAATTTGTTTGCTCTCCTAGAGGAGGGGAAAAAAAAAGCTAAAAAACATGTACAAATTATGTTAAAGCCAACAAAGTCTCAGGAAAAACCTCCTCCCCATCTTCTGCAGTAGTGGTATGAGAAATTGATTCAGCTGGTGTAAATCCCTGACCTCTGCGAGGGCTCCGTCTCACTGCCTGTGTCATTACTCGATTTCCAATGGAAAGAGAGGGCACGACAAGAACTATTTGCAGCCATTTCCAGTCAGTGCTTATGATAGCTCTAACCTCAGGGTCAGGGATTAGTGTGTTTTGCAGTTTAATTCATTGACTAGCTGGCCCCAACTCTAGGAAGAAGGGAAGCACGGGAGAGGCAGAGAGGCAGCACAATTCCAAGCTGCATCACTCAGTGCTTGTGGCACAGTTGGCTATTTACCTTTCAGATGGACAAAGTGCAGTCAAGAGACATTTTCTGTGTTGTAGACTGATGAGTCCTGAACCTTGTCACACAGGGTAAGTGGCCTAATGTTTACTTAATGTCTAGGTCTTTGCTAAATTTTCTATCCAGCCTTGGTGTGTTTAGACATCAGCTGTGGGTGTATGTTTGAGGCTCTGTACTTATTATTCACACCATTTTTTGTTTTTTAATAGAAGTTGTAACCCAGTGTTCTAACCAAACATTTCAGCATCCAAATCATCCTTTTGTCTGGTGGCATCATTAAGGAAAAACAGAAAAACCCCAAACCATTAAATCCTTTAACCTTTTTCTCCCCAAAGATTTACACCATAACTCAGTTAAAGAGTGCCAACTCATCCAGAGTAGATATGTATTCCCCAAATACTGCATATGTGGCTTCAGAAATTTACTGGCTTTGCTTTCCACAAGTGAAATACATCATCCAAGTAGTTTATGTCCTTTGCCTCCCAATACTGTGATCGCCTTGAATGTAAAAGAAATCTTGATTTAGATTTGTATTTGCTTCATGGTTCATTCACTCAGCCATCCAGATCTGTCATAAATCATCATCTATATTCGTTGTTGGAATCATTAACTTGCATGAGATAGAGAAGTTCCCAGAGATATGCAACACTCACACAACCAATAAATTTAATACAGGAAAAGACCAAAAGTCTGAGAAATAAAATTCCACTACGGACAATACTGATAATATATATTCCTGACAGGTGCTATGGGGTAAATACAAGCCTTGCTAGCTTTGTTGGAGTCATTTATCGATGGATCCTCCTCTGATTTATGTATAAAAATAAAATAACTATAAAATATAATAACTATAAAATGATGCCTTGTGTATACTCCACACACTGTATCATTACACGTATGTATTCCAAACCAAGGACTGCAAAATTGATCAGTTTAAGGTAGACTTTGAATGAACTAAAAATACTCTATCAAACAATGTCTTTTTGGATTAGGATGATAAGAAATTGAAGTCTAATGTTACAGTCGTACTTTTAATCTTCTTTCTTTAATTATGTGTTAATGAGTTTAGCCAACATAGATGAAAAGACTGAGCAACACAGTCATAAGGATAAAAAAGAATATTAAAGAGAGGTTTTCTCCTGCAAGAAAATCAGTATGTGATCACAAATCTAACTATAGAAAACATATAACTCCAAAATTTTGCCACTGAAAGCTATAAGCTCGAAAACTACCTCACTTTTTTATTAATTTGAATTTAAAGTATGGAATTTATATTTCAAAATTATTAACTTTTATCTTGCAATTAACTAGAATTTCTCAGTTCTCCTCTGTTGAGGCCAGATTTTTGAAATCTCATCCGGACACTGATGTCTTTGTGGTTTTATTTTTAGTTTCTGTATATAATTTTCCTCCTTTCATCACATTCTTCCTCCTATATTCCTTATATTCTTCTGTCCTCCTTGCTGACAGCTGTCTCCTGGCTGGCCATAGGAATTTCCTTGGTTTCTGAGGAATTTCTTTTCACAGGAAGCAAGCCTGGTTCAAATACATTTCTTATGCCTGTGCTGTTGAGAGCTTAAGTAAAAAGATATCACCACACCTGGATTCCTGCAGCATCCTACTGGTTCTTCTTCACCCTGGTCTTTGGAGTTGGAGGTCCCACAGTTATTCCTTTGGAGGTACCATTTTTATACAGTTCAAATCCTGGGTGTCCCTGGGGTGCAGATGTTACTCCCATAACCTCAGACAAGGCAAATAGAATGTGCTGGGTCTTCTTCTGCTCCCTCTCAGAAATTGCTTTTTTAGAAATTCTTCATTTTCTACAGAATTTGAAATTTAAAAACCACCAAGGACAGACGTCTGAGAAAGGTGGTTGCCTTATTTGAATAGAGCATTTAGAATAACCATGAAAAATTAAAGAGCAATTTTAATAAAAAATGTAAAAAACAAAAATCTTTATATTGAAAGAGAAAGCATCTTAATGGTGGAGAGAATTTTGTTAGATAAGTTTAAAGGTTTTCTTTTCAGTTAGAGAAATTTAACTGCATAAAGAGATATATGGTGCCATTTCTTTCAGAGCAAAGCTCAGAGTGTGGTAACATGAACAATTTGCTCACTTTTTAACTGCATGTTAATTAGTGGGAATTTAGTGAGCTGCACAGAAATTAAATTCTCAGAAGATATTTTAACAGCCAGCCAGTAATATTTACAGCTGTGGATTACAGCATCATATTTTAGAGGTTACACTTAAAGCCATTTTCTCTATTTTTCTCCATATATTTTGTTTGCAGAAACTTATAGCAATGTTTCATAGAAAAGTTTCAGTATTATGTGAAAAGCCCTAAAGTACCTCATTTTTTAAACAGACCTGTGAGTTATGGCCTTATAATGGTGCATTGAAAAAAAATGTGTTGTGAGTGCACAAAAAAATAGTAGGGTTTGCGTGTCTTTCTCTTAGGAATTTGCTCCCTACCCTGAGACCAGGTTAAGTCATTTATTACTGTACAGTTGCACACAACCCTTTAGCCCACAGTCAGTCAAGATATCGACACACTTTATATTCTGTGTCCACTGGGATCAAAAAAAGCTGTGGCATCCCATTGCTGCCATGGCTTGTCTCCGTGGAATGAGAGTTTCCAGTGGCTCAGCTCATTTCCAGACCTAAGAGCTTTTTTGCTCTTAAAACACAAGAAATGTCAACAATGGGTAAATCTAACATCTGGGACTTCTTTGCTTCCACTGTGAGAGCCACTGTGGTGCTCAGAAATGAGCATTCAGCAAAGAGTACCCACTCTGGAAATTAATATCATAAATACTAAATTGGGCAAAAAAGTGTAATTTTACTTAAAGGTACTTGTACAAAGGTTTAAATTATACAGAAAAGTGCTTGGTGAAGTATAGTGCACTTGGCATGTTTTATTGTTTTAATATGTTTTTAATAGTACATTTTTACCATTTTTCTTCTCATTCACCGAGTTATTATTAGGTAACTGCAATTAATAATTTAAAGGGGCTTATTCTGGCTTTTAGTACATTTATATGAGCCCCATGGCAGTAATGAGAGTTTAAAACATACAGCATACCCTTTTATCTGGGTTATAACATGAATCTTGTGGCATTGTCCATAGAATTTTCCACATTAGCTTTGCATTAGTGCTATCTATGTTTTGGGGTTTGTAATCCTTTTCCTCAGATAGAAACTATGGTCTCAAGAGGATGGGCTACACCAGCTTTTTCTCTCTGAAACTTTCCAGTGTTTCTCCCTCTGGTTTATTACCTGGGACTTGTGGAGCTGGATCCTGGGCAGACTGGCTTCCAGAACCTGGAGACACCATGGAACCCCACATCACCCCAGCACATCTCTGCAGTGGCACCAAAGGGAAGGAGGGCTCTATCCACCCAGCCCTTAGGAGCTCTGCCTGAGTTTGGCCTCAACTTCACGACCCCAGTGGCTCAAAGAAGTTCAGCTGGTGTTGAAAAGTGTATGAAGAATTTATGTTTAGAAGCAGAGCACCCAGATATGAGCTGTCTCTGCAGCTTCAGCCTCTTTGTCTTTACAGGGAGGTCCAGTTTGGTCACTTCTAATTAAATGTGAAATGTGGGTCAGCTTTGTGACAGTGAGGACAATGAAGGAGTTTAGGCTTTTGCTCTTGTTCCAAGTTGAAATGACAGAACCAGCATTGCTTAAATTGCAAATTAAAATTTGTTTCCTACTCAATGGCTGACTTCAGCCTCATTCTTTAATCTTTTACACACATATTATTTTAGCCTAACATAATAGCAGCGCTCCATGTTTAGTTTTGTGTGCAAGAAATATCCATAGATGAATCTTGTGAAGGTCAGAGAGGGATATATCTACAGTAGGTCATACAGGACTCAGGTTCTCAGGGAAATTATCACTTGTGCTGCCACCCCTCACCGCATACATACCTTTTGTGGATGTTTCATTCTTTGGAAACTACACAATCAAGAGGTGATAATCCCACACTGCTTGCACCTACAGTATCCACAAAGATCTGAGAATTATTAGTGTGTTTCAGGAAGACACTTTGTGAAGTTTTATCTTGTGGTTCCCTAAAGATTAAAGATCCTATTGTGATTTTATATGACTGAGTAGTAAAAACATGCTACACAACAGAAACATTTTATAGTATCTTCCTCTATCTATATTTGGACAATCTTCAAGCCACACTAGCAATTTTTATGGTGGCCCCAGATGTCAGATTTTTCATGGCTCAGAGATAAAAGTCTTATTTTTTGATCTTTTTTTCTCTCTTTTCACAACATCTCACTAGCAGGACTTCAAGTGAAGTACTTTAGTCCCAAAAAAGAAAACCAAAACATCACAGGGTACTCTTGTATTCCTTTTGCCTTTTAACAGTACACATAGTAAGGAGCAGTGGATAGATTGTAAATCCTGGTAAACAAAGAAAATGTATGCTGCTTTGAAGCTTGCAAGCAAATTCAGTATTAATAAAATGTTAATATTTGTTCTGAACATATGGCCAGCTTCCCTTTTCTGTGAATTTACAGGTTTCAGGAATATCCTACACTCTCCATGGAACAGAATAATGGCTTAATTGTTCTTGCAAATGACAGCTTTACTTGGCTGTGAGTTTATGAGGCAGTAAATTTGCCTCATAACTTGCAGTGTTTACCCAACACATCTCTATGATGCTGTGAACTATTTATTATTAAGCATGTGAAGGGAAGTGAAATGATCATACAGGCATTCAAAGGAGTCTTATTATGAGGAAAGAATCTATTCTTCCAGCAGGGTCTTTTTGGTCTCTCATTCTCTTCCCTGTTCCTTTCAAATACAGGTCCACTGATATCAGTGTCCTTACAGTGGTGTGAGAGGTCAGATGGAGATGGCTGAATAGCTTGTATAACCAAGAAATATTTAATTGAATCTATAGGCTAGGTACTTTTAGTTATACATGGAGGTGATACTCAAAGAAAGAATGAATTAATCTGAATGACTGTTCTGAATTGTTCTGAAGAGCCATATAACCAAATCACAGATGTATGGATTATATATAAATGGATTATATATATAGACACACATATGTATAAATATATTTATATAATAAATATATAGACACATATGTCTATATATTTATATAATAAAACAAGGATTTCCCTGAATTCATCTAAGTTTCCAGTAACATGGAACTTGCTGAATCAAAGAGCCTTAGAGATCAAATATTTTCTGAATAAGATATGATACCTTTTATTTTATACATTTTACCCTTAAATGTGATTTTTCACACTTGTAACATTGAAAATTTTTATCCATTGTAGTTTTTAGGCTGTTTTAATAATGGTTGAAAATATGCAACATCTGACATCACATCAGTGGCAATAATTTAATGGGCTGGTATCTAAGTTCTGTAAAAATATACATCTGTTCTCAGGTTAATTAATTGTATGCAATGCATTGTATGCACTGCAGGTTTAGTCTCTCTCAGTGGTCCTAGTGTAAGCTAATTCTAAATAAAGTATGTAAATCCATCCTGTGAAGTCTGGCTTCCCCTTGATGTATACAAGCACTGACTCCTAACACTTGTGAGAGCTAAGCCTTATTTATTGTTAACTGGAAATAAATAGTTCAGAGACAAGGAAGTCCTGATTGTCAGTAAAGCAGTTTTGCATGAGAGCAAACAAACAAGTAAAATCAAAATAAAACCATCTCCCCTTTTAAATGCTTTAATCTTTCAGTGATATTTGTCCCTACAGCCCGGTTCCTGTACACTGGTACAGATACTCTAGATCCCTTCCTGGAACAATAACCAGGTGTGAATATTATCTGTGCTCTGCATGAAGATCAGTGTGGTTTTCATCCCTTCTTCACTCACATTTGCTGTCATTTCAGTCCTGAAACAGGCTGATCACAGGAATTTCAGAAACCTCTTTCACACCAGATTCAATATTACATTTCTAGAGCTCCTATCTTTTAAGTGGTGTCTCTAGGAACTTAAAAGAAGTTAGACAGTCAGGTCTCTTTAAAAATGTTGCATTGCCTATTGAAGTATGATATTAAGTGAGGTCAAGCATTCTGCAGGTGTAGCAGGGGACAGTGAGGTTTTTCTTGACTTTAAGATACTCTGGATTAGTTTTGGTTTTAAGTTCCTTTAATTTGGTCATTCAGTTCTATTGCAGGTACCACGTTCTTTGCACAGTGATACTTGGCTGAATGTTGTTTCATTATCTTCCATTACTCATGCACTGACTTTCTGGTTTTAGAGTAAAACTTTGGTCAGGTAAAGAGAGGGAAAGAAGGGAGGAGATGGCAATGAATGTTTTCCAGCATGCTTTCCTCTAGCAGTACCTACACCAAGCTTCGCTCAAAATTTGTCTTTTTACTCCTTTATCACCCTGAATAGATTAGAGGTGATTCACAAGTGCTTGTTCACGTGCAGGCAGTGTGGGATGGCTGGCTGCTCACCTTCTTGCAGGTGAGTTGTTTGGTAACTCAGTATTTCCTGTGTCTCAGAGAATAATGCACCCTAAAAAACCGATCCTAGATTTGAACTTAGGATCTTCCAAGTAAGACCCTGCAGAAATGTAGTTTAGGTAAATCTGACTTTCCTTCCAAAAAGCAGGAGGTTTCCTCCTGATCAGAATTATGGCAATCAACAAGCATTGACTGATACTGAGAAAGCAAAGGAAAATTTCTGAATAGCCAGAGAATGTAATAGCATGATTTGAAAAACTCTTTATGGGATGCATCCTGATATTTTAATTATCCTATCTGGTAATGTAATCAAAAGCTAATTATGAATCACAGTTATTTTCAATGATACACTGTGGAAAAGAATTGAGGGCGAAAAATGAGGACAAAACAAATCATAGTCTCATCTGTTAAATCTCTGATTGAGCTGTCCTTCTGATCAATGTAGACTGCTGACTGCCAGCTTTTTCATTCAGTGCTGTCATTCTCATTATATGGTTATTTGTCTACTCCATCTAATAAGGGGTTATTCCTAAATTTAGGGGAAAATTTATGGACAAATTGAACTGAATCATTTTGAGTGGCTGCTTTTGCAGCTTGCATTTCAACTGTACTCACAAACGTGTCCCAAGTGCTGTTGCTATTTTGTACAGCTTCAACTTCTTTTGCCCAGGAATTAACAGCAATAAAGCAGGGAAATCTTTATTCTCTATTCCATGACCTCTTCTCTGAAGATCCTGCCTACTTGCTGCTGCTTTATCCAGCAGTCACCAAGGTCAGTGCACTAAATCTGCAATCCAACACAAATGTGCATGTCTTGAGTACTGGTGTGTGCATCCCTCATGGGGAGCATGTTCTGTCTGAGATTTAGCATGCAGTGTGCAAAGGATGGCATCACCTCACTCGGCAAGGCTCACTGTCCTTGTAGAATTTGTGCCTGCATCAGCTGCAAAAAGAAAAGCAACAGCCTTTTATCAGTGTGTCTGCATACTGCAAAAAAATTTTACATGAAACTTTATACTTTCACCTGTTTTTTGAAACAATTAATTTATTTTTTTGAGTTTTCCGTTGACAATTTGCGAAACTATTTTTTTTTTTTGCCTCGTAGGTAATCCATGGTTGCTGGAAGTTCAAATCAAATAGACAACCATAAAATATATCTGAGAGACATAAATACTAGTGCAGAAACCTTTTTCCTCCTTGTCCACCATGAAAATGAACTAAGGTATAAGAATTTTCCTAATGCAAGATGACCAGCTAATTATCCATTAGTGCATCTGTGCATTCCAGGAGAAAAAAAAAATTAAGTTTGGGTAATGCACACAGCTGAAAACATACAAATAGCTATTTTCTAGTCTTTTCTTCTATTGCAGAATTGTGGTCAGAATTTCCAAATGGACAGTCCAAGTGGACTCTAGTTTTCTGTTACCATGAAACCCCTGATACTACCCTCTAGAATTACAGGTATTGTCTAATACAAGGCAAATTTTGAAATGCATTCCACATCTTTGTCAGAGGAGACAATATTCTTCTTTTTATTGAAATATTAAAGGAGTATTTTTGTTCCAGGGAAGAGAATATTATTTTCTGATATTAAGTAGGCTTTGAGGCACGTTTCTGATTCAAAAAATATTGCAGTCTATGACAGTGATAAATGTATGACAGTCAGAGCTCATGGTTTACCTCAAGCACAGAATGAACACTGGACAAAAAACAACAACAAAAAAAAGAAAATGGGAGTTTTGTTTCTCAGGTGCCTCTTTAAGCATGGAGATGACAATGACTACATTAAAGTTTCTAAAGAGCAAATAGGACAAAGATGTATTTCAATATTTCTATTTTTTTTTAATGTTTACTTTTTAAAATTTCTATCACTTTTTAATTCTGTTACTTTGAACTCAGGTTGAACTTGTAAACCACTTACAGAAAAGTTCATATCTAAAATTTTTAATGGCAGGTTGCTGAATTCTCATTCAACAGTTTTTCCCAGAAAAAAAAATGATCATTTTCTTGCCATACACTGAAAAAAAACAATTACAACAGATAATATTTTTCAAAAGTGGTATTGGTTAAGATTTCCCAGACCACATATGAGTAGGTCAATATCCTTAAATAAATATGTAATTTTCAATTTGTTAAAAGCTTCAAGTCTGTCCTCTTCAAGACAAAATTCTTCTTGGAAATGTATGACATTTATTCTATTTGGAATTAATCTCCTTTCTGTTGCACAGATTTTGAATATTCCACTTCCTCTGCTGTTTTTCAAGTAATGTGTTTCGGTACAAAATACTTGCATAATCTAGGTTACTTATTTCATGGATTTTCTTTTCTTTTCTCCTTTCTTTTCTTTTCTTTTCTTTTCTTTTCTTTTCTTTTCTTTTCTTTTCTTTTCTTTTCTTTTCTTTTCTTTTCTTTTCTTTTCTTTTCTTTTCTTTTCTTTTCTTTTCTTTTCTCTTTTCTTTTCTTTTTCTTCTGAAGCTAAGATATAAAAACAATCACTTAAATTAGTGACACTTATAAATAGCTGTGCATGAGTTCCTTCCTTCTACGTTATAGAAATAGAAAACCCATGTAATAGATCCCATATGGAAACAGCTCAATGCCTGGTGCCTGCTACTTCTTCCTTACACATTTTGTTTCACATGTTGGCATCCTTTCATTAGATTATGAAAACTTTGATTTCCTGGCAGTTAGATTGAGAAAGCGATTTTTACAACACAAACATCAAGGTCACGATACTTCAGGCATTTTTGGACATGTCTTCAGTCAAGTATGGATTTTAAACTTCACTCAACTGTCTTGGTGCTTATTGACATCCTTTCTGCCTGTTCCAATGACAGGCAGCTGGTATCATATTTCTGCAATTCTTTCATCATTAAAGAAGCACAGAGGCTCAGGGATATCTCCTCACTCGGGGGAGGCATAAGCACAACTTTAGCCCATATAGAGAAGTAAGACAATTATTAGAAGTGCACAGATCCACAAGTTGTAACTTTTTCTTTGAATTTTTCTTGGAGTAACAGAGAACATTTCCCTGCCTAAGGGTAAAATCTGTTACTAAATTAAAAAAAAAAAAAGTTCCTGCAAAAGGATACATCCAGGGCGTCTAGCATGTATTAACAATACATGAAGGTATGTATATGAATTTGTGGACATAAGTGAATTTGGCTAACTCTGTACTGTAAAAACCCAGGGCAACAGGAATATCTCTCTGTCTGCTCTGGGGTGTCCTGATTCCCAGGGCAGCACTGACTTTGACCCTCACTCATGGAGAAAGTTTCCTAGACTCCAAGATAGACTAGAATCCACAAAAGTGTGAAATAGATTATAGAGAGCAGTGTAGGTGTATCACTGGGTAAGAAATTTAGGTTTTGGGATTTTTAGTATGTTGTGGATGGAAGCAAGATGGAGGGCACAGGGAGTCATCCTGAGTTTCTTCTTCATGCTTCTTCTTCCTTCTCCTTCATGGGTTTGGGAGATGTTTTGTAATTGGACAGAAAAATCCACATTATGGGCCTCCAGGGATCAGTTATTGGGTTAAAAGGGAAAATACTCCAGGTGTCAGCTCTTAATTGGAGAGTTTAGCCTTAAAAGACCTTGTAGCAAGAGATAGTTGGCCATTTTGTTCCTTGCTGCTGAACTCATGCTTGTGAGACTCTTTTACTGATAAGAAATAATAAACACCTGAGTCAGAACATGAACTACCGTCTCCAGTGCCTTCAATCCAGACCCAGAGAAATCGATACCGTACCTTCCGGGGACAAGTTTAAAAAGGAAGATTCTTTTAAGTTTTAATAATAATATTTTTGATCAGACCCAAAGGAAGCTTACAATCAGCCAGGGAATTTAATCCCTCTGTTTCTGGAGTGAGGAAAACCATTGATGGTGCCATTTTTTTAAGCATGTGTTGATTCATTTGGCGCCACGTGTGCGACAGCCTCGCCGTTATGTAATGATCTGCCCACACCACAACATGTACCTTCCCATCTCGCCTGCCTCTCTCATCAGCCTCGCAATTAAAGTCTGGGCTGATCCCTCCTGGCAGCTCACCATCTGCAAAACGGGAAGAGCTGGCTTTGTTGTGATTTCACACTTCTCTTGATTAGGCCCGCTTCTGTCTGAGAGCCGCCAGGAAGGCGGTGGCTGCAGCCGCGCGTTCCGCGGGGAAAGGCGCGCGGAGAGGCCGCGGTGGCAGGGAGCAATCTGGAGCACACAACAGTGCTGTCCGAAGCTGTTAGCTGCTTTTACACTCTACAAGCTGCACGTTATGAAATCAGTGGTCTGGTTTCAAGGCAGACAGATCTGCCTTCCTAGAGGGAGTCGTGCTTACTGTTTTATGACCTTGCAGCCCCTTTCTGGGGAGATAAATCCAACAGGAAGGGTGAGGCTGGTTGAAGTTCTGCAAGCAGAGGAATGTTTTTTAAATGACAGTGGTTAGAAAATAAAATTCCTTTTCATTGCTGGTGTTCCTATGTATCACCTTCTCCTTCTCTAGCTTCAACACCACAGAAAGCTGTTTATTAAGTATTATGGTCAATGATCTGTCACTGCTACTTCTTGAGATTGGCAGCACTCAGAAGTGCTCCCTGTGAAAGTTTTTTCAAACCTTTTCACAGTCAGATCACACTTTTTATAGGATGATAAGAAGCTATTATGGCCATTCTGCTTGCCCTGTTCCTTTGTATGAACCTCAGTAGGTAACCATAAAATTCCCCCTGCATCTCTCAGCAACTCTGTAAGTGATAACTCTGCCTGGAGAGAGCTATTGTTTTTTTCAATTAAAGACACTGTGAAGTGAAATGAACATGGCCTCATTGTAGAAATGGCTCCATTTATTTCCAATATAAAAAAAATATATATACTGCATTTCTTGTTTAAATTTTATGTGGTTTTCTAATACATACATAATCCTCTTTTTTAGAAGATGTAAACTAATAAACTTTTGATTCGCTTCATTTCTCTGACAATAAACTTCCCTCAGCTGGACATGATTATGACAATTTCTTATTTCCCAGATTGTTTTAACATTTTCTCCTTATACTGTGAATCTCCTTGACTGAGTTGTTCTTGCTGATCATCACAAGTTTTCCCAAGTGAGCAAAAGGATTCCTTTGAAAAACACAATTTATATAGTAATTTTTTTTCAAAATTAATGCACTAGAGTGCAATCCATTTTTGTTTTTTGGAAAGACCCTGGCCACCTACAGTCTTTGCCCGTATCTCTGTCTCAGCCCATCAGAATACAGACCAATTTCAGGGAGACTGAATGCAGAAACAGTATTTTTCAAATCAAGAATATGATTTTGTTTCAAATACATGGAATGTCTGAAGTTGCGGCTGAGAAGCCCATAGAGCTCTGATTTTCCATTATAGTATGGTCTCAAAAAATTTTTAAGTCTCAAGTTATTTCCAAAGTTGCCAGGGCATTGCTGTCATCCAGCAGCCTGCCATCTTCTTTTACATTAATTTCTGATATTACCTCGAACTGTGGATTTCCCTGTGCATGCAATCCTTTTATGACTCTAGCACTTGTTTAATATTTGATGTTTCTATCATTACTAGCACTCCTCTGAAGGCTGCTGGGGATTACACCCTTCAAATGTTAGTACAGCAAGTTTCCCATTCGAGTTTAAAGAATTATTTTTGTGTGGATCAAAGTAAAAAAAATTACTGACATGCCACAGAAAATGGTTCAGAAAAAGAGCTGGAAATGGTACTGTGATCTGGAGACTAGATTTGACATTAATAACTGGTAGTTTTCATTTTGACACCATTTTTAAAAGGCATGATAATGTGAAACATTTTAATTAGATCAAATTGAAATATAATTTGATGAGTGCATATGAATATGGTAAATAGATGAGATCAGTGTTCTGTAGTGATTCATTATTGAGTTATGCCATGTAAAACAAGCATAATAACTCACAATGAACAAGTATTTTCTTAACAGTTGCATTTTTTTTCAATCTTGTACTCAAGCCACTGTTTTCCCCTTGAATTCCAGTAAATTCTTTATAAAAGTATTTGTGAGGTATTTGTGTGTACGTCCACATATTAGTGGAGAGATGCTCATCCTGGTAACAAAAATATGTACTCATAAAGTGGTCATCTGGAGATAAACTAACATATGCCCCAAATACTTGACTTATTGGAGCCACTCTTAAAAAAGCAAAATTTCTGAGAGTTTACTGATAATAACATCTACGCACCCACAAGATTGTGGCTGTAATTTCTGAGTCACTTCTTATGTTCAAGGTGCCTTTATTAATTTGGAGGTTGCCTGAGGAAAGTTGTCACTTTTAACTTCAGCAACAGGGAAAACTTTCATCAGGACACTCGGATATAAAAATACAAAAGCAGATCTTTTTTTTTCACACCTCTAAATAGCTGGTGGAATAATGACTTTTGAAATACACTTTGCACTTGTGCCTTCACCATTTTTGTCAATGTGAAATAGCATCAGAAACCCTCCTAATGCCAAAAGTTATTCTCAAGTTTAGGGTTATTAATTCAGTCATATTCTCAGCAAGGGAGAATCTATGCCAGAAAAAACACAAAAACCAAAGCAAACAAACAAAACCCCAAAACCCCACCCAAAACAAACAAAAAAAATCAAACAAAAGCCAAAACAAACAAACAAACCCACAAATAAACAGCACAAAGAGGAGAAAAATTATTTTTAAATACAAGCCCTGAAAAAACAGTGGTTTTGGTAGGGTGGAAAAGAAGGGATGATTCCACAACAGGGCAAAGGCCAGTCATGTTGGCTTTTCATTATGTGAAATTTTCATCATGGCTTAATAGGGTTATTTGTGTGAAAGAAATAGCCAAGAGAAATCCGGATTTTTTTGCTGTCTTTTTTCTCTGATTTAGAAAGGATTGATGCAAGAGAGAAACAATTTATAAACCTTCTGCAGGTTTAAAAACTGCTGTGCACAGAACTGACAATTGACATAGGTTTGCTTTTCAAGCTGTATAATATAAACTGATTGAGATAACATAACTGTGTTTTACTTTTCAGCTGTAATGAAGAGAAAGGATTTAGAAGTCAGTTCTGGCATTTCTTTAATATTTTCCAGAGCCACTTAATCTTTCCTGTAATATAATCACTGCCTACTTTCCTCCTGAACAGATTTGCTTTACTCTCACTTTGTCATAGAAAACTCCAGTCTTTTAGGGATAACAGCTACACCATGAGTTCAGTGGCCTTTCTGTTTAAGGAGGAACCTAGATATTTGTTCAGCACACAGAATCCTGTGTCAGGGCCATACAGAGACCCCCACCACACTGGTGGTCCTTAGCCTGGGAAAGATTTCTTTCATCAGTTTGATTTCAGCCCAGTTGAAGCCTATTTGGTAGATCGTGTCTGTCCTGAAACTGAACAACTGAAGACTCAAATTCTGATTGTTTCTCCCTGAGTCTTACAGCAGATCTAGCCCTTAAACAGTTTGGGGTTTTTGGGTTTTTTTTAGCAATGAACATTGATTGTACGCTTCACTAGGTGCATCTGTGTGAGAAAACAACTGATTTCCATAACTGCTGCACTCATAGGAGCAGTGTAGCAGCTGGGGTGGAGCTGCTGGTGAGGCTGAGTGCAGAAATCATGCTCACCAAAAAATGATTAGTTGAGAAACTGAATATAAAGGACCCCTAAAATAGCCAAAGGTGGGAGGAAGTTTCAAAGTCCAGGCACAGCAGAAGAACAAGGACAAGACTTTGCAATCCATGAACCGAAGCAAGAGACAGAAGCAGCATTAAAGATGAGAAAGAAAACTAAATTGGGAAAAGGAGCTTAGGACAGTAGGAAGGAATTGGACACAGCTGGGTAAAAACACAGGGCAGGAGGAGATATCATAATGCTCACTCTAGAGGAACAAGCAGGAACAGGAAATCAGTAGGTGTCTGGTCCAGGGATAGCAGCATCTCCTCCTGCAAATCCTGCATCCCCTAATTTATCAGTACTGTAATGATATGACTTTCAAATTATGAGGTTCCCCCCGAGTTCAGATGTGTGTCTTTAAATACTATCCACTCATTTTTCAGATGCATTGTGAAAATGATATAATTAATATTTATGAAGCAATCAGAACATTCTGTGAGTCTGAGTTTTGTGATTCTGAAATGTTATACTGAAAAGCACCACAAAAATAACTGTGGGAAAAGCAATGCCAGTTTTCAGGGCTGGATTTGATGTAGTAAATAAAGCACTTCAAACAAGGCGAGCACAAAATATTGACTACTTGCTCAGTAAGTGAGCCACATCCATATTGTGCCCTAAGGCAGGCATTCTGTTGGAAAAGCAGTGTGTGCTCATGTAATTAAAGAGGATCTCATAATAGACCCAAACAAAGCGTTCAGATAAAACTGGCACTCCAGACTTCACTCTGGTATTTCGTAACTTTGGAGTTCTTGACTTTAGAGCTCTAAAAATGCCCATTTATAACATTCATGGACACTGCACACAGTGAAGCACCTGGATGCCTGGCATGGTTGCAACTCCCCATGGCTTCTCCTTAAAAAATTGCCTGAGCTATGGAATTAGTTTCAAAAGTCTTGTGAGGCTGAAATAAATTGGCACAGTTCTTCTACATATAATAGGGATCCTCTTATGTTTTCTTACCCATCTTTGGAGTAGGTCAGCAAAACTTAGCAGATTAGCAGCCACTTGAATTATCTACTTATTTTTATATTAAACAGTCTGCAAGTATGGTAATAAAATCCCTTGTAAAACTAAATAATAATACACACTCTTATTATGTATTAAAACTATCCAATTTAAATAAATAAGGAAAAGAAATCATGAAAGTCTGGATTGGAAGTCTGGAAAATGTGGGTGTTTACATTGTGTATTCTTTTGCTTTGTGCTAATGAGATTCCCAGGAAATTATTTTCTTGACATTTTAACGTAAAGACCACATGACCTCTAGCATTAATTATTTCCATGAGCTAGTTAGCAAGTGAGTCCTTCAGGGCTTATGATGCCTAAAAGTAAATTAATCCTCTGAGTTTTATAAGATTGTCGGATAATATTTCTTCTCGACCATTAGTTGTGGAAAAGCTGTTCTTCTCTAGTTTTTTTAGGGAAAGGTTTAAAACACCTCTGCAACCCTACTGGCCTTGTGATCAACTTGAAGCTAAACATAAGGACCATCTCTTGACAGAAAGACTTTAATGTCTGCTTGCTGAAGCAGGCATCACTAAAGCAACAGAGCACCACACAAGGTGGCAGCGTATGTTGATTTGTTTTTGCAATTTTTATAAAACATAAAAGCAGAAGAATTGAGATAATACGGCTGGAAAAATATGAGTGAATTGGAAAAGCTTTATTTTGTATATAATTTTTTCTGTATCTGACAGTAAAAGCAACATTGTCACTTTTATACCCTGATAAAACAATGATTTACTCATATGAATCGTAGGAGGAGGAGTAAAAAAAGAAAAAAGCCATAGTGCAAGAAATTGTGACAATTGCTGAAAGATGCATTAAATGCTGTAAAGAAATATGTGCCTTGGAATGTCTGGATGATAATGTATTACTTGTGATCCCTGTCAAAATTCTCTGGATGGTCTGTTGTCAGAGTCTGGGGTGTTTGGGGGAGTTAATTTTTCATCCTAGCCAATAATTTATGAGCATTTTTTAGCTCATCTTGTGTGAAGAATCTTATTCCAGTGTTCAAATGGATGCAACAGAGCCTTGCCCTCTACAGTATCCTTTGAGAACAAGCAGGCAAATGTCACTGGTTCAATTCTGTATTATGCCTGTATTATTTCTGTAGAGTCCTGCTTAACCCTTACTGACTGTGCTGCTTTTTGATGGTTTATTTTTTTGCTCCATACAACTTTGCAGCACTTTTAGACAGCAATGGCAAAACTTTGCTAAAAGTCCTGACTTCCAGGAACAGCTGGTAGGAAAAATGATGGCTCAGTGGGTCAGAGATGGGAGGATAAGGACCACCTGGATTCCAGTTTGCTGATTCAATTCTCACCCAGCTTGATTGCATTGGAAAGATATTGCTGTCTGTGGACTCTTCGACTTGTGTACAGCAACTTAATACACTCCAACCACTACTGAGTTTTCATGCTACACCAGAGACTGCTATATTCGGAATTAATTGGAAGTTTTGGAAGGCTGGCCAAAGCTGTGAAGAAAATAAGCTATTCCTTAAACCCAGCAATTAGAAAAGGCCCAGTTGTTGCCTAATGGCACGTTGCTGGTGGGGAAATAAGGATAAAAAAAATGAGATTATTATTTTGTTACCTTGAGTATACTTGGATTATTGTAAAAATTCTGTTAGCTTTTGTTCTCATAGTACCATGCTCTCAGTTGGGATCCAGATTCTCTCTCCAAGCACCATCAACTCTGAATGTCTGTACCATACTGGAGATCTCCTATGAAAGGAATCAGCTTCCATCCTTCCAATTTACTTTCCTGTGTTTCTTTTCCTTCCTGCTATTGCCCTTCAAGAAACTATAGCTTCTGACAGCTCCTTTTGCACCTACGGCTCAGGAAAACGTCTCCTGTAGGGTAACCCTGACTTTTCCCTTCAAGTAGAATCTTGAAGGAGACTCCTAACAGATAAGAGTAAAGATGCAACACTATTTCAGCTTCAAGACATTTATGTCATATTCCAGGCTGTTCAGCACATTGGTGCAGATATAATTCTGGCTGCTGCACTTTGACAGTCATTGTTGCACAGGTGGGGTGGGGCAGTTCTTGGCTACCACGCCTAGGAAGAGGTAGAGTGCACAAGAAGTAATACAAGAAACCCTGACACATGAACACTCTCAGGAAAAGGCAAAATGCACTACCATTGATCTGCTACATTGATAACTTGTGAACACTTAACTGGGTAATGCCGCAAATACTATGACAGGCTATCACAGCAGCTGCAGATATTGGCTTGATTCTTACCAGCCATTGAAATCACTGCATGATCACTGCATCATGTTCCCTTTCATTTTATCCTGTTTTCCTCTCCCACCTCATTGCTGATCCTGCATTTGTTGTCCATCTCCTCAAATATCCTTGTGGCTACAAGAACACTCAATAACAGAAAATATGAAGCCTCACAGCAATACAGATATATCCTTGTTCTCCTTCCTTCCTTCTCCATATGTCCATTGGTACACTGTTTCACTGGAAGTACAAACAGGACTAGTTCCAAGGCTATGCCAAACACAAAGTATGGGCAATGACTGCTGCTGGTGCTGCAGGAAGGAAAGGAGTGCTTTTCACTGCTCTTCTCTGCATCAGCACTGCTCTCTCTGCAGGGGCCTGTGCATCAGTTTGCACTGGGAAATCAAATGCTTCAAAGCAGTGTTGCCCACAAAAAAGAAAGCTCACTATTGATGTAACACAGCCTTTAAACCACAGGTCTGGAAAGTATCCTCCAAGATCACGGTACAATGTTAAGTTCACTGGACCATGGATATTCTATGCTGTCCTAAGCCTTAACAGTTAGAAAAAAGTGCACCCAGCCTTTGCTTTTGATCTGACCAGGGCTGATAGTGATACTTTTGCCACATTAGTAGACTGACTAATTTCTTCATTAGACTACTCATAAATAATTACAGGTCACTTCTTGTAAAGTCTGTGACTTTGCACGAAGTGCATTAGTCAGGAATCATTGTTGCTCTGAGACACAGGGCAACAGATGGCTACAGCAATAGCAGGAATGACTGTCTCTTGCCTCAGCAGCCTGAATGTCTAGTCAGTAAAGAAAATTAGTTTGCTATGCCCCTGATTTATTTGAAATTTGCCTATTTCAACTCCAAAATGCACATGAATATTAAATTTTAAACACAGTTCTTACATTTGTTCATTTGAAAGAAAGGGATTCTTTCCATAAGGAAACACATTATAATTTCCACAGTTAACTTATAAAGCTGGGCTGATGTTGGAAACAGTGTACCAATACTTAGTCTTTCTCTCTGCAAAAAAAAAAAGAAGATACTATAGAGTGCAAAAGGAGTCTGTCTAAGAAGTCATTTGGAAATAGTCAAATTTAATATCTTACTCTGGGTTCAAGGCTTAACCCTGAAGTCATATTTGTGTTATTATTATTTCATGACCTTATTAAGTTCAGTAGAATTACCTGGGCTTCAGAATGCAGTTTTATAGCCATATCTAATACAGTATGGGTACCTCCTCTTAATGAAGCCAGCCATCTGGGTTTATTGCTGTATTATGACTCCTCAGTTACCATGCCAAGGGGCAGGTGGAAGACACACAAGAAAAAAAAAAGGGGTTTGGTGAGACAAAGAGCAGCTTCAGTGCATCTTCTGGGGTGCTTCTCATCTGATAAAAAACAAAGTCCCTATAAGAACTTCCTCTGCTCCCTGGCCAGGCTTTCCTTCTGATGGTATAAAAGGCTGTACTTGCTGTCCTTTAATCTTGGAGCATGAAAAATACAAGCCTTCATTTTGTTGCTCCTTGTTCTGAAGCAGATGCCAACTTCACAGCCAGCCTTTCTTAGCATCAGCATGCTCACAACAGAGACTTTCATTTTTTTCCCTTAGAATTACACTCTTTCTTAAAACAAACAAACAAACAAACAAACAAACAAACAGACATCTTCAAAGGACTACACAGATCAGCTTGTAGAGAATACATAGTACACAGTGGTAACTGACATTTCCATAGAAGAGAGGCTCATTTTTCATTGAGCTCTCTGCAGTGAAGAAAACCACACAGAGTCAGAGGTAATTGAACAAGGAATGTCAGCTTTTCACAGTTTTTCCCGGGTGTAATAACAATACATATTGTGGAGAGCAGGCCTGATAGTGTTAAATGTCCAGACAGCTCACCAGAAAAGATTCATTGCATTGTAACATCTTGATTCACGAGGGAAGAACAACCCATAAAGAAGAAGATATAATTTCTCCCTGACTCTATGTTTGCTTATCCTAACATCTTGAATCCCATACAGCTTCCAAGCAAAATGCCAAGGCAGCACAGCCTGCAACAGCACAGGAGTTTGTGTCAGCTCACTGAGGGAGGGCAGCCTCCCTGCTCCTCCCAAAAGAGAGATCATTTTAACAGGCACATTAAAGCTCAGAAATTCTAAGCTGCAATATAAACAATTGTTATGATTCCCAACCCAGGTGGTGCTGTCAGGGATAAAAACCTGCAGTCATTTGAATGCAGCAGGATAAACACACTAGAACACTAATTTGTTCAGCTATCGTTCCAGCTTGTTACCCAGCTTTGGCAGATAGAAGTGCTTAATTACAGTAGTGATGTCCACAAGTATCACAGAAGATGGTTTATCAGGTGTTTATAATGTGAACAAACATCAGGCTGGAGTACAATAAGCGACAACTCAGCCCTCTAAAATTATGTGCACAATATTGTCAGAACACAGTCAGAAAAAAATATTTTTCTCAGGTAAGTTGTGGTATTTTCTGGGGTCCCCCGTGGCAGGAAGGAATGAATCTGACTGCATGATCTTAGAAGGCTAATTTATTATTATATTATATTATATTATATTATATTACATTACATTACATTACATTACATTACATTACATTACATTACATTACATTACATTACATTATATTATATTATATTATATTATATTATATTATATTATATTATATTATATTATATTATATTATATTATATTATATTATATTATATTATATTATATTATATTATATTATGCTATACTAAACTACACTAAAGAATAGAGAAAGGATACAGACAGAAGGCTCAACAAGATACTAATGAAAATCTCCTGACTCCTTCCAGAGTCCTGACACAGCCTGACTGTGATTGGTCATTAAGTCAAAACAATTCACACATTGGATAAACAATCTCCAACCCACATTCCAAAGCAGCAAAACACAGGAGAAGCAAATCAGATAGTACTGTTTCCCTTTTTCTCTGAGGTTTCTCAGCTTCCAAGAGAAGAAATCCTGGGCAAAGGGATTTTTCCAGAAAAAGTGACAGTGACAGTAAATGGCAGGTTTCATTCTGGTGGTTGGATTACGGCCAATTTATGATGGGACCTATGCAAGACTGGTGGAACCTGTGTGGTTTCTGCTCTGCTCTGCCTTGAGAATTTCTTCAAAGGAGAGAAGACAAGAGTTTGTAAGCCCACAGACCTTTTTTTTCAGAGAATTCAGGATAAAATCAAATTGTAAATAAAGCAAGCTCCAAAGTTTCTAGATGCTTCATGAAGCTCAATATATTATTGCATTTAATTGGATATTATTAATTATTATATTATTATTTAAAGCTAAGGAACAGGGCTATTTAAGCAGTGCCTTTGCTGTGGAGATATGACATGGTATAAGGCTCCCTTCCATTTTTGCACTGAGCTACATGTTATCAACACCCTTCAAAAGAGCTACTAAATGGTTTTCTCAAGGAGAACAGAGTTGTACTTTATAAATATAGGTAAGTCAGTTCCTCAGTCCCTCCTCTTCTAAGACTTGAACACACTTGTAAATTGTTAACAGGTTAGAAGGAGAAAATGTGTTTATTTTATTTTATTGACATAGATATATATTTAAATTATTTTTATCTCATTATTTTAAAATTGTATTTACTTATTTATTTATTATTTTTATTTTTTTATTTATTTAAACTATTCACTTTGGCTGTCCAGGAACAGTGCTCCTTCCATTTTATTTTTATCCCCCTCCCCCCAGTTCCCAGTGACAAGTTTTGGTTGCAATTCTTGGTGGAAGAGATTGCAATCTCCTTCCTGCCATCAGCTTGCTGGAAGGGGCTTTGCAGTGCTGCAAGCATTAATACTTTGATGAAAAAATAGTTTTTGTGTTATCTCACTGTGAACACAAGAAACCACGGCACAAGTTGGGCAGTGTGAATAAGCCATGGTTAGCAAGTCAGTAAAAGACAACCTGCAAGGCTGCACTTCAACTCTTATCAATATATGGGTGTAATTATTTTGAAATTCATTGGAGAAATAGTCATATATGTCCTTGATTGCCACCAACTTATTAGCTGTTTTCAACTAATTAAATTATATCTGCAAAAAATTTTAAAAAACCAAAACCAAAACATGATTTTAAAGTCTCGGAATGAGTAGTACAGCTCAATTTTTCTTTTAATATGCTGTCATTTTGCTAGAACCCAGACAACAAACATAAAATGTGTGTGCATGTAATTAAAATATTGAAAAATGTATATATTTAGGAGATCTGGGGGAGTGGAGAAGACTGTTTTTCCAATTAAGTATCTTTCTGCACTGTATGAATGCTAGGTGCTGACATGCTTATTTATATTAACTTTTTAAATTATGAAATTGATGTAAACTTGTGAAGCAAGAACTTTGTGTAGACTTTGGGGGGAAAAGAAGAACAATTCTGACTGAGTAAATACACATCAGTTTTACCTATGACACCAAAAAATGGGTAACACTGAAAAGCCCTAGCTACCTATTTCACATAGAGTTGGGTGAGGTAATTAAGATTTTGAAAACCCACTAGCTGCCAATTTGAATTTCAGACAATTTAAAATTCAGGACATCCATTGTAGTTAGGATTTGAAATCCTCAGGATGTGATGTTGTTAATGAACTAATTTTCAAAGTCTAATTATACCTGAAAAATCTTAGCCTGTGACAAAAATAGAATTTAAGTGAACTTAAATTGACAACATTTTATACACAGCTTGGGTACTCATTAAAACCCAAGCAAATAAAGAGGAAATATTGCTGTATCCATTCTGAGCTGGATTTTGGTACATGCCTGAAAATATAAATGTCAGTGCAAGTGTGGGTTTTTTTTGTGGGGTTTTTTTTTTTTTTGTTGTTGTTTTTTTTTTTTTTTTAAATTTATCTCTGGCCAGAGAGGCAGCCCTTTATTAGTGGAGCACTTAATTCTCACTTACACTCTGTTTTCAGAATTATGAATAGCCCTTCATAGGCTTTGTGGGTGTCCTCTGAATAGGGGTGAACTCACACACACTGGGTATCCCTTGCTCATTGTGAAATGGGGCTCAGGTAGAATTCTCCTGCACTGTAAGTGGCAGTATTTATCAAAGCCATGTTTGCTTTGAAAATGTGTCCAAACCAGGGAACAGCTTATCTCAGCTAAGAAAAGCAGGGCATTTTAAGCTTTGCCAAAAAAAAAGTAATTTTATCATTTAAACCTTAAGCACAGGTGTGAATACAGGTTACATCCTATGACTGTAAAGGACAGAGAAAAGCTCTTTCCACACCATTAGGCTGAAAATGGGGACTGTGGGTAGGGAAAAAACCAGTCATATGGCACAGTTTAGAGTGCTGCAGTACTCCTATTTCCAGGAGGATAACACTCTTGAAAGAAGGTTTTTTTTTTTTTACCAGGAGTATTGATATCCTGCAAATTATGATGCACTTATTGTTGACAGATTCCCTTTCAAAGCACTTTATCAATTAACAAGCAGAGGAGCACTCCAGGTAGAGACCATGTGTTGTCTAAATACAGGGACAGAGAGTTCTGGCTTCCTTCTGATGATTTTCTGTGCATTCAGAATAGCTTTTTGTTGTTTGATTTTTTTTTTTTTTTAACATACATTTGAACAATATAGTCTAAAGCAGAACAAAACAATTATGTGGCAAAGTTAATCTCATCTAATACTCACATTAATGACCTATTTTTAGACAAAACACTGATTATTACAGTACCTCTCCAGTAAAGTCTTCTTTTATGATTATGTGAATGGATCTTTCAAAACAAGCTGAAACTGCCTGCATTTGGCACAATACATTAATTTTGATTGCCTTTCTTTTGTTCCCCCCAAGAGCTATTTTTCACTTCTGCTTGAGACCAAGAAACTCCTTTTATTTTAATATGATTTTTTTTTTCCTAGCATAGAAACAATCAATAAGGAACCTGCCTCAATACCAGAAGAGAATGACCTTTGCATTCTCAGCTGATGATACTGCAGAAAGGTTTGACTCTGGTGTCAGGCTATTATTTCTCTACATTTTCCAACTAGGTGGAATTTTCCTAATACATCTATAAATAAAATTAAAAAAAAGTAGTTTACTACAAATGAGCACAGATGTCTATAGTTCTGCTTGAATGACAACATTTTCCTTCACCAAACATTATTTAGAGAGCCACTACAGGTTTTACTAGGAACAACTTTAAAAGTAGGGAATTACTTGAGAATTTTTGAGTAGGGGTTTACAGCAGTATTGCTTCTGTGTTTTGATGAGGTGGTCAAAATACCTGCACTCTTATCTGAGCCTTTCTGAACCAAACAGATCCATAAACAACTCATAGATGCTTTCATCATTAAAATGGAGTGTGCTGCTGAGTTGAGATCTTTGCTTCATCCATTCCTGCCATATGTGCTCTTATGTGTTTCTACTCCCTGGCTTTGGGGAGCTGCAGAAATGACTAGAATAATATGATAACTGGCACCCTGTGCAGGCTTCCTGTGGCACTGCTGGAGTTCTCTCCTAGACCATTTTAACTATTTTCCTTCAATCTATTTCTTAATCATTTTAATTATGCTTCATTACATCCCCAAAATTGCCAAATGCTAAGGTTTTTCATGGGGTCATTCATTTTAGCAAGCTGAGCACTGCATATGCTGCAGCAAAAGCTGAACACCAGGCAATTTTACATTAATCATAAATTTTTTCTACTTAAAAACTGCAAGGAAAATGTACATCCTTATCAGTTATGGCAAGTGCTTCCAAGTGATTCAGTAACAATCTGCCTGGATCAATTGTATTTCCTCCTGGCTGTGCTAGCAGCACCACGGCACTATGAACCTGAGGCAGTTCAGTTTCCTGAACAAGTGGCCTCTATCCCCATGGCAGGCACACCACTGGGGCACTGCAGCAGCACCACCATCCCTTCCAGAACCTCAGGGCTTCAGGAAACCTTCAGGACAGCCAACAGAAATACTGCAATGCTGATTTTATTTCACTGTTTTGTGGGAAGCCACCAGCTCCCACAAAGTGAGTTGGGAGCTTTTATGTGCTGATAATAATGGAGGCCAAGGTTTGCTGTGACTTCTCTTGATGACAAGACAAATTGAGCTCTGGTCCATAGATTGGAGGCTCAGCTATCAAAAAAGATACTCAGCCTACTAAAGGTGGTAACTCTGCTTGTAGAGTGCTCCTAGACAAGTCAGTGTCAGCAAAGCAGAGGGGAGCTGGCTGTAAATTGTTTACAATATAATTGTCTGCTACCAGAGCAAAGTGTGAGTAGATCTGGACATCATAGCTATCCTTACTGCAGTTACCCCTGTGTCTAGAGGCAGAATTCCTGTGCAGTCAAAGGAAGTCTTGGTGTGTGGAGGTTTGATTTAGTGTTATTTCCCTTTGCAAGTGTTCCTCTTAGAAGACCAAAAGATCAGTCAATCTAGAAATTTTTTTTTCCTTTGTTAAATTAAATATGGAGATCAATTAGACGACAGTGTCAAACCTCCTGTTGTAGCAGCTCGGGGGAAACACTACTTGTATGTAAAGCAGTTGTACTACTCTTTGCAGGAATAAGGAATCATCTGAGGGGGAAAAAAAGAATCTATACCTGTAATTGGAAAAGGATTGTGAAAGTAAAGGGTGGTATTTGTCTCATCTTTAGTAAAAATAATGTGATGAAACAATCCTTCAGCAGGTGCCTCTCTGTATTGGTAAGGAGAAAGGAGTCACGATGAGCACTTTGAATAAGACACATGACTTTGTTGTAAATAAAAAAATATCCAGAAGTGTCAGCATTTCAAAAATTTAATGGGTTTTCTCCCTTTATTTTTCAATACAATATTAGGTAACTTCTTCTGCTTGTGTTGTAAATTCTATAATGAAAAGGAGGAATAGCTAATCTTTAAAAAAAAAAAATCCTCATTAATATGAACTGCTAGGTTTTGTAGTCTTTATGTGTTCTCTATGTGCTCCAATTTGGACTGCAAGTCAGGATCCTGATACAATGTCAAGATTAAAGTCTGCATGCCTGACAGCCTGTCTTACTTTTTACAAATTGTCATGACTTTTAAGATCACTACAGTTTGCTGAATAGATATTTAAAAAAAAAAAATCAATCTATTTTTGCTCCAAAGCAAATGCTTACATTTATTAACAAATTTTGCTAACTTTTTATATATTTGTTTATGATTTCCTTTGCAGTTATTTTGTCAAATTGAAGTGTGTACAAAATATAAAGTGTTTAGTAGAGAAAGAAGATGCAAAATCTTCCTAAAATCTTCAGATCTGTGATAGGAAAAAGAATGGGCTCTTTGACACTACCTCCAGAGTCTGAGAGTCAAATGTATAAAATACCAATATAATCCTAATATTGGATTCAGCTGAATGCTGAAACATTTAAAAGATTTAAAAACAACGTTGGCAGACTCTCAGCTTGAGACATCTGAAAAAGAGGGAAAAGAAACCACTTTTCCATACATTTTCTATGACTATTATGTACATAAGCATTTTGAGTAGGTGCACAGCAGACCCTGACTTTTGCCTGCAGATCTTCCCCTAGCTTTTACTGCTGAGTATAATTTACCAGAAAGAGAAACACTTGTGACAGCAGTGCTCCAGGAATTATCATACTGAGATGGTTTCCATGGAAGGACTTTCTGGCAAGGGTGTGTTTGGACACTGCAAAGAGTGGCAGCCCTGCTTTCATATTCCCTCACTCACCTTTCCTTTAAGTGGGCTCTAGAGTAGAAATCTTTCCAGCTGTGAGGATGATCCTGATGGATGAGTGTGAGCAGCAGTTGCAGTTTTGCCTGCATCATCTCTGCCACACAGCATTAGCACAAACCATCTTTCATCCTTCTTTGGAAGCTGCCACTGGACTCTTTGTTCATGGGCCTGTAGCACATGAGCAGTGCAGCATTTCCTTATTCCAAAGGACTTCACTGAGATATTGCTGCATGTATGTAATTTCTCTTTGAAAAAAGAAAAAAAGAAATATTTTTCTTCCTGAGAAAACATATTTAAGGCTATAACAAGGTTCTCTTTTTCTAGTTTGGACCTGTTCACAGAGTCACACTGGACCAAATGCCAGAAATTCATATGTTTGGCTGTCTTGCATGATTACACAATGCCTAGCCATGTTAGCTTTCAGTTCTGGGTGATACTTTTAGATAGAGTTGCAGTGTATCAGTAATATTCTTCTGCAAAATGTCTAGGAAATTTCCCCAAAACCATATGCTACAAACACATCTTTTGTGGTTAAGAAAGAGACCATTAATGAATGATGTGTGCATGTTGACTCATTAACACAATGCAGACTTTTCCACCCACTTTAAATTTTATCAAGCATTTAGTTGATAGTAATGAATTCATTTTCAGATGATTTAAAGAGTATTCCTTGGCTTCCAGTTATTTCTGTAGTCATGGGGTATAAAATTATATAATTAAAATGTTTTATTTATGGCTATAGGGAATGGTAGTAATACTGATATATGAACAAAATTAATTTTTTTGTTTTTAAATACTTTTAATTCAATGTAGTGCCTGTGAAGTATATGAGACAGGCAGCTCCAGAAGCTCTGGAGAGAGGAGCTGTGGGCTGTGGGCTTTTCATTGGGCTCACCAGGATTTCATTGGGCTCACCAGGATGTCACTGGGCTCTCTGATCAGGACAGAGCCAGGGCCAGGGCCCCTGTGTGACAGGGACAGCTGTGAGCACAGTGGGATGAGGTGACAATGGTGTCATGAGCTCTGCTGATCACCTCTCAGGTTCTCACCACATTTTGTCACTGTTGTTGAAGATCTCATCTGAAAAAAAACAAATGCAGCCTTGAAATTAGGAGGACAAGCAATAGCCCAGTGGCCAAGGTTTAGGATCTGGACTCAGAAATGCAGTGTGCTGACCCCACGTGTGCTCTGCAGTTGTTACATCACTGATGATTTGGGGGGAATTAGGAGATCCATGGCCTTTATTTGGGCCATTTGCTCAGAGATCATTTTCACTGGGAACAAATGGCAAACTGAGTTGTGGTCATGAATTGTTCATTTCTGATTCAGTTCATTTCTGAGCCTAATCACATCAGGAAGGCAGTCCATGCTGATGATCAGCTTCTATTCTTTCTGTGAAAGGCTCACATACAGGGTACAAACAAACTTGTGCTGGACTGAGTTGCTTGCTCAAGAAATCTTTTACCTGTGTGTGTCATGCTGCCAGATCTGCTTCTGAAGGAGAATACTGAACACCTTTATCTGGGAAATTAGGGAATAAATGATACAAAGTTATCAAATAAGCATTGGTGGATAAAAAAAAAATCTAAAAAGGACTAACCCCATTGGGCTCAAGTCCATGAAAGTTCTGAAACTTAAAAATAACACTATTTTTTTTCCACATATAAAGGCAGATGTTTTTTTGATAAACTAGAAATTTCAAAAACGTTTACAGCCAGTTTAGGTCTAAAGCTCTCAACCCCAATGTTAAAACTACTGTTTGAGGCCCATTCATGGATATTATGTTTTTTCTGCATATTCATGAAAACTCTTCACTTGCATTCAATAGCTGACTAATAAAAATAATATGCTCACAGTACTAAAGAAGGAGATTACTCTGTTTATTTCCAGAGTGTATGCATCTCATTGCTTTTTTTGGATGCTTTTTATTGGTATATATATGACATTCAAAGAAATAAACTGGAACATTGTTTTTAATGTGATAAAGTTGCAAGAAATAGTCTGTTACATTTCTAATAACACTGTATTTCTAATAACACTATATTTCTAAGAACTTTTACATTAGTTAATTGAAATATTAGGGTGTCGGCATGTTTCAAATTTAAATCAGTTTTTTAACATACTGGTCCATAAAAGCAGTGCTTATAGATTATTTGCAAATAACCTCAAACTTTTCATTTTCATTAACTTTTCATAAGACATAGAAAATAGGTTGTAATTTCAAGAGAAACTGCAAACTTTTCTTGTATTAACAACAGATATTTAAATTAGAGGCCATTACTCACTGTTCACTGGGGTCCTGCCTATAGATTACAGGAGCTTCAGTTTGTTCTTGTACTTGAGCTGTTTTCAGATTATTATGCCACTGAATATTTAAGTACTAATTCTGCAAGTAATGACCAATCTGGAAATAGAATGCCATATAAAGGAAATTGGCTACATTTACCATCCTTTCAATCCAGTACTCACACAGGCTTACAGTGGCACACTCCTCCAGACTAAGGATATCTCCCAAGGTTTTGTTCTAGAACCTTGACATCCCTGCTTTTGAGGACGTGTTGGAAATCAGGGAAAGACCACCACAGACTTCTCACTGATCTCTGATCATTTGCTGTCACTTCCAACCCCTTTTATTTTAGAACAGCTGTTAATAGACAGAAAGCTCTGTGTGGTCATTTACAGAATATGTGTCACTGTGCTCCACAAAATTGTGATGCTGAGCTGCTGCAGGGTGTGGTTTGGATTCTGTGGGAAAACTAGGAGCGTTTCAAAGTCCTCTTGGGTCTGACTACAAAATATTTTCTGTTTTAATTTTCCTGCTGATTTCAGTGGCAGGCTTGGTTGCAGAAGATTGGCAAGATCTGATGCTTAATAAGATTAAACTTTAAAGACTAATTAGGCTCAATTGCAAGTACTTTCATGGCTGATCATCACTAGTTGAGGCTTATCTAGTTCACAAGCATTTCCAGAGTGACAAGATTTACTTATCCCAGGTGACCTTCAATAGAGACAAAAATGCAATTTTTTCCACATATAAAGGCAGATGTTTTATTGATTTTTTTTTTTTTTTTTTTTTTTTTAATACAACTGAGATGCATGTTGCTATCCCCCAAAATTAACTATAATGTTTCTAACTATTACGGCTAAAAAGATGAGGATAAAAAATATTGAAAAAAAAATACCCAAAAAACCAAAAAGAAACAAGAAAAGGCAGTTTTTTACGATGTTGCTTTTGGAATTATAATGAAGTAGTGAGTCCAAATCTTGATATCATTAGTTAACATCTGATTATAGACACTTTAAAGGGCATGATCAGCTCAATTCATCCTTCAGTTTTTAACGTGTGGTTACTGAAGGCAAAAAGGCATTGCCTGAATAAACGCCTGTGCTGCAAGCAGAGGATCAGTTTCTGCAGAGAAAGGCAGGGAGCAGCTCTTGGGCAGCCTCAGGACAGCAGCCTGACAAACCAAGCCCCTCTCCAGGAGGAAACAGCACTGAGTGAAATGGAGCAACACTGAGTGGGACAGAGGACACATTTGAAACTGTGAACTGCTGCCCCTGGGGATGCAGCACAACTCTGGCCAGGCAGCAGCTCCTGGCCTTTGATTAATTTGTGAGCTCTGAGGAAGATGCTGCCACAGCTGTGCCATGGCTGGTTACTGATAAATGGTTATCTGTATCCATGCAAAGTAGAATAACTGAGTGCTGCTATGAGAGTGGACAGGGCACCCAAAATGAAGAACATTTCCTGTTAGCATAAAGAGGAATAATTCAGTATTCAGAAGGAAAAGGAGGTTTATAGCAACTCCAAATCAACATCCTACCTCAAGCATGTGGCTACTTAATGCCTTTCGTCCTTGATAACCCATTTGGTTTCCCCAGTCCAACATCCTGAGAGTAAAAGAGTGAAACATTTTTCACAGGTGGCCTCTATGAATGACCCTGAAGGCAGCATCTCATCTGGAATGAAGTTGAGACTGGGCTGTAATTTTTAAATGAATTTAGAACTGGTTTAGAACTTGAAAATAGAGAATGTTGTTTGTCCTAGAGCAGGTGAAGTAGGGACAGCATTTATGTCATTTCTGTAAAAATTAGTTCAGCAGCAGTAAAGCATGTTCTGTAAAACAGCTGATAAACATTTCTGAAGGCCACTTGGGGGCCTCCTGTAATATATAGTGTTAAAATAGAAGGCTATAGCTGAGGAAAAAAGGAAAACACAGTTCCACACTGAAATACTGAACAATGAAACCTTTTGGGCAATGGTTACATTTGTTCATGGACAAAGAAAGAGATGATTAAAAAACTGCAGATAATGAAAGATAAAAAGGTCACAGATGCTTATCTCAACAACTTGCAATGGACCCTGGGGTCAAAATCTAGGAATGTTAGATCCCAAACGATTTTTTTCCACCATATACCTCCCAAGTATGATTTCCCTCACCTTCTGTACCGAATAACAACAGTTTATAGCTTCTTACAAACAGCTGTTGGGTGAAGACCTGATCATAAACACCAGTTTGGATCTGTCTCAATCCAGCAGAGGGCACTGACATGCACATACAGCATTATATGTATATTACAAAGGGCTTTTCTTGACAAAGGCTTCTTCAAAAACATTGATTAGGAGCCTAGTTTCATTATTACTGTTAATATAATAAGATATGTTTGGTATTACAAAAGTTATTATTTCTGGGATTTTGTGTCACTCATAATTGCTTTCTCCTACTGCTAAATGATTTAAGCGAATATATTTTTAAAAATTTCATGAATGCACTAGCATTATTTTTTCTGTTTTGCTATCTAAATTACATACACTAAGCTTTTTTCTGCAGCACAATTTTGAAGGCAAATCATTTAAGCATAAATATCTTTAATCAAATAGTATCTGACTGAAATCAATACTGAAGCACTGATTACAGCAAGTGGTCTCCTCTTCCTTATTTCCAGATAAACATATCCAATACTAGTAAGAACTTCCTCGAGTTCCCATTTTATAAAAATTCCTGGCAGGAAAGTTAAAATAAAAAATATCTGAACATTACTGTGAACAAACTGAGCTTATTTTTGACTTTATAAATGCATGTGAATAGCTCAATATCATTGCTTTCCCCACTAAAATATGCTGAATATGCAAATTAACAGGGATAAAATGGAATTAAACAAGACCCATGAATCCCATTAATCACCCAGATCACAAGATAACATAAAGATGCAACATGTCTTGCTTGTCTGCTTGTGTCAGGACTGGCTAGAGCAAGGGTAGCAGGTGAGATTTCCTTTTGGAAGACCAGGAGTAACTGGCCTTTCACAACTTTCCTTCTTTGGGGAGTTCAATGCAGTGTCTGAGTTAACTAATCACACTGTAATTAGCAACTGGTGTCTCAACCCACATCTCCGGAAAGTGGTGCACAAATGGAGAAACTGGAGCACAAGTTTCATTAATCAATTAATTAGCTCATTCTTCATGAAAAGAAGGAGAAGCCACTAATGTTATGAGTAGGAATAAATACAGAGTCAAGACTGCATATTTAGTAATGAAAGACTGTAAATCTCTGGACTCGGTTTTGTTTTTTTCAAAACCACTGGCAGCACGTGATGAAAGCAGGAGGGAGCCATAAGAAAGTTGGAATTTTCTCTGCTGAGGCTGAGCTGTGGTTAGCTCAATCAATACTCAAAAGAATGAGGAATTACAGTTTTCACAGGCACTTCATGTTTGCTGATCATTAGATGTCCTCCCAAGGAATGATGCATGCAGAACACAGCCAGATCTGTAATTATCAGTGTTTTCTTTCATTTCTGTTAATGTCATAACCTGCCTTGCCAAAAAAGTGCTCCTAAAAGCTCTGTGTTGGCTATTACAGCAAAGGGTCTCAAGCAATTGCAGAATGGCCAGGTAGGTGAATAGATACTTACTTCTGCTGTCCTCTGCAATTCCAGAAACACTTGGTAAAGAGCACAGTTGCTTTTAGAACCAAGATCTCCTTTCCCCCGATCTAGCCCAGCTTTTGCTGGTTCATAGTTTTCTTAGTTTATTTTTTCTTTATATTTGAAATGGAGAAATCATTCCCCAAATCCACAATCCAGAAAAAAATTATCCAGAAAAATCATAGCCTGTTAGCTAAGTTCCTGAATATGTTCTTAGTAGCTGATTATATTCTCTCCTTTTGATTAATGCAAGTTAGGAACAATTGACCTGAAAAATGACTCAATATGCATCAAGTAAGCAGAGAAAGCTTTTTACACAGTGGTGTGGAAATGATTTGCTGATCTAAAGAAGTGCATGTTGTATTTTCTGTTATATGTTCTTGGCTGCATTAAGAATGGCTGTTATTTGATCCAACATGAGTAATAATTTTAAGTATTCAAGGTCACTACTCTGGAAACTCAAGATTACTTACAATTTTGTGTTATTATAAAAGTTGCATTTATGCTGTGGTTGCTTCGAAATAGAAACAATTATCCAGAGCTTTTCCCCTCTGGAAAAGATGTTCATCATTTTGACCTCAAGTTATGTAGCTCTGTTTCCTCATGGCAGAAAGCAGTAGAAAATATAGAGTTTGAGGGTCTTCATGATGAGTGTGCCTGTTATTTACACTCTCTATAGATAAACTGGCTTTTGTTATACAGAAGAGTGGAAGGAAATGGTATGGAAAGAATGGCTCTGTGTTATTAATGTCATATGCTCTTATCTGTCATGGGGGTGTTTTAAATTTATCTGTATTATTTGCTCCTGTGTGCTCGCATTTATAATCTCTGTTTTCAATATACACTTAGCATAATTGTAATCCCATTTTTTTTCAGGTCAAATCTCTGACTCCTCAACTGCTTAGGTTTAGGAACATTGAACAGCATAAAGTAAGATTCATAACTCACATCCCTGTAGTTACAGGTGTCATTCTCACTCTGAAGAATCTTTAGGGTCTGATTATGAGAGAAAAAGGGAATGTTACTCCTAAGGGGGGTATTGTGGCTGACTAAAAGCATGAATGACTGATAAGATACTTTGGGGAATTCAGGAGGGAACACATTAGTATTTGTCAACTTCGTAGAATATGGTTTTCAACCATAAGCTGAGCTGAAGAGGTTGGCTTAGAGACATCTGTAGATTTTTAGGGAAGGAAAAGGCAAACCTGCTTTGCACTTTGAGCTTCTTCTGCAAGAGGCTGCCATTTCATTCTTACAGAAAAAAATGTTACCAATTAATATATGCAGATCTAAATTTATCAAAGACCTCTTGGGTGTGGTTGAGCTATGGGAAGTTTACTGAAGTGAATTAAAATATGCTCTTGATATTACTGGAAGATTTTTTTAATACTTTCAATATTCTGCATTTTATGTATGTACAGACACTTCTGACTCTGGCATTAGATGACCCTGTGACCCTTGAAGAAGATTATTAATTTGCCCAAGCTGCCTGAAGGATCCTTTCATATTTCTCCAGAGTGTTAAGTGAGTCAGAGATCTGTATGGCAGGAAATGTTAAGAGAAACCTGGAAAAAAAAAAGTACAGATTGACATAGAAGGAAAAACATTAAAAAAAATTAAAATAGCAGCAAATAAGGTCTACAAAATAAAATTTAAAGTTGTACATAAAATTGCTCTATACTGTCTCAATTTATAGATTTAACATTGTCTCTACATTATAAATACAAAAAACTGTTCTCACTCCTTCATTAGCAACAGCAAGATTTTAAATTAAAAAAAAAGCAGATTTTCTGTCTGTCTAAACTAATCAGTTTAGCAGCTGGTTCAGGCTTGTTCCTGTTAAGAGAGATAGCCTTACATAACAGATTTGATTTGTGGAGCACAATGAAGTTTTGAACTCAGTTTATTGTTTGCTCCCAAATGAATTCTCCTCTGTCAGACAATATATCATAGTGCCTGAAATTTGCTGACACTCCTGCTCCAGGACAAATCTTCAGCAAGAGCAAAAGCAGAGCACTGACTTCCTGAGAGATCTTGGCCTCAAACTTCTCTAGGCATGGTAGATCATAGAGCAAATCTTATGCTTTATAAATTGCATGGCAAATGTCCATCATTCATCTTGGATTGTAAAACTCATGTGTTATGGAAGCCTTAATAGCATTTTGGAATAGAACCCATGGATAAAAGCTGTGCCAAGAGGTTCAGAAATGTCAAGGGATTTGTTTTTTCCAGATCCTGGAGATGCTAAGTATCTTGCACATCTACTGAGTAAGACACATTTTTGGAGCTGTCTTTCAAGTTCTCAGAAAGATAAATGGTGGACCTTCAGTCTTTCTTTGATCTCAACATCCCCTTTTAAAGTTGCTCTGCCCAGATCCTGAGTCTGCTTATCTGACAGTATAGTGAGTGATCAAACTAGAGCCCAAGTTGATCCTCAAAGCCTGCATGAGACAATTCCTTTCCTCCACCTAATCCTTGTAAAACCTTGATGTTTGCTTAAGGTAATAACCACATAGAATCATCAAATGGTTTTGTCTGAAGGGATTATTAAAGAAGATCTGACCCAGTTTCTCAGACATGGGCTAGGGCATCTCCCTAGACCAGGTTGCTCAAAGCCCCATTCAACCTGACTTGAACATTTCCAATGGTGGGGAATCCACCACTCCTCTGGACAGCCTATACAAGTGCCTCACTATCCCAACATAAAAAATTCTTTTCCTTAGAGCCAATCTCAATCTACCCTGAAGCACAGGATATTTAATAAAGCTGCTGGGGGATTTCACTGCTGTTCAATGTTACTGATAATGATATGTAAACTTTTGTACACAAAGCACTTTCTATCCACTGATCTAAGGAGTGAGTTCTTTTTTTCTCGAATTTTTTTATTAACAGGGAAATAAAGCCTTCTGACTTATGTGGATTAAGACACTAAAACTTGCAGATATGTCTCTTTACTACATGTATAAAACTAATGTTCTGTGCTGGTTTTTTAACCATCTGTATTTTAGCCTGGCATTATATGGCTAACTGATTAAATTTTTATGATAACATATGAAACAGCTCGAATCAGTTTTGTATGTTGCTATGCCCTTTCCCAACAGCAACTAATTAAAAGCTATACCAATATATCTATATATATGCATTAATCCTTCCTTTATTTACATTTGCTGCTGTACTTCATCCCCCTGAACACAGAGTGACCAAAACCTCCTTCTGTGGTGAGTCGTGGAGCCAGATGAGTGAACAAACACCTCTGAGAAGTGATGTGCCTCTAAAAATGCATCATCCTCATTTAACAAAATTTATTGTAGTGTACACTTGCCCACAGCACTTCCAGTGTGGTTCTGCTTGATGAATGTGCATTCATTATCTTATCATAAGTGTAGGCTCGTGGATTTCAACCAGACAGAAATGGTTTGTGAATTCACTGAAGCGATGCATTCGCGGAGGGGAAACGCCGCATCGTAAAAAGAAACTGGTTGAAGCAATTATGACATCTTGGGAAGAAGGCTTCTTGGTAAAAAAGTACCTTCATAGTAGCAAAAGGAAGGAAAACGGGCTGCCCTAGGCTTTCATCAACTCAGAGGAAGAGCTATTCCACAAACCAGATAAAGTGCAAAAGCACAGAATAGACCAAGTCTGTGATATTGTAAATCTAAGCATGCTTGGTTTCTGCTTTAGTAGCAAAAACACAATTAAGATAAAATTCACTGTTTCCTAAATGTGCAGTTACTAGTAGATAACAATTAATGATGCTGGGAAATGCAGAAGGCAAATGGATGTCTACTTGGTGCCACAAGTTCATATGCTTGTTATTCATTAACAGTTTCTTGCTATGAACATTTAAAACTTTGAGCCACCTCCACATGGAGGCTTGTTAGAGAAGAGCTGACAGTGTGGAAGTTTGAATTCTATCAACCACCAGAGGGAAAAAAAAATCACTATATATATAATCTTACTTATTGAGTATCCAGCCAGGACACAAGAAAAGTATAAATTGCTTTGCAGAGCTGAATGTCAGTTCTTTAATTGACTAGCAAAAAACAAACTAGAAACTACTCTTATTCACAGATCACTTTATGATAATGAACTTTTTGATAGACAAGAATCTTTCACAGAAGAAATTAAAAAAAAATCTGAACAGGAAATGCATTTGAAAGGTTCTGGAATGCTAAATGTTCATCATTAATCTGTCGGAAAGAGCTGCATGGAGAAATCCATATGCATTTTGAGAATGCTTCTCTCAGTAAGCTGTATATTCCAAAATATACAAACATCTTACAGTTAAATATTCCATTCACAGTTTTATTCCAAAGACCCTGAACATCAAAGTAAAGATAAGAGCACTGCATCCAGTAGATGTCTATGATTAATGCCCTTACCCAAACATAAATATCCTTGCAAATGAAGCCAAATGTAACTACACAGGAAGTTTTTTGGGTTTTTTTTTTTTTTTAATTTTCCAGATTCCAAAAGTGGCATCCCTGACCTGTCTGAATTTTACCACCAGTACTTAGATCAGGGCTCCTGCCTTTCTGCTGACAGTAGCTGATCTCTTTTCCCTGCATCTTCCCTATCCCATAAAGGAGCTGGTTGAGGACTAAGATAACTGTAGCTTACAAGACATTGTCTTGCTGGGGATAAAGAAATTGCTGTAGCAAGCTGGACTGAATGAGAATTGGCTGTTCTGTTGAGACTTTGATTTATGTGTCTGAGCTATTTATTCTCCCATTTAATTTTATATTGCAAAGTGCTGGATTTTACGCGGGCAAATCTAGGGTGTCTGAGTGCTATTTTTAGTCCAAATAAATCTCTTGCACATTTATTGCCCTATATATAATTTACATACGGTGACATGTTAGCAGCCCATGATTAAATATGTGGCATTGCATTGGTTTAGTATGAAGTAATTTTTCTTTTATTCTGCTTCAGATTCTGTATGGAGAGAGACACATTTTTTGTTGTTGTTGTTAGTCAAGGATTCTTTTTGCCTGCATATGTCAAAAAAGTGGTCTAATAGACTCTCAAACATCTCCTGGACTTTCTCCAACCTCTGAATGCTTACTGTGTTTTTCTATTTCTCCGTACACAGGTTTAAGCACTTCCCTTAGGCTGCCATGAAACCAGAAAAGTACCTGTAAGGTGGAGTGTCAGAGGTGAGTAAACAGCTCCACAACACTTTTGACTTTAATTCTGCCAGTATTTCAAGAAAATGCAGCGCTCCACACATTTTACTTGCCACGTTAAAATGTGATTGCAGGGCTCAGTCATCTTCTGCACAGACCTGGTTTAGAAATAGAAGGAGCAGGATATCTACAGCTGTAATGACTTTCCCTTGCTCCCAATGCATCCAAGTGAGAAAGTCAGCATTAGAAAATCTAGTTACTGACTTTCCTATTTAATCTATTTAATCCCACAAAGCAAACAAGTGAATATTTGGTAAAGGACATGTACTGTGACTTGAAGTCACATCATACAGGAGTCTCATGAGAAGAGTGCACAGTCTGCATAAGAAAGAGGTAAGCAAAAGCCTTAGCTGTAGTCAGGAGTAAAACCTTATGATTAATAGTGATTAACACACATAAATATTACATGAAAAAATATCATAAATAATTGAGATTCACACGAATAATAAATAGACAATGTCTTACTGAAATTTACTTTCCATGGACGATTTGTGTATTTAATGCCAGATATGAAAACCACTCCTGAAATGATTATAATATTAAATCTCAAGCTCATCAGGTAAATAGTTGCATCCCCCAAAAAATACTGCAATGAAACAAAATTAAGTAAAAAAAAGTGTGTTAAAAAAAAAAAAACTTTGAGCAAAGATATTTTAGAATCTACCTTGCTTTGACCATTTAATGTGATTACTTTGAGTTATATCTCTGGCTTGAATTGCTGACAAAATAAGAATAACCATGACATGATGGATAGGATCTGCCACAATAATAAGTAAAAGTCTGGAAAAAATTAAGTTGACATTTGAAGAAGGGGAGAAAATGTCAAGAAATAATTATTTTTATTCAATATTATTTGTGAGAAGCTTATTGTCCCTAAACAGGTCTGGGCATATTGTCTGCGTATTTTATAATCTGTCTAGAGTTCCCTTTCATTAATTGAGATATAATCAATAATAACCAATTACACATAAAATGCCCTCTTCCTGCCCCTCCTTCAAGCTACACCTCCTTGCCCTGCCTCCCAGCTGAGATCCTCCTGAGCCATTCATTGCTCTGAGCCACTCTCCTGCAAGCCACCCTCGGTCCTTTATATGTGTATGTGGAAAACTGGGAAGGGGATTACTAAAGTGCCCTCCCTAACTGGAACGAAAACTTGTTTATTCCATTTCTTCTTGGCAAAACACAGCCTCAAGGGACTACAAACTCCTTAAAACACTGCTCATTCACCATGTATTTGACACAAAATGGGTATCTTGGACCAAAGCCCAAGATCAGTTACAGCTGCCTCTGCAAAATGAAGTGCTCTTAAATCCAGCTCACTTAAACAGTGAAGCTTTCTTTTTCGTGCAGAGGGGTCCTGTGTGCCTGAGCACCACCTATCCTTTTCTGGATCAGGGGCTTCACTCATCCCCAACCATGTCCCTGGTGCAAGGAATGTCAGCAGAACCTTCGTAGGGCTTTTCCTTGTGTTACTCAGCCTTAAATTTTGCTAAAACCCAGTGACTTTAGCCAGGAACCACAGAGAGGATGTTCCACATTTCGTGGCCTTATTTTACTGTCTTGTGGCTTGCATTTACTTTGGCTGTAAGTCCAGTGCTGCACAGGCACATCTGTGCTTTGTATCCTGATCTTACATCAATGACAGAAGAGGACATCTTTTCTAATCAGTGGTATAATATCACCGTGTAGAGTCTGACACAGCTTCTAAAATTGTGTTTTGGAGAATGTGAATTGAGCAGCACAAGAGCTCTCTCCTGACACAGGCAGTCACTTGGCAATGTCCTCCAGCTAGCCCTCACCCACTGGCCCGTGCCAGGAGTGGCAGTCCTCTCTCTGCTCCTCGGGTCGGTCTGGGGGGCAGCAGAGCAGGGCTGCCTAACTCCCAGAGGCACCAAAGCTGCTCTGTGAGGCTGCTGGTAGGAATCCCGAGGCCAGGAAGCCAGAACAAAGGAGACAAAAGGGACCACTCGTGTAAATTCTCAAAAGAGTTTAACGCCAAAAGGATCCAGGAACGAGTGACAATGCTCCAGTAGGATAACAGCAATTTAAGAACAGGGGAGGGTACTAGGGGAGGATACAAAGCTTAACCAATAGTAAAACAGCAGGGGAGGAACATAGGGATCAAATTCAAGGTAACCAATAGAGGATAACACGGGAGGGGATCAGGCTTGTCACACCAATGGAACTTCGAAGGAAGGGTCTCGACAAGGAAGGTTCTAGAGAAAGGGGTGGGGTTACGTTTGGTGAACAAGGGAAGAGGGCAGTACTTCCAGGATTGGCAGGGAAGGGTCTGGAAATCAGGGAGGTGCAAGGGAGATTGACATAGAGACTGACATAGGATTAGGTGGGAAAATAGTAGTAAATAACTTCAGGGCAAAACCTGGGAAGTTTTGGGAAAATGAACAGGGTACATGGAACAAACCACTATAAACTCACAAAAAGGAGCACCTTAAAATTAGAACAGAAAATCAATCAACCACACTCTCTTTGGCTTTAGGGAGAACAATATATTAAATCTTTGAACACTACTTTGTTCGCAGGCTCTAGGTATGGTTGTTTCAAATGATCTTTGGATTTTTATTTGAGCTGAAGACTTATTTAATGGACAAAACATGCCAGTATGATGTGGAATAACACCGTATTTTCCTACATCATGTAATTTCTGATAGCCTTTTTTTTTCCAGCTGGAAGCAATGGTGGATAGGAACACTGTTTCCTAACTGTGAACACAATGTTAAGTTCTGTAACTAACATTTCCAAGCCTTTTTTCAATATATTTAGGGGAAAAAAACAAAAACCAAATAAAATGGGGAAATGAAAAAAATGTACCAAACCCCAGAAAACTAATCACCAAACCAGATATTCTTATCTGGTATCTAATTGTACACTCTCTATTCTATTACATACATTTTATTTCAGGAAAAAGTGGCAATTTGGACAAGCATAACTCTGAAAGTCGCCATTTAGCCATCCCTGTTTTATGAAAACTTATGCAAAATATATGCAAAGTAAAAACATCTCTATAGAAACTAAATAAAAGAACAGCAATTAAATCAGCAGAACATTATGATTAATTGTATTTCTTTATAAATAAATAAGAGGAAAAGCAGAGAGGCTTCATAGACAATTTTGAAATGAATCTGCAGGATGCCACTACTTTTTTCTATTCCCATGCTGATACTGGGACATTGGTACACTGAATCACACACACACCCCACCAAAAAAAGCATTTATAATTCACTAGAGTGAATGAGTGTTGTCTCTTACATTCTAGACAAAAATTTCATGATGAAATATGGTCCTTATGAAAAATATATAAGCATATGCAGCCAGAGTTTTCTTTGCTCTGGATGAAACTGCATTAAAATTGAACCTCTGCAGGATCAGTGTGCCTTTTTACCTGCTTGTCTATGCTGGTTGCATGAAAATCACACTGTTGTGGGTAGAGAAGAATTAAAGGCGGGTGATGGTGTGCTCATTCTGGATTTTCTGTGACAGTGGAACAAGGAAGGACCTCGTCTCTGTTTGAACCAATGCTTTTTACCCATGACATCAGCAGAGCAAAGACTTTGTTGTGTGATTTTTGGTTAGAAAATTCTTTCCTCTGCTTAGAAAACTCGAACTCATGGCCTTATCAGTGTGCAGGGTATGAAGTCTTGTGGAAATATATGACCAGTTTCCTCTGGGAGGATTCTTAATGCTCATCCTCCAACTTTGCAGGCAAGGAACTCTCGGTGCTGTCGTGTCTGAGAGAACAGATCTGAAATAATAGACAGTTCTGGTGGGGCACAAAGGGGAGAAGATGTTATGAAGGGGGATTGGCTAAGAATGACTCATGCTGCACAGCTTCTCCCCTTTCTCCAGGCAGGACTAATCTAGGGAATTTCTGCAATATTTGATATCTTACAGCATTCTTGCTTTTAGAAGAGACAAAGAAAAAAAAACCCCACGCATCTGTTTGCTTTATTGCACTGTCAGGATTTGATTCTTGAGCTGCTGTGCCCCTTCTGATGTCTTAATGGGGCCTAAGAAATAATACTTTTGGCCTAAAAAGTAATAATTCTACTATAAAGACCTGCTTACTCTCTTCTGTTCTCTTTTTAATATTTGTAAGGCAATGATCCAGATAATTCATCACTGCATCAAGAAAAAAAAAATGCTCTTGCCAGGGGAAACTGAAATATTACACACAGCTATTTGGAAACTCATTTACAATATTAAAAGAGGTGACTTACAAAAATTCATGTATTTAACAACTTTCAGAAGCAGTCCATCTTTCTACCAAGATCCAGTGTTAAAATAAGGACTTTATTAGAGTTTTGCACAGATTATGTATACTATGTAGCTTTTATCTTGCCCTAAACACTTCAACCTTTGCCTTAGACAGTTCAACATTTACCCAGAGATCTTTGGGCTCTATTTATCTTGAAAAAAACCCAAGTGTAAGCACAGTGAAGCTCAGGTTATTTTTCTCCCTCTGCAGAAATCGTTTGATCTGCATCTTATACATCTCATGTTTGGTGCGGTGTGTTGCAAACCGGGTCTTTATCAGTTCATCTGTCTTTGCTTACCCTGTGTACTTGATTTTTTTCACCTCAGATTTCAAGCAGGTTGAGAAGATAACACTCAAAACAAAAAGAAAAGCAACGCTGAAGTCAAAAACATCCTGGTAACATTTGTGCTTCATTGTTGACTTTCATACAAGATGCATGAAGATTTCATAAAAGATGCAGATAATATTTATTACACTGTTAATAAAAGGGCCAGGTCTATATCAGAAACGTCACAATGTTAATTCTGTTTCAGAAATCACTGGCATTAATAATTATTTTGTAATCCATAAGTGTGGGGCAATTCTGTTGAGCTGCGTGAGACAATGGAGCTGCCCTCATCCTTGCCCTGCCACAGTGACCAGAATGGAAAAAGTGCTTTTGTTGGGAAACCAGGCTGCTGTAGTTTTTACAGTAAGTAAACAAATTCTCTAAAGAATTTCAGTGTTTATAGCCACTGTCTCACATAGATTAACAGCCTTTAAATATGCTGTCAGAGTTCATGCAACACCAGTGAACCTTTCCTTTTTTGTCACTCTTCCTGGGTGGGTTTAGGTTAGTCTGTGGTCTGCCTGTTTATCATGCCTTCCACTTACTCTGCTCTCTATTAATACATTTCTAGAACTACCTTGGAACTATCAAGGCATGTCATGGCTGGCAAATGTGAATGTTTTGCCTCGCTGCTGCTGCTGTGCCATTTTGGGAGGAGAGCAATCCAATTATGACAAGTTGTTTGCTATTAACCTTTGATTGCTGAATGTTGTTTGTTGAGATGCAAAAAGCAAGAACATAAAGGCAATTATAATTCTCTCATCCTTACTGATTTCAAACACTCTTTCCTTTCTTGCCTGTCTGTTGTGGAATGAGCTCCTAGTTTCAATTCATTCTGTTACATCAATGTGCTCTTTCAAATCTGTTCTAAAAGCTCATTTATTCTCAGCATCTCATTAACCAAGCAGTTGTCTCTTCTCCCCTATTATTATTTCTATTTCACCTGTCCTTTCATAAGCCTTGTTTGTATTCCCTTTTCTTTCTTACTTCTTTAATCATGCTCATTTCCATAACTTATTTTTATTGTACTATTTAAAAGTTTAGTGCCTCAGCCAGGGATGCTGAGCAAAATCCAAAGTCAGGATCACTAAAGTGAAATCATATCTGCAATGTGCATGAAGTAAAAGAAAGACATTTGGTTCTTCATTAACTCCTAAGGGTCCTGTCCTGGAGTTCACTGAAGCCATGAAAGTCAATTAATGGGCTGCTGTAAGCTTTGGATAAGGCCAGGAAAAATGAAAAAATCAAGGCAGAAGGAGGAATAGAAATAAAATAGGTGCAAGACAATATATTGGAGATTCACATTAATCATCTGTGTTAAAACATCCCTTTTGATAAGTGTGCAAAAAAACCTCAAACCCCAAAGTTTTTCAAAATGCAAAGTGCATGTGCAATAGAACTGATAATAACTAAAGCCAGGATGTGAAATAATATTCATTAAACACATGGGAGTAATAACCATAAAAAGAACTCTTCCATTCTGTGTAGCATTCCTGGCTTACCAGTCAGAGTAACATACAATGTATTGAGGCCTTTGCTTCTTTTTTGAGGACAACACATTGAAAATATCAAATGCCTATAGCTTTCTGTTACGGTTTGAAATATATATTTTAAAATTAATCAGCATATGATCATTTGCCTTTTGTTAATTCCATATTCCCCTAAAAGCAATAACTAAACCAAAATAGGCATTTCTGCTGAAATTCTTCTCAAACAACAAAAGAAAAGACATTTCAAACCAGATGAAATTTAGGAACTAAATTCAGCTACATGTGGTGATGTAAAATGGGTTTTGATATAATTTCTCTTTTCTTAGATTTCTTTTCTATCTTTCAGTATTTAGAAATGAACATTAGGCCAAAAAATGAATGGTACTTCTGCTATCAATCACCTATTTTATATGCAGGCTACAAAACCATTTTCAAACAAATAATGTGTTTTCCATGATAGTGAAAGGGAATATTAGGGGTTTTTTCAAAGAGGAAAAACTAAAATCATACTAAAATTCAACTAGATCAAGTAATTGTGACTGTTCATCTTTACCACTGTGAAAATTTCATATGTGCCATTGGAATGGGAAAAAACTAATCCATTTTTTGCTAGAGAAAAGTGTTATTTTTCACTTACCTTGACATGACATTAATAAAGAGTAAGCTCAGCAAAATGCAGAGTGAACTGTATGACTTAGCACCAATTAAGCCTTTCAGTTAAAGCAATATTAAGTATGGCTCTGCAAATCTCCAAAGGTACCATTTCCAATGGTAGTATTGGAATAGTGATTTTTATCTCTCTCAGTTGGGCCTAGAACTGTTCTTGTTCATAAAAGCTAAAACCAACCATGGTGACCAATTTTGAATATTTTCATACTTTTGCCTAGACAGTAGAAGCTCTTGCTTCTATCACAATTTCAGCTTCAATATAGTGTATCATTTTCAGGGAGTGTACCCCAAAATACACTCTGTGTGGGTGTTCACCTGTGAGAAGTGAGCTTCCAGGAAATATTGCAGTACCCTGAAATGTCACCACCATGTTCTATGAAAAATCTTTTCTTTAAGATTTTTTCCCTCCTGAGAAGCTAAGAGGCTTCAAGAACAAAATGCAAACAATTCTTATCTGCTGCTGTGGGATGCAGCAGGTGGATCTGGGATTGGTCTCATCTGGTTGTTTCTAATTAATGGCCAATCACAGTCCACGTGCCCAGACTGTCTCGGTCAGAGACAAACCTTTGTTATTCATTCCTTTTCTATTCTTAGCCAGCCTTCTGATGAAATCCTTTCTTCTAGTATTTTAGTGTAGTTTTTAACATAATACATATCATAAAATAATAAACCAAGCCTTCTGAACATAGAGTCAACTTTCTTGTCTCTTCCTTCATCCTAAGACCCCTGTGAACAATGCATCACTGAAACATTGGCTGATGGTAGGAGAACAATGGAAAGAAGACAAAGCGTTTGAAATAAGTTCAAACAAAAAGGCTGACAAATATTACTGACAGGTTGTTGAGATTTTGTCTAATAAACAAAAGAAATGTCGGCCTGGAAATCAATGAACCAAAATTAGTGTGTTGGAACCAATTTTGGTTCATTGATTTGGGCTTGTACGACCCCCAAAGGGAAAATGGTCTATTTTAACAAAAGTAGAAAGGGAATCACAGTAATCACAGCAGCTGGCTTGTGATTTGATTATTGAACCAACCTTTTCTTTTCCACCTTGAAGAAATTCAGGAGATAGATTAAGAGATACTTAATATTGTGCTTCGAAATTATCTCAGTGGCCTCAAATGAATCTTTATTTTATAAAAGGAAGCATTACTGGGATTCTGCACTTACCCTTTTGGGTTCCCTTTGCATTTCTGTAATTCCATTTATCCAGTTCATTGATGCTGGTCTTTCCACATGAGCTAGCAAGCTGTCCAATGACAATATTTCTTCATGTCACTGAGGTAGATAAATGCTATCTACCTGCACCTGAGGGAAGTCTTTTGCTCTTGATGTTGGTGCCTGTGCTGCCACCTCTCCCTTGCTGTTGCCCTAAAGTGTGCAGGATCCCAGCTGCCTATTGCAGCCCTACCTTCACTCTCTGTGGCTCTAACTCAGCACTCTGGGACACCTAAACTACTTGTAAAAGTACAGATACTGAGCTGGGAGGATGCTGGTTCATTGTTGGTATATTGCTGAGAGCATGACTGACTAGATTCAGTCTAGATTCACAGAAGGTTGGGTTTTCCTGTTGTCCACCTAGGGTTTGTTCATTTTATGGAGGCTGGTGGTGAGAATGGCTCACATATTTCAAAACCAAATTTTGAACAAACTGATGAAATGTTATTCTGTGCTCAGTCATGAGCAACCCTCTCAAACTTCCATAACCAGATATGAAGAAGGAAATTATGCAGAATAAAATAAAAAATACACTGATAGTTGTCCTGGTTTCAGCTAGGGCAGAGTTAACTTCTCAGTGGTGGTTACAGGGCTGTGGTTTGGATCCAGAACGAGAGTGGTGTTGATAACACACTGATGTTTTAGGTTTTGCCAAGTTGTGTTTGTCCTAAGGCAAGGACATTTTTTCCTTGTCTCATATTCTGCCAGTGAGGAGGTACCCCAAAAAAACTGGGAGGGAACCTAACTGGGACAGATGACCAGAACTGACCAAAGGGATGTTCCACACCATAGATCATGCCCTGTATATAAACTGGGGGGAGTTACCCATGAGGAGAGACAGTTTGAGTTCAGGAAGGCAGGCCTGGCACTGATCTGTGTGTGGTGAACAACTGAATTAAGCACCACTTTTTTTTATCTTTTTGTTTTCATTATTATTTTCATTTACTGTTATTACTATATTTTACTTTATTTTCAATTATTAAACTGGTCTTACAAGTTTTGCTTTGATTCTCCTCCCCATTCCACCAAGGTAAGAGAGGAGAAAGGCAGGGGTTGAGCAAATTAAGCTGTGTAGTACCTACTTTCCAGCTGGGCCTAAAACCACAATAATAGTACAATAACTATCAGATATTTCAAGAAATAAGCACACAAAACAAATGTATCTCTGTTTATTTGGATCAGTGTGAGTAAAGTTTGCTTTCTTCAGAGCCATGAACTTATTTTTAATGTGCCACTAATTTGGTGATGATTCGCACAATAATTTTATTTTAATTTTTGTAGTTGAGCTCTAGTATTCTTCATTTATACACAAAAATTTTTTCTTGTGTTGCAAAAATTAAAACAAAATTGGCTCAGTTGGTCAGAGTATGGTGCTAATAGCACAAAGGTTATGTGCCATTCACTTACAGTTTGGACTGGATGACCATTGTGGGTCCCTTCCATCTCAGAGTATCCTGTGATTCTGTGAAAACACCCATCTCAATAAAATTTCCTTTAACTTAGTCATAAAAATTGATCTCCTGATTTTGGCCTCCTTTTTTTTCTGTAGTAATGATTAAGACACATAATCAAAATATTGCTAATTAAGAGTGTGACCCAGTTAAAATAAAAATTATATATAAGGAAAAAGAAAAGACTGTTATTGACTTTTCAGTCTGATGAAAGGGGGGGGGAGGGGGTTTATCCTTCTGATCTGGTATGAAAAAAGACTGGGTAAATGCAAAGTGCACAAGCCAGAGGAAAATAAATTTAATTTCCGTTTCCTCTTCTCTCACATGAATATTTGTGCTCTGATTTAGACTGTGAATAATGTTTGGAGAATATTTAACAGTGTGAAATATCTGGGACCTTTCAGGAGGGCTAATCAGTGCTTGGGACAGGAATATTGACCAGGGATATTGACCACATTACTTCACAGTTATGTCCATCCACAGAGAAAGGGACAGAACCTTCTCAGATCTACCATAGGGATAACAGTGCTGCTCTGCAATGGCCTGGAAATAACTTCACATCCTAAGAGGTTCTAATCCTCAGTGCCAAGTAAGCAAAAATAGATACCACTGGCTACACACATTCTCCTTTAGCCAGGAAAATGCAGGAAAGGAAAAGACAAGTACTAATCTGTATGTACTGTACTCACAAAGCAATCAAAGTCCTCAAACATTTACTCTGCATTGTCATATCTGAGGAGAAGGATTGCATCTGTTCTAACTAACCTTTTTACAAAAAACAAAAACCAGAAAGACAAAACAAAACAAAAAACCACAAACCCTACAAACAAGCAAATGAAAACCCCCAAAAAACCAAAACCCCAAACAAACAAACAAAAAAACAAACCAACAACAACAACGACAAAAAACCCAGCAAAACCAAAGCATGTATCTGGGGACATAAAATAACTAAAGTATAGTCCTGGGGTGATATCAATGCACTTTTTCCCCATTCCTCTATTGTCTTCTGCATGAGATGTCTCATACAGCACATACTGTACTTACTGTTATCATCTCCAGAAAAGTAAATAGCTGGTACAGAACTCATATATCTGTATCTCTGGGCCAATCAAATATGTTTGATGCTAGAGCAATACCAAATGGATGTTTCAAGCTTTGGAAAGCTCACTCCTGAACTGGAACTCTGCAAATACTCTGAATATCTTCGTGATGCTTTGAAAATTTAAAATGGATCTATGTGATGTTGCACAACTCTTTCTGTCTCCAGGTTCTTTTTGCATATTCTATTTTGATTGTAGTCTTAATACACAGATATATTCCCTTCAGGTGTACACACACTTTTGAAAAAAGTAATTTTTAAGGCAATCCTTGTCAGAGCCTCGAAACAATACCAAAGAGAAATATTAAATAATGTACTTTGTATTAGCTGTTGGAGGCAGCCTATATATTTAATCTGTCAAGCAGTTCTTTCCTTTCTAGTGCCAACAGCAGTGTAATCACAGAAGAGCTATCTCTACAGATCTCACTTTGAGTCTTTATTAACAGGATGGAAAACCCTTCCAGCTGATAAGACTCTAGTTCTTGGAAGAAAGTTTTTTTCAAATAGTTCCACTGGGGTCGATAGGCATCAGTCAAGGATTTCTTTCTGGTCCTAAGAGTTTTTTGTCTGTAGAGCTGGCGCATTTAGAAACATGTGCACGTCCTTTAATACATTCAGGAGGTAAGGATTAAAAATCTATACTTTGCCTGCTTTTTCTAATGAGAAATTTTAACCAAATGATGATGCATAACAGTGGTAGGAGATGACCCAATGTGAACAGGCAAAGTACTTCTGCACTCTAGCTCATTGCAAATATAATTTCAAAATGCCTGGGTGGTTTTCACAGTGTTTGTATATGACATGACAACTACCCATTTGCCCAGGCCAGAAAAACCCCCTTCTCTAGAGGCAGCCTTTCATAAAACAGGGTTTGGTACTGATCATCCCCCCAAAGCCCTGTTCACCCCTTCTGCACAGAAGGAAACTCAGCACTTTAACAGACACGGTCTTGCAAGTCCAGCTGAGTGAAAGGTAAAAAGCATGATTTCAAACGTTGCTTCTGAGATTTGGTAACTGTGTGAAGGCTCACAATCCACTGTAGTCACCTGAAGCTGATGTGTTCCATTTAATACTTCCATGGACTGAAAGCATTTCTGCCATCAGGGATGGCATCTCAGGGCTTAGGCTCTGGAATTAGCTGACAGAAAGACATCATTAGACAGTTCATATCCTTTACTAGGCACAGGTAATTCAGAGTGGGTCCTGACATACTTTTGGAGATCTGAGGAGAGATACTTTAAGTAGGTACAAGCCCCATTGTTTTCTATACTTCTAATTTCAGCTGGGTTTCCTATTCAGTGTGTTTCTGTTTGTGCAGCCAGCTATAATGAAATAAGAGGGAATCAGTGTAAAGTTTTTTACACGGTGTTTTGGTTGTAAATTTTTAAAAACTGAGACTGTAATAAAATGAAACTCTTGTGCTTATGTACATTTGTCAAAGATAAATGGATTTTTCTCTATTTTGTTAAGAAAACATGTTCAAAATAAACATCATCCTGCCATTGGTAAATAGAAGAGACTTCCAGGCAAGACTGAATGTCTGAAGCCAAGGTCTTAAAACTATATTGAGGCTCCTAAATGGAATTCCTTTGATTGGCAAGATAATGCTAAGAAATGCCAGCATTGCTGAGGTCAGTGAGAATATTGCAGGAGATTAATCATCACAGGAAAACAAAGATTATTACTAGAAAGGAGAACACATAAAACATCACAATCAGATACTGTTTGTCCAGGGCATAAACATGTCAAAGGAGAAAGTTTTTTGATATAATCCCTAAGAATAGATTATAATTGAACACAAAGAAAAATGTCAAAATCACAGAAACTTTTTCTGTAGGGCTTTTCACACCTCCTGAAAACATTTTGGGTTTCTACATGGATACTTGCTTTTCTGAAGACATGCTCCACTTTAAAAACCTTTTATAACACATCTGCTTTGAAGTGCAAAGTCCAAATCCCTGATATGTAGGGTGTGGCATCAAAACCAGGCAATTATGCTGTGCACTGTAGAAATTTTTAGGATATATAAATACTCATAAATTATTAAGGGTCTGTGCAAACTTAAGATCTCATACCCATCCCAGGTCCCCCAGTCCATATTGCCACCAGTCCTTGTGCCTTTTTCTGCTTTCCAGCTTCCTCAATTGGCTGTTTCCTGTATTTGTTTGTGGTCTCATGGCTGAGCTTTAAGATCAAGAGAACAAATAAGTGCAAAGAGACAAAAGTCTGGGAAAAGAGAGAAGCTGTCCGTAAAAGGGTGAGAATATTTTTACTACTGGTTTTAGAGACCCAAAAATTTCTCCTGTCCTAGAAAGAGTGCCATTGGAAAGGTCAGGTCTCCCTGAGCTGCTACTGGCTGAGCTCTCTAAGGGGACACTTCATGCACTAAGCTGTGGGAGATGGAAATGGAGTTCCATCATATAATTTTTATAGAGTATATCTATATTTTAGAATGCTTACATGGTTATGCAGCAGTCTACAATGTTTGTTTATCCAGTCTGCAGCTTGATATGAAACTTTTCTTGTTTTAGTCAGGCTTTTTTTCATGGCTTGGAACAGTGTGTTGCTGTGTGCCAAGACTTTCTTCTACTCTTAGAGCACACTTCATCTGAAGTAATACTCAGTTCTATTTGCAAGGTGCAGTTAAAAACCGAATAGAAAATTTTATCTCGGCTCATATTTACTGGGAGCTTGCCACTTTCCTCCTATTTTGCCTTAAAATTCTGTTTGCAGTTACAAGTGCTCTATAGAGCCTTATTTTAGCTTGGAAGCTGCTTTTCACAGCTTATCAGCTGCAGTCAAAAGAGAAGGAAACTGCTTGAGTCTTTGCATTTACAACTGCACATTTGAAGTGCTCTTTTGCACCTTTACTATTATTCTTGTTCTATTTTAAGAAATCTTCCCCCAGAAGAATATGAGATATGAGGGAGGTGATTCTTCCCCTCTACTCAGCACTGGTAAGGTCATACCTGGGATTTTGTATCCAATTCTGAATTCATGAGTACAGGAGAGACATGGACATAAAAAAGAGAGCCCAGTCAAGGGTCGTAAAGGTGATGAAGGGCCTGAGGCCTCTCTCCCCTGCCAAAAGACTGAGAGAGCTGGCACTGCTTGTCCTGGAGAAGACTTAGGAAGGTTTTTATTCATGTACACAAATACTTGAAGGGAAGGTGCATAGAGGACAGAGACAGGCTCTTTTCAGTGGTCTCCAGAGACAGGACCAAGGGCAACAAGCACTAACTGAAACACAGGGAGTTCCACGTGAACTTCCTCACTGTGAGAGGGACCAAGCCCTGGCACAGCTTTTCCAGAAAAATCGTGGATTTTCCAATGCTGGAGAGATTCAAAAGCCACTGAAGGTGGTCCAGGGCAGCCTGGTTTAGATGGCACTGCTTGAGCTGAGGGATTGCACAAAATGACCTTGACCTCCCTTTCAATCTTAACCACTCTGTCATTCTGGGAGGTTCTGCATCCCATAGCAAAGCAAAACCAGCTGTACCTCGTGGAGGCAGGGACAACCAAACATGAGATCCAGATGTGCAGGTAGTTTATCCAGGACATAATCAGTCAGCCTCATGTACCTAAAAATACTGCAGCAGTTATAGTGGATGCCATCTTTGAAACACACTTTTTAAAAGTAAAGCAAAACCTGCAAAAACATGCACTTTTCATATGGGAAAGAAAGACAACGAAGGCAAGGCCCTAGGAAAAATCCATAATCCAGAAGTATTCATAAAACTTGGCATTTGAAAGCAATCTATAGGTCAAAGCAGACATTAATTAATTTTCAGCACTCCTCTGAGCAGTGGATGAGAAAATATTAGTTAAGCTGAAGAAAATAAACCAGTTAAATATTTCATCTCCCGAGGCTACATAACATGAAATCTTATACCCTGACATTTTTTTCCACTAGTATTTCTTCTATGTTTATGTTAATCACATTAATTTACTATCAGTTCTGATTCCAGTACATCTGTTTGTTTCTAAGCAATATTTCAGTTTTAGCTGTGGACCCACTGTAGAACTGCAAGAAAAAGGCAGACTAACAGTTTTATTTGTTCTGAAATGACTGCAGTAGGCAATGGTTGCTTACTTTGTCTGTTCATTCCTTCCTGCTCCCATATTATTAGACAATAAAACAGCATTAGATATAAGTCCCATTTAACTAGGTATAATTTCATAAGCATCAACCACTTGGTAGCCACATTGAGCACAAAACTGTAGTGATGAGGATTATTTTCTGTTCTACAAACCAGTGGTGCTGTTGTAGAACCAGCCTGTTCTGGCAAGTCTCTTGCACATCCACATTAGCATTTCAGACTCTTCCAGTGCTCAAGGAGTGGACAATCCAACCAGTTTTTGAACAGCCTGTCAGGATATGCCTAACTACCCTCTCTATTTTGGTATTCTTGTCTAAATCTTTTGTGTCAGCTGCTGTGAAAGTGCAGAGGAATAATAAAATGATGGCTTGCTATCATTCTTCTCAAGCAAACTTTAAAGGGGGAGCTCAGGTCCAATAAGAAAATCAGACAAGCCTTCAGACTGAAGGAAAACGTTGTGATGGCACAGATCGAGTGGGTTGTCATCTGAATGTACTGCAAGCACAATCTGTATTTTTTTTTTTATTTTTATTCCTTTGTTAGAAAAGGCTCTGGGGATGTAATGACAGATTTCTATTTGCTCATGGGCCCAAGGAATGCAAGAGTTGTGTTCTGTCCTGGCTGTGGTGGTAGTCCCTGCAGGCACATCCTCTAGAACAGGAAGGTGGGGGGTCTCTGGATCCCACCCACACACCAACTGGCAGAGTTGGCAAGATGGAGAGGAATCATTGTTTCCAGCCTTTGCAATTTTATCTTGATCTTGATATATTTGGTATTTTTCCTTAATCCCCTACACTGAGTTGAATGATTATCAGTAAATTTCCACTGTTTCTAGAAAAATAAAATAAAGTGTTCATGCTTGTGGAGGTAAGATTAAAGGTAGGATCTAGAGCATTTTTTAAAAAGAAAGAGAGAAAAAATGATTTGCGTATCTTGATCACAATATTTTGAGAGATCTTTCATGTTAAATGGTTGCATTTTCTGACACTAGAAGACTGCAATGTTCTATGAAGGGGAAAAGGTGCATTGTCCTGAATCCAGTGGTCTCAATGTTTTGATTGTTGTGGTTTTTCACCCAGTACTCTCTCTTTATTGCATGCAAATGCTTTTCTTCCTACTAACTTCTGGTTTCAGAATAAAACACATCACCTATTTTGTACCTCTTCCTGTAACAGAACTTGCAGCACACTGTGCCATAGATAAAAGCCATCCACAGAAACATCACAAATCCTCATTTCAGTGAACTGTAGCTAAAAATGCGGATTGACTTTAGTCAAAGATTTTGCATTTGTGTCTAGCAACAGTTTGAGAAGTCATTTTAATCTGCTGCTCTTCTCATGCACAGAGTGATTGTGGTGAAGTGATTTAGAAAGGAATTGCTAGAAAGAATTTAACTTTGGGGTTTAACATTAATAACTGAAGATGCATGCGAATGGATGTGGAAGGGGGAAAATGCTTCGTTTTTATTAGAAATATAGTCAGCAAAAACTGAGCACACGACTTTATATGTAATGCTCTAGACACAGAAAATCAGCACTAAATTGTGCAAGAGCCTAGCTCCAACAAGAGCTTAAAATTAAGTCAATCCCCTGGTTAGATATGTGATTGTTGCTTGTGCAATTAGCCTTGCAGTAGTACTAAGATGAGCTGAGAAGGATTTACTGACTGAGGCCAAGCCTTATCAGAGAAGCCTTTTCGGGTGTAGATTAATGTGGAAATGACTTTTGCATGCCTCAGTAAACTAGTGCATTAGTAGTAAAGACTTTTCTAAAATGCATTACAAAGGCCATTTTGCCCTGTACTAGACAGAACAGTTTGCCCTTTCTGCAGCAGATGTTGTTGCAGATTGCCCCTGCTGACTGTACCAGGATTTAAAAAGTGGAGGATTTAATAAAAATCTGCCTTTTAAAATTTTTTTTCATTTTCTATTAGGTAAAAGAAATGGAGTCTTGAAAAAAAAAATCAGTACCTGGTGATTGATAATATAATCTGAAGAAATAAGAAAGAAGAACACACAAAAGTTAAACCAGTAGAGAAGATTAATCAAAATGGAAGACCCAACTCTTCAACAGACAGAAAGTTGTGGGGAAGAACTGCTGAAACAAGGACAAGCTAACAAGTGGAAAAGAAAGGGACAAATAAGTCATTAGGCAGGGTTAGACACAGTACAGTGCCATGAAAAAGAGCAAGGCATAATTGGTTAGGATTTTTGGTGAAGTATTCCCAAAAAACACAAGATGTGTTCTTATTCCTATCAATTTTTTTGAACAACTAAAAAGATTGTGAACAATTTTTTGAAATCTTAAAGCAAATAATCTTAGAAGTTCTGAAGTAAATAATTTCAAAGTGCAAAGAAATGTGACTTAGGTACTTTTGTACACACCATGGTGCTTCACAAAAATGCCCACTTAACATGTCAAATGCAGAAAAGAGATTTGAATTGCAGGTGCCTCTGAGGTGGGCAGCATGGCCTAAGCTATTGCCCTTTTCTGGGAAATGCTCTCTGGCACCTGCTTGGTTATTCAGTTTTGAATATCAACATGTGCATTAAGCAGTTGCTCAGCCCACATGAGTGATAGAAAATAGGTTTGACCTGGTGGTGAGCAGGTCATGGGGAGGAGTAACTGATGCATTTGTGTGACCATGTCACACTCTCAGTCACATTTATTTGCAGGTGTCAGTAAAGAGTCAGTGAGCTCACAAAAGAGAATTATTTAGAGAATTCTGTAACATGTTGATTAGGGGGAACTCTTTAAAAAAAAGTGGCTTTTAGAGCCTGAGCAAAATGTATCACATATTTTTGCCTTGTTCCTAGACTGCCATCATGAATGGTCTGAGGTGCATTTATATGGCACTTGTCACCATCTGTCCCTAGCCAGCTCTCTATTGACTCTGGTGGAGTTCTGGGGCAGAACTTTCACAGGAAAACATTTTGTCTGGTCTACACTGCAGATTTGTCCATTTGTCTATCTCCAGTTCTAATGAAAATATCTGGGCATTAAAAAAAAAAAAGAAAAACAAACAAACAAACAAAACAAAACACAAAACCAAACCCCCCCCCAACAAAAAAAATCAAGGATCATGTTGACCTGTGCAAGGAAACATGAAAAGACATGAGGACTACAAAGTCATTAAGTACATATGAAAAATTCTTGCCTGACAGCTTCATAGTTAAAAAACACTTGAAAATTTGAAATGAGGTGCCTCTCAGGTGTTTGCTCAGACAAGGGGAAGAAATGCCTGAAGTCATATTTCAGTGACCTCACCTTTTTTTTGGCCTGAAAGAGAAAGCAATGCTAGAGCTTTATCTGTTTTTTCTAGAGGTATCGTTGCTGCTCTTACTAAGAATACTGAAATGGCTTGCAAGTTTAAGAATTAGAAGAGTTTTTCAGAAAAGTGAAGAATGTGTGCAGGAAATACCTCAATTTGAGATCAGAATAACAAACATATAAATCAACTCCTTCTCATATTTCCACATGAAAAGATGCTGGATCAGCTGGACAAACAGAATCTGATTTGCTGACTATTATACAGGAGAAATTTTGTTGCAGGGGAATATAATAGCAAAATATAGTGCCTAATTTAGTGCCTAAATGCCACAAGGAGTCCCAGGTATCCCAGGTAACAGACTGCACCATGATTTGATAACGTTATCAGTTAATAAAATTGTCTGTTTCATACCCAGCTAATGGAGAGTGGGAATTGTGTAAGACTGTCCCGTGGAATCCAGAGCTGTCAGGGCACATCAGAAAAGACATTCAGTAAAATTCAGCATGAAAGATCTTTCTGTGTCTTTTTCCCCAAGACTCACCCATGTCACCATGATATTTTCTGAAAAATCCCTTTGCCAGGATTTCTTCTCCTTGGAAGCTTCAGCTTCTCCCTGTTTTGCTGCTTTGGAATGGGATTTGGAGATTGTTTATCCAGCATGTGGATTGTTTTAATTTAATGACCAGTCATGGTCCAGCTGTGTCAAGGCTCTGAGGAGTCACGGGTTTTTCTTTATCATTCTTGTTAAGCCTCCTGATGTATCCTCTCTCTTTCTTTAATATAGTTTTAGTATATAATTTCTTTTAATATAATATCATAAAATAATCAATCAGCCTTCTGAGAACTCGGAGTCAAATTCTCCTCTCTCACCTCGTCCTGGGGATCTCACAAACACCACACACCTACCCTCTTGATCATCTTCCCTTGGAGCATGTTGCCTCTTCCTACAGACTGTACATGAACTCCGTGCTCTAGGAAGCTGATATCTACAACACCAATCACACAGGGCTGTATGAATCACTGTCTTCTCTCTCCCTGCAGTTATTTAGGAGAAAGAGAGGTCAGAAAAAAAACCTGTAAAAGTCAGTCTTCTGGAATATTCATGGAGCACAGAGATAAGTGACATTCATCTAAAAGTGGAGTTTCACCAGCATTTTAAGCTCAAGGCAGCACTGTCAGCACAAGGAGCTGCACCAGGAGCTCCTTTTCACAATGACAGAGCTACTTGGCTCAGGCATGTCTGTCAGAAGAAGAAAAAAGACAAGGAGGAAAAACAACACGTGTAAAGATGCAGTTACATTTCCCAGCAGGGTCTATAGCTCATTCACACTTGCTAAATCACAGCCTGTGCCTCCTTTCCCTGACTCATTCCTGTAGCTCTGGGTCCTGTTGGGAAACCCTGCAGAAGGAGAATAATTTCCTGGTTCAAAGCAGTGAAAACTTTCTGCTTCCCATGAACAAGGAGGGATTCTGACCCTCTGTCTTCCACTCTAGATTCACTCTAGATTTCTGATATGTAGTCGTGTTAAACAAGATTTCATTTAATCCCCTCATTTGTCTGTAAATCTGGTGCATGGATTTCTTCCGTGTATAAAGCAGATTAAAAGCATCTGACTAGCTAAATTTGTTTACTGAACAGCAGTTAACTTTTTTCCTTCTAATCAATGGGAATAGCAAAATTAATTAGAGGCCAAAGAATAATTTCAAAGGGACTGTTTCTCTGCTTAGAAAAACTAATACTATGAAGGAGTGAATATTTTACTACTGGTTTTCAAGTATTTCTTTTTTTCATTACTTTTCTTCTAGTACCTAATAATTTATACCAAGGAAAATGTAAATAATTTCTCTGTTTGTTTGTTTTTTACATAAAGGACAAAATTATAACCGTGAGGCTTTAATTCTGATTTTAGTGGGTAGGTCATTTGATTTAAGACTGTATGATTGTCTTCTTTTACACTTTAGGAGCCAATAGCCATGGGCTTTTGACCACTTTAGGATTTCAAATCCATCTGTGAAAGATTTTAAAGCACTGAGAAGCTTACTGACTGACTAAAGAGATAGAGCTTTGGTTGGGTTGCTGGTTTGGGGTTTTTCTTTTGGTTTCTTGGTTGGTTTGGTTTTCATGCAGCATTGTAGCATTTGCCATTTGAAATAAATGCATATCTTCTAGGTCACTCAAAAATATTTAACATAGTTTTCGTAGTGCTTTGCAATTTTTGTTGTTGTGTAAAGACTTACAGGGCAGTTTCTGGTTGGCTGGAGGTGCATATTGGTAATGTGGTATTCCTGCTTCTTTTTAGCTGTTCTAAGAGCTGGAAAAGACTTTAGGAAAGACAGGAGGAAAGTCAACTTCTTCCTTTGTCTGTGACAAAGAATAAAATGAAGAAGGCATCAAAAAAATTTTAAGGAACACAAACTGTCTGTAGGAAGAGGACCAAAAGACAAAAAAACATATTGTTAATACGTGGAAACACAAGGTAAATGAAAGTGCTTATGTGGGAAGAGATTTGTACATTATTGCACATATGTTTAAATTTGAGAATCCTCATAAACTCAGAAAGTTCAGGAAGATTATCCAAATATTTAAGATCTCTCATTAAATTACAGTTTTGATATGGTTTTCTTACAGTTAGTGGGCTATACTTACATATAATTTCTGGTATTATGAATAAAGCTTAATGGGAGATGAATTATAAAGATGAGTTAATGGAGTTCTTTCCCACAGGATCAGGAATCCCACTGTGCATCCGTTAACGCCCCCTCCAAAGTGAATTTCCCCTCATTACCAGTAGATTAGTGCTGTTCATGATGCACCTGGCTAACGAATATTTTCCAGCTTAATTGTAAAGAGAGAGTCCTCCTCCTTCAAATTTCTCATCAGCTGGTTAATCATTAGTTGCCTGCACTAGAATTCTAATTTCACACAGAACAACTCCATCTATCTCAAGTGGACTAAATCCCTCTCTACATGAGCTTGCCTGCATGGTGTGTCTGTCAGACAGCTCTTCAAGACTTAAGAACTCAGTAAATTTAGCTGGTTTGTTCATGAAATCTAGTGATTTCCCCAAGCTTCCCTTACCTAACTCATTTAGAGCCCTTCCTTTTTTTTTTTCTTTTTTGAGATTCATCATGGACACTGCTTCTCGGTGAAAAAGAACCCCATAAAATATTAATAGCACAATTAATAAAGTTTATTTCAAACTTGAGTGCAGCTCTGATCAAAATACTAGTTTCAGTTGCAAAGGAAAATCTTTATGCTAAATTCAAAATGGGTCTAGAAATTGGCACTGCGAATGGAAAAAAAACCCCTCAACATTTAAAAATAAATATTAAAAATCCTGTTTCCTAGCTTACATTATTAAATCATTGTTTTCCAAAATCAGTTTTATAGTTCCATCAGAGAAACTTTATTGTGAATCAAATCCAGAAAAACAGAAATACAACTCTAAGTATAGCAGCTCATTGTTTAACTTCATATCCTGGACTTTGTGTGCATGTTGGTTCAGTGTTGCTTGTAGACTGTAACTGGGGAAAGATCCATGGAAAACAGTTTGTCTTCATATCAAAATGATAGTACCATAAACTTCAACCCATTTGTTTGTGATGTTCATATTCATTTTGGCCATTAAACCTTATCTTTCCTTGCTCAGGGTTGTCTCCATTTTTCTTCTCTTCTTGCACTCTGCTTAAGTGATAACTTGCCAACCATAACACAAGGACTGAGATATGGAGCCTGGGGTAGATATTGTATAAAATTGCCATCAAAGCCATGTCCTAAGGCACATCATCAGTGATTTAGGGACCATTTGCTTGTTAGATTTTGAGAATAAATGGTTGCTTCTTCATTAAACCATTCAGCTCCTCCATGTGCATTTCCAAAATGCCAGCACCACACCTGTCACAAAGCACCCCTGCACATGATACAGCATTTCTCTCAAAAAAAACCCTACTTAATAGCACTGGAAAATTCCAGTGAGCAATTCCACAGTAAAGGCATTCCAAATATACTGTTACTGAGTGATCCTGATACATGCATGTCAGGAAAAAATGTTTAAGCATAATAATATTCCACCTATGTCTCTATTCTCATTTTTCTTATGATTCTTGCTGTATCAAGAAAAATAATTAAAAACACTGAGAATACTACACCAGTCTTTTGATTGACCCCTCTGTTCTCTATGTAACTGTCAATTAATTTGTGTTAAATTGCTCCACTATCTTAAGTAGATGAATCAACATTCAAACAAATTTTGGGTTTTAGTCAATTTATTGAAAGCATAGATTAAATCTAAAACTAATTCAGCATCTTGATGGGAGGAATTTAAATTCATTTTGGGATTTGATCAGATTTTATTTTTCCATCAAATCATATTTTATGCTTCCATACTGAGGTAGAATTTAATGATTAATAAGGCATACAACAATATAAATGAAGCATGAAACATGAATCACATTAGAAATCACACTAGACTATTTTATTATGGTTAAAAATATGTGATTGCATTGTTTTTTGACCATATTCTTCTTACAGGCATTTTACTTTGCTAGTTGTCAAGAAAAGCAGGTTACATGCAGGTCTTAAATATTCTTCCTGTTAATCCTGAGTCTCCATAGTGTTTCCTGAGGTTTTTCAACCAGCTTGAGAAGTCAAAGCATCTGTGAACTTAGATGAGAGCCAAAACTTCTCATAAATGAATTCATAAATACAAGAGAAAAGGATAATGCCAGTATTGTGGATATGCAGAAACATAGAACAATATTTCAACATTTTGTCCTTTTCCAAATCAGTACTGCAGTTCAGGAACATTTTAGAAAGCACGTAGGAAATGTTTTCTTACAAAAACGTTCAATAAAAATCAATAAAGGAAGCCTCTGAAGTTCAAACAAATCAATCTGAAAATTCACAAAACTTGTAAGAATTTCAGAAAGAACTTCTCAGACTGACTTATGCATACTGCAGTGTGAGAGAAATATAGAAAGAATGTGCTACAAGTTGCATTGATATATAAGGTTAATGACTCCAAGTGGTGAAGTCCATGACCTTGTTGAAATAAAAAAATATCATTTTCTATTAATCAAAATTGCAAGATATGAGAACCTATAAAGCTTCATGAGCATACTGCACCTGAAAGACTCCTAGAATTTTCATTCTCACAAAACAACCTTTTGATTATTTTCACTGCAAAAATATCTTTTTAAGCTACTTGAAATTGTCATGGAACTGCTGTGCAGTCAGTACTTTTTCATTTCTACCATGTCTTTATTTCTAGTTTCTCCTGAAAAAAAATCCTATCTTCATGCAAATAGTGAAAAATACAACACTTCAATAACCTTTAAACCTATTAAGGGGTTCTTTGAAAATACTAACCCAAATGTGTTGTAGAAATACAAGAATATGAAATGGAACATATCCCCTGTTTAGTGTTCTCCCTAGAGAACCTATTTAACTTTCCCAAAACTATATTATCATTCATTATTTAGAACTATACACTCTTCTTACCAATTAAAAAAGAAAGTTTTTATGACAATTTGCTAAACTCTTGGCCTCAAAGGCAGGCTGTGGCAGTAAATTTCCAAAGCCTGAAATTGCATTCTGTGAAAAGTATTTCTTTTTATCCTGACTTCCCATTTTTCAGTCTCACTAAGAGATTCCTTGTTCCTCTGTTGAAAAGGGAACTGGAGTTTCTCTCTTATCATCTCTTCACCAATTATCGTTTTATATGCTTTTGTCATGAACCTTCTTACTCCTTACCTTTGTGAGGCAAGTAATCCAAATCCATTAAGCCATTCTTTCAAAAAAAGAACTTTCCAAGACTGGTAATTATAGTTATTGCCAGTCACTGATTTTTTTTTTTTTCTAATTTTTAATTTTTTTTTTTTTTTTTTTTTTTTAGATGGTAGGATTCTCTATGGTATCTCAGCTAAAAACAAATTTATAAGGCTTATTTTCTGTGGACAAATTTAGATATTTCTGGTGTGTTTACTTTCCCAAAATATTTTATTAAGCAGAGGTTTTCATTTAAATACCATCATTTAGAACCCAGAAATTTTTGCATGTTCCTACTTTTCCTCGAGTGTGAATTACTTTCAGTTTACCCACAGTGAATGTCATGTGGCGTTAAGTTATACTTTCAGGCCACTCTGAAGTTCCTCACACTCTTTCTCAGAGTAAATTGTTATGGGGCATACTTGGTTTATTCAGCAAAGTATTGTGAATTTGGTAGGACTTAGGTGTTCCACTCTTGCCTTTAGCATATTTTGACAGTTTCTTTGACTCCTGGTAAGATTTGTTACTGGGGAATAGGTCAGAAAGCAGCTGGATGCAATTTTTCTCCAATTTATTTGAAGGTGTGAACTGAAGCAGCTAAAATGTAGCAGGGAATTTGTTTTACAGACTTTATGTCACATAAAATATTTTAGTTACTAAAACCCAGCCTTTTCTGGATTTTTTACAATAAATGGCACAATGGCTTAAGGCAAAATTTAGTCATCACTGGTTTATCCTACCGTGGACCTGCTTCTTCAAACTTCTCAGTTTTCCAGAAAAATCTTATTCAGCAAGAGGTGCCAGGAGAGATGCCCATGGGTTGATGTCTCTGCTGTTAAAATAATTGCTGAAAGAAGGAAATCAAGAGAGGTGCTCACCTGTCAAACCCATGCCATGTTAGTCTGTTAGCTTAATTATGTTGTTTGTACGTGTGTGGGTAACTGTGGTAACTCTGCCTCCTCAAAAAAAACAATTTTCTTTGTTCTGCAGGGACATGCCCACCACAGAGAGGGGCTCAGGGGCTGCCCTGCTGCCCTCTCCTGCCCTGGAACCCGCAGACTCTGCAGCCCCGGGATGCCATCCCACAAGCATAAACTCCAGAAGTTCAGCACTGAGCCCAAACACTTCCATTTCATTACATTAGGGATGTTTGGTGTTGGTTTTTTGGGATTTTGGGGGATTTTTGTGGTTTGTTTTCTGTTTGTTTTTTTTTTTTTTTTACTAGAGGCAACTGCTGGCCCCATGTCACACTGTGTGCAGCAGCTCACAGCCTCAGGCAACTGAAACGCTGACACTTTGACAGACAACCTGGGAAATGAATGTTGATCTTGGGATGTGAGGGGGAGGACTGTGAGCTGTGGCTGGCATCCCAGAAGTAAACCTTCCCCAAGTGGGAATAGCACCTGAAAGCCCCAGTGCTGCCCTGTTGATGGCTATTGGTGACTCTGACCTGCAGGATGGATCCTGCAGGGTCTTCAAATATTGAGAATTAGAGCAGCAGTCTTGTCTCTGCCTGAGGTCGATTTTCTAATACTCCACTACAGAGATACTTGCAGCACTGGTGATTTCAGTCAAAGATTTCCAATACCAGCTGAACAGGATCACAGTTTAGAGGGTTTGTTGGTTTGGTTTTTTTTTGGTTTTTTTTTTTTTTTTTGGTAGGTGGAATTGACAGGATAAAATGGGGAAAAAATATATGGCTTACATGAATCTTCTCTGCAGGCTTCCATTTGAATAAGAAAAATATACTCATTCCTCTGATATCACGAGAAGAAGGTGTAAGGAATTAAATTGTAACATGAAAAAATAGCTCAGGAAACTTGTAGCTTTGAGTGGTAGTTAGCTGAGAGATTTTTACATGTATTTTTCATTTCTATTACCACTAATTCTTTTGAAACAAAATCAATCCCTCTACAAGCTCGTTCCTCTCTGTATTTTCTTGGGCAGTGGGACTCTGCCTCATAGGAGAGAGAGGCCAGAGCAGCTTTGTGTTCTTTTTCTTAGGGCTTCAAGGCAGTGATGGTTGCCTGAGTTGTAAATCAGAGAAATCCAAGGGGACTTTCAATTTGCAATGGCCTTCTAGGAGTTCAAAAGTACCCAGGGTCTCCCAGAGGGCCTGCAGTCAAGCCATTTCTCTCACTTCTGGCATGCTCAGGAGATGCAAACTAACTTCACATGGCCTGCACACTGAAATAGCTGTCCTTGGATCACACATGCAGCTTTCAGGATTTGGGCTGTAGCCTTTGTTCTTGAAATAAGAGACACTTGTATCAATAATTCTTTGTCAACTGAAATCTGGGAAGAAGTCAGCACTCTGTAGACAAACTATGTTGTGTCTCCTGTGTGTTTGTGGAAAGTGGATCTCTGCCTGGCTAGAGGAATACCTCTAGAAGAAGGCAGAAGTGCAAAAGTGGCATCTTCCACATCCAGATTCTCCATTTTTTTACAACTTATTTCACATCAGCTGAAGTCCAGGTTGAACTCTCAGCAGTTTCCTCCCTAAGCTTCAGTTCCAAAGCCTTTGTTTCCCTCCTCTGAAGTGACATTTGCTTGGCAAGGGCTCACTCAATGTCAGGGCATGATTAGGTTTTACTGGTCCTGACCAGCCTCACCTGGGACTCCCCTAACCACCCTGCCCATGTGCCCAGGGCTCTGTTTAAGCTCTGCCTGGGCTGTTTGTCCCTTCTTTGACTGATGCTGTAATAGTGGTTGTATCCAATTTTGCTCTCTGCTCAGCCTGAGTTCCTGCAGTTTTCCTGTAACTGACTTTGGATCTCCCCTTGCTCTAGGAGCCCTGGATGTTTGGACCTGTTCTCACTAATCTTGTCCAGGTACTCTGGGTCTGTAGAGGGGGTGGTGGAGGGGTTGACTTCTGGCTCATATTCCTCCTTCTGGATCATCCTGTCTTGTTGCTCCACAATAACCAGAACACAGAAATCATTTATTTCCACTGCAATGCTTTCTCAAGAAAAAATGTTTGGGGCACATGGCTAATTATTCCTCCCAGCATTACTCTAACCATCTCAGGGTGATGCCTCTTGCCACCAAAGCTGGGTTTGTTCCAAGAGCCCAGAGGGATGTAGGGAGGTGTTGCCAGGCTTGCCTGTAAGGGTTTGCCTGCATGGCAGTGGTCTGGGAAGGAAAAGATAGCGGAGTCATAAAACCAATGTTATGTCATAAAAACTGTTGTTTTAGGGATAGATTTTTTTGGGCTACAGTTTGCTGTCATATTTCATTCCCAGAAAGTCAGTGCTCACTAAGATTTCTCACTGCATCTCTGGAAGGAAGTTTAAATCAAGAGCCTATCAACTTTCAGTGTAGTGCATTCCAGTGTGTGCATTTTTCAGCAGCAGAATAAGAATTCTCTGTTGAAGAGGTGATCTGTGACATTGCTGTTGGTCAGCTGCTGTATAATTCCACACTGATGAAAGAAATGCTGACTACTGCTAGTAAATGAATTTCCCTGGAAAAACTAATAGGGAAGAAACTTCTTTCTTTTCAGCATTTGCCTCTGAAGGCTTGAAATAGGAGATGCAGGAAAACACCAGAAAGTAATTTTTCAAGAGAGGGTTTTTTTCCACAAATAAAAGTATTCCTGAATAGGATAAAATATTTCAGTTTCCCAGTAAGAGATGAACCAGCTTGATTATTATATAATAAAAAACTCCTTCTCTGTTTCGTTGTAATATAATCATGGCATATGATAAAATAAGATTACAAAAAGACTTTTGACCTTTTGTTATTTTGTCTGATATTTTAAACAATTAATTATGATGGAAACAACATATGGGAGGAAAGAATTAAAGCTGCTAATAAATAAATCTGTTTGGAAGTTTACTGTTTTCTGTGCGCAGAATTTGGAGACAGCAAAACCTTACTGGGTAATCTCTAAAGTTTCCTTTCTAAGCAGGTTTGACAGTGCATTGGTTTGTGACCACCTTTGTCAGTTTGTAGACATGTTATAGCACTTTTCAAACATGTTTATAATGAATATCTATCAAATTACCATTGCACATTAATCAAGAGTTTTCAAAGTCATTGGGAAGACTGTAAAACCTCCCATGTAAAAGGGAGCCAGAAGTAGAAGAGCTTGTTTTTAAAAATGTTTTCAGATTTTTTCTGAGGGTAATCAGAAGAAATGGTACAGGAAATTTCTGTTCCCAGAGGTTCCAGCTAGCAGGTTCTCTGTTACTTTGGCTATTTCAGACTACTCTGGCTAGTCTGAAATAGCCAAAGTGCTAATTCAATGATTAATGACAAATTGCTCAATTGCTCAAAATTGTTCCTGTGCCTGGTATTCTGAACATCTTGAAGTCAAAATATCAGGTTTGTCAGATATTTTGGAGCTACCTCATTCTCCTTATATACATTCTGGACCATGCAGAAGGTTATTAATTTTGTTTCTGAGTGTCAAATATTGTATTATTTTTCAGGATACCAGTTTACAAAGATACTTTGTGACATTATCACACTTCTAGGTTTGTCTGTAAGCCAAAAATTGTTTATAATGAATTTCCATCTATTCACATTCATTGTCCCTTGAAAAGGATTCTCTTCCTATGGTGCTTTACCTATGTGAATTGAAATTCCAGAATTATACTTACAGTGGTTTCCCATTCAGTACAATTTAATGGGCTCAGACCCAGGAGATGTGGCTTATATTTTTGTTTTCACTCTGATGTTACTTAGCCCAAATCTGCCCAATTTCTATTTTATATTTGGAAGAGTAAATAAGTATGTTGACCTCTACACCACTGTTTTCAATCCAAACAAATCTGGGAAATACTTTGCTGAGGACAGGAACAGATGTTTTGAGTGGTTTTTATTGCTGGACCATCTGCAGTAAGAGCTGGGTGACCAGAAAAGTCATCTCAGCTGTCATTCAGGATGTTAAGCCTCACCTTGGGAGCTTCTAACTAAAGTGGAATGGAGTTGTAGTTGATCTCATGGGTATTAGGCACAAGAGTTTAAAGTTGTTGAATTTCTGGTATAAGTTGTTTTTTCCTATATAGCATTCTTAAGAAACAGCACTTTGAGTGTGCTCAATGCTGAAACATCTTTCTATTTGCTTATTTGACCCAGGGATTTTGCTACTGAAATGTGTCCATTGTTTTCAGTAACTGGACTACTCTTGTACATGAAATGAGTTCTTCAGCTCCTTCCTGAAAGGAGTTTCTCCCAAGTCAGTGCTCTCTGTATTGTTACTTGTGTTTTTTCCTTTAAGTATCTGTGCCTGATGAAAAAAAAAAAGTTTCTCCAGTATGAGGCAGATGAGGAATTATTTTAAATGCATAGAAAGACCCTTTCTTTTACAGAAAGATCACCAGAGGATTGGAGTTGAAAAGAAGCATATGGTGTTTGTTTCAATACTCAGTGTTTTGAGCAAGTAGCTTATCCCAGCAAAAGCAAATATCCAAGTATGTGGAATCATCCAGAAATAGAGATCTTTAAAGAGGAGAAGAAAAATCTTCAGGCTAGCTCTGGAAAGGTATTTTTTCCAAGAGCAGTTGCCCTAGTGAATCATCTAAGCTAATAATAGCTGGGACTCCTTCCACAAGGGGGAGATATGTGGCATGGTATGTTTATTCACTATTTGTTCCTGTGGTTTAGTACATTCATCTTTGCTTCTGAGTCCAAACATTGATCTGATAACTTTTATGGATTTATTTTTACTGTCAGTGAAACTTTGAGAGATTTGCAAGCATTAAAAGTTTTGTTGTTAGTATTATTCCAGAAGCTTATGAAGATCTTTGTGTTTAAGACAAAAGGGGAGCCAAAATTGTCAGGGGCTGTGCAGTTTGGTTAGTGTGAGTGCTTCAAGTTGTGTAACTTTTCTTTGGTAATAACTGGTACCAGTGACACAAAGCTTACCTGAAATTTCAAGGCAGAGTGATTGATTTTTGTGATTCTTTAGCTTGGTGAAAGATCACATATTTCTTTATGACACATAGACTAGCTGCCTTAGCATAATTTCATCCTGAGTCATAAAAGCTTGCCAAAATCTCAACTAATATGAATAATTTATATTGATAGACAGGGCTACAAAATCCTAATATTAGCCATTTAATTTGTTCTGTCTGCACTGAATTCAGCAATGCATCTACTTTTACAGTTAAAAATGAGTTAGCATTATGCCTGCACTCTTTTTCAGAAAATTATGCAGAAATGTTTCATTGAATCATACATACATGTGTGTGAACATACATTCACGTTAATCTTGGAAATATACATGTAGGATTTTTTAACTGCAGCTATTGAGTGTGTCTGTTAAAAATTCCTGTGCTTGTCAACAAACATAGCAGCATACTTAAAGTATTCATCAATGATGCTTCCAGCTATAAACTATTAAATAGAAAGTTAATAAATGTTGCATGGGAAAACATGTCATTAAATGTCTGACTAGAATCTGCAATGTGTCTCTACATGAATTAAGTGCCCGAGATCAAATTACAAGCTCGAACACAGAATGAAAATGTTCATTAAAATCAGATGCTGTTATGACTTGGGAAGGCCTTGTAAAACACTTAGTATTGTTACTATGGAACAGGTTGTTCAAAGAAGCTGTGGATGCCCCATCCCTGGAAGTGCTCAAGGCCAGGTTGGATGGGGCTCTGAGCAGCCTGGGATGGTGGGAGGTGTCCCTACCCTTGTCAGGGAAGTTGGAATGACACAATCTTTAAGGTCCCTTCCAATCCAAAACCCTCTGACTGTATGATTAATTGAAAAATAATTCATTGTTGTCTGTAAATATCAATATTAATAAAAATACCTTTTGCAAAGCAAGGTAAAATATCCTCAGTTGTAATGTTCTCTGGTGGTTTGTGTTCATCTCACCCAGACTTTGGATTTAGGGGCATAGCAGACAGAAGTCAGCTGTCCAAGTGATGACAATAGCTTATTACCAGCAGGTATGTTTCTGCTATGTTATTCATAATTTTTTCTTCTTTGCAGAGCACAGTAGTCAAGAGATAATTTTAGATTTATTTAGCTGATTTGCTGGAGGGAAGAGGTTTTCACTGAAGTTTAGTTTTATTTCACTCTAGTTTTATTTCCTTGAGGGTAGGGTTTTTTGGTCTGTGCATCTTGTGCAATATTATCAATTAACTTAAACGTTGCTGCTGATATTGGAAATGAGAGATTTATTTTTGTTTTGAATTGTTCATCCATTTCCCATGCTAGAAATTTCTTTAGAAATAGGATGAAACAACATGGTGTGTTTATATGTGAGTGCTTCCTGTACTATATAAAAGGTTGTCTCCAAAGTTACTGAGAAAAATTACTGTTCTGATATACGATTTTAGTTTTAATTAAAAGTTTGATCTGCTTACTAGAGAATTAATGAAACTTGAAGATGAAATGAAGAAATAATCTCTTTTTGTATAAAATCTGAATAAGGTGTGGGATATGTGGGCCCTAGAACTTCCTGTGACTATTTTATTGATTTTCCTACTGAAAACCACCTGCTGCTGATCCTGTGAGTGCAACAGGCTGTGGAAAGCAGCGCAAAGAATTTGGACTTGATATGTTTGCCTGGGTGAGCTGCCTGAGTGAAGGCTAAGCTGGAAGCCTTAGGAAGGACCTGTGCTGCTGTCAGGTGGATGTGCTGTGGTTTCCCCACCCTGGTGTCCCCTCAGAATAATGGCAGAGAGACAGGGATGGCAATGGTGACAATGAAAACAGAGACTGAACAGCAGGCAGGAGAATGTTTTTATTGGAACACAACAATTGCACTAAAAATGGCTCTGTAGAAATCAGGTGTGGCATTCTATGGTCATATTTGCCATGAGAAAGCTGATGAGAGAAAAATCTTTTTTGCAAATAAAGAAACAGCTTCATTCATCAGAGGGATGGTTTGGTGATTTCGCTCTAATTAAGAGCCCTATAAATAAACCCAAATCATATAATGAAAGTAATTTTTCTTACATGTGCTGAAGAATTGTCCAGGTAATATATCTGCAAAACACCTGGCTCTGTGTCAGTGTATAAAGACTATGCATGTGTAGGAATGTGTGGTTTTAATCATATCACTGCAGTACAACACATTCATACCAGTAATGGAGATCATCTCATTTTCTATCTTTCTTCTATTTACTTAAGATCACAGGAGACTGAATTTTTCTCTTTTTTAATTAGGCAAGAACTGTCACTAAATATAATAAAATACCTGGCGTGGGTTTTTTTTCTGTAGTTACATTGTTCCTTTTCTTTCCCTGCCAAATTTTGTGAGTTTTTGTTTGCACTGTTTCATCCTTAGTAATCTGAATGATAAATTGCACTGCTAATTTTAAGTCTTAACCCTATTTCATGAGTCTGCCAAGTATATCTATCCCTTTCCTGTTGACAGCTTATTTTAAGGAGCACTTGAGTAATTTACCTCTGTGAATAATTGCTAATCAAAATTTTCACGGGTTTCAGAGACTGATGAAAAAGTTTGGATTCTTTTTCTTTGTTTTTTCTTGCCTCCAAATAGCATATACTGTGAGATGTTTCAATTCACTGACATGAAAGAAGTTTTGATAATTATTTCAAAGATTCATGCATACATATTGCCAGATATTTGATTCTTAGACTTCAGCTTAGTGATACATTCTTTAGAATCTCTTATGAAACACAAGTAGTGTAGTAAAAGTCAATTCAGAAACTTGTATTAGAATAACATAAATATGAACATATGGTTTGGGATTTCACTGTCATAATCCCAGATGTGGAACATTAAACTGAAATCTTTTTTGCTTGGAAATTCCCAAACTCCAGTTTAGTATTTATGTCTGTAGGCCAAAATAGATGTTACTTCACATACAACTATTTGATACAGCACAAACCATCTTCAATAGAAAAAATGCTCTCTTGAATGCAGGTGAAAAATTCAGGTATGAAGTAGCACTGCACAAGCAGAAGACTGTCAAAAAACTAAATATTTTCTCTTGCATCTTGGCCTTTTTTGCACTTTTCCCATGCACTTCTCTTCCATTGGAAAATTCTATAGTGAAGGTAAATGTTACCAATTAAGTAAAAAACCCCAACCTTGCAAACCTCCTTATGTGAGAAATGTGGTGATAGGTAAGGTAAAGTTAGGGTAAAAGCCAAACACTAATTCCCAATGTTTACCTTTAATGAGGCTAATAAATAGATACTTTTTTATAAAAAACTTTTAGAAACATTTGTAATCTAAAGAGGCTTTCTTCTCCAAATGTTTGGGTTAAAAAACAGCATTACAGTAGAAAGAAAATTGAAGCACAGTAATATGTATGATATGTGGCAAATATGATGGGAAACAAATCCAGGAATACCAGATTTCATGCAAAACTCTCAGATGTTGGCTTAGCACTCAGAGAAATGTTATTCAAAATGGTGTCATGCTATTTGTAACACTTTAAACTTAAAATTGTCACCTGAAGAGTTTCTTTGCATGTGTCCTGCCTTCCATGTGGGTCATTAATGAACAGAGGAAGGATTGTGGCAATATCCAAGCAATGGATAGTGGCAATGTACAGCAATGTAAATTCATTTTTCAGCCTAGAAACAAGCCAGTGAACGATGGGATGGGCTGTTGAATTATCCCAAGCCAGCATTTCACAATACACCACACACCTGGGGGACCAGAAGAACACTTTGGACAATAATTCATCTTGCAGCACTTCTTGTCTGACAACTCACCATTAGAAAAAGCATAAATCATGTGCAGTGGAAAAGGGAAGAAACAAAATGCCTGTGACCTTGATCTTTCAAATACATATGCTGGCATTTAAATTTATAATATTCCATGAGCAGCTCCACTGAGATCATTGGGACCACTTCCTTAACTAAAATTTGGGATGGATGAGTTAGGCAGGCTTGTATGTTGTTGTCACTCTTCTCACAGCTAATGAAACTAATCTTCTGAAGGAGCCTGTGCAGGGTAAAGGTCTTGACCTCCCCATCCCTCAAGGCAGGAGACTTTTTTTATGATCTATATCCAGCACCTAGCTGTGTACAGCAGAGCTGAAACTGCAGCTGAGGCTTTAATGCTTATGCATTAGGATGAAGTCTAATGTGAATACAAAATGAATAATGCTATTAAGATATGCATGAATGTAGAAGGACAATTTAATTTTCAAATAGCTGGCAGTATTTTAAAACTTTTTTCTGTGCCAACATTTAAGTTAAAAATTCTGCAGAACTGCTTCAGCAAAGGAGATGATGCTGCTGGGAGATGAGTAAAGCCCAGGTTCCTTTTCCTCTATGTCTGATTTAAATTGGGTTTTAATTCCCCAGAACAGGGGGAATTTTTTCTTTTTTTCAAATTCATATTTTACGCTTGAATCCAATATTATGGCCATAGATTACAGGGTCAAGGGTATCTTTTAATGGAAGATATATCTGCAGCTGTTAAAATCTTTCTCAAAATAAAAGATGAAGATTAGTGCTTGGTAGAATCTGATTCCAAAAGACACATTTGTCTGAAAAGTTTGAAGAGTGTGGTGTTAATGGCCATGATACCTTCTTGCTAAGTTATCTTGTCAAAATGAACAAAAGAACCATTTTTTTTACAATCTCTACTTGTTTTAAAAAGCTCCTTATAATGTTTGGCCATAGAATAATGAACACATTCAAGATCTCACAAGAAGTTATATATCAAGTGAAGTGAATGATATTTATCTTTGGTATAGACAATGTTTGATTGCCCAGGACATCCATGAAAATTTTAGATAGTGAGAAACCTTGTCCCTTTGAAATTTTTGTAGAAGCTGTCCTGTCATTCCACTCAGTGGAGAATTAGTCAGTTATTTGGTGAGGTTTGATTTGTATTTTGTGTCTTCTGTTGATTTTGCATCTTTCTATATTTTTATATTAATATATATTGTGTATTACTACATCAAATGTAAAAGCTCACATATGTATATTTATATGTACAGGCTTTAAAAAAATAATTCCCCAAACATGGAAGAATGAAATCAGAATTTTTTTGCTGAAAGTATTTCTTTTGAAAATCTCTCAGCCTTTACTTATTAATTGCATCATCCTATTTCTTTGTTTTGAATGCTGGCACAATATTAACACTCATTAAGTGGTTTAGGTTTCAACAGTTTCTCAATATTTATTTTACAATCTGTGTAACATCAGATATCCCCAGCTGTTGGAGTTATTCTCCATTTGGTTTGTTAATGTTTATCCATATCATAAGCTTTATAGCTATCTCCAATTGAACATATTTTCTGAGCTTGGGGAATGAGGGTGTATCAGACCTACGTCCAAATCCAGAAAGCATTTCCTTAGCACTTGTTCCTCCTGTGATTTTTTTGTCAGTTTTATGATTCTCATTTTGATGGAAGTTTGCATCATGGCCATGTTTTTCCTATACTTAAATCCCTGACTGGCCCAACACCAAGTGGCAGACCTCTTTCCTTGATATTTTTAATTTTTAATTAATTTGTACACTTCATTGCTCATAGTTCATAAAATTGAGTACATTTGTACCATTAGCTAAGAGGTTGCTAATTTTTCATTTCCAATTGCTGTTACTCTGAGTTAGGGGAAAGGTCTGGACAAAGTTGTCATTATTTTTGACTATGGAATCATGATTTTATAGTTACATAAGAAGCTTCTTTGCAAGAAGTGGCTAAAAAAGTGAAAGCCCCTATCCAACATAGAAAATCAGGTTAAAAATAAGACCAGAGAAAACCAAGATATATTTATTCATTAATAATTTAATAACAACAGAGAAAAATAGTCTTTTGAATCCTGGAGTAGTGATATGCAGTTACATATATATGAATTATGTTGCATAAAATGTATCCAGTGAATTTTGGGATTTTGAGTTGAATAAAATATTAACAAGTTAAGTTTGTTATTTATAAATTAGCTGAATCAATGTGTAAAATATTTATTCAAAATTATTCTATCATCAGGCTTTCCTCATAAGCAGCTGAATAAATTATATATGAATATCTTACATCTTTCCAATGCTACTTAGTAAAATTATTCCTATATTACTTAGGAGTAATGCAACATGAGCATAAATTCTCATATTGGTATTTAAGTTTGCCAAACTGTTGAGTTTCCATAAACATGCTAAGTTAAGGCAGGCAGTGCTCTCCATTCTCTGTATTTGACAATAATTATATGAAGAGTTAGTAACTTTTTCTATCCTACATCAAGATAGAAATTTGAAAAATGTAAAATAAACAGCAGCAGATACTGCAAGGTAACTAGATATGCAGGAACTCCCACAGATGATATGGAAACAGTAATTTTCCATCTTGATTTTAGCCAGAAATTCTAGCTTTTGTTGAAATCTTTGTCAAAACTTACATATGCTTGTGGAAATTCAAATTTTTAACATATTAGGTCTTGTCTATATTTATAGAAATAATATTTTAAGTTGCAGTAATTTATAACAGTTTTGGTAGTGTGCAAGCACACAGAGTGAATGAAAGCAGAATGATACAGCAGGAAAGATTTTGAAGGAAGTGATCATTATAATGGAAAAAATGACATGGTGACAGGAGAGGTGCCACCAAAAATCCCTCAGTGGTCATAAGGATGAGGTGCCATCTTCTGCAGCTTCTGGATTTCACATTGCCTTTTGCAAGTTATTGGTAGAAGTAATTATTTGTTTGCTTTGCATTTCTGCTTTGTTTTTTTGGTAGAGTGACTGGGACACTTGGGGAAATAAAAAAGAAAAGAAACTGGACACAGCCCTCCAAAAAAGAAAATCCCAAACCCAACAAGCAGCTACCTATTGCAAGGATGAGGAAGATGCTTAAAGTTTTGCTGTGCCCTACTACCCTCTAGTCTAGCAAATATAATTGTAGCTCTCTCTAGCAAAATGGCACATTTCCACCTTATCACTACACATACATTTCTTCATTTGTGTGACTACACAAGCCAATTTAAACAATTCTTGGATCAAAAGTTGGCAGCTTGTTCATTCAGAAAGGATTGTCCTAAAGACAAAGGTCCATATTTTTACAGATCAAATTGTACTGAGTCATATAAACCTCCCTTAAGCCATGCCACAGATTTTTCATATACTAAATTTGTCCTGCCCACAGGCACTTCCCAAATGTCAGCCCATCATCAGCATCCATATGATGAAAGACCTCTGCCCACTGACCACACTCATGGAATGACAAAGGCACCACAGCCTGGCTGGGATTAGTGCCCCTTGAGATATCTTGTGTGTTTAGAAGGGATCTACTCCACAGAAAAAAAAGCTTGGAAGGCACTACAGGAATTCACCAGGAAATCATTTTGCAATTCTCATGAAAGGCAGGTCTAGAAAGGTGTTCAAGCAGAAAAAAAATGGGATCCCTGTTAAAAGGTATTCTACAAACTGACATTTTATTTTCCTTCTTCAATCCAAAACATAAGATTCCTCAGAAATCATGACTATCCACCTGAAAAGAATTTCCTTTAGCACATCTTGCATGGTGGAGTCTGTGAGCTGAAGGCTGGATAGATTCCACTGTCCACCATCTATGTGGATCCAATATTTCAGCTTTGCTGACAAGCTGAAAGGCCAGGTATTTGCAAAGTACCTGCAGGCACTCCAACAGACAAAGTTTACCTTTAATCTTTTGGAAGAAGTCTCCTTTGCTGCAAGAAAACACACTTTTTTCTCTTGAAACTGTATCTCAAGTCAAGAAGCACAAGCCCAGGGGTCTCTACAAAATTTCAGTAAAGCTCTGGAGCTTCTCATGGGCTGTGTGACCCTGTGGATGAGAGGTGACTCTGTTGTTACTGTAAATCTGATACTCAGGCAGGATATGGGGAAGGTTCTAAGTGCAAGTCAGTATGAAGATATTCAAAATGTATTTTATTACAGAGGCAAAGAGGAAGCTAAGCATGGAAAGCAAGCTCAAAGAACAAAAAACACAGTGATACTCCTGGCATTCAGTGGACAGAAAGTGTCAACATTGTAGGCCAGACCTCCCATGGGTCTTTTCTGCAGCTCATTAACTTGACAGGAAACTCCAAAGTGCTCTGCATCTGGTTCTGGATCAGCAGATTGCACCTAGCAGTCATTTCATGTGTTCAATTTCATTAGAGTTCTGTAAAAAACTAAACCTTCTTCTCTTCCTGGGTTTTCTTAAGCACACTACATGTAGCACTTAGACAGCTTTAGTTTTAATGTCATTTCAGACTTTTTTAGTCCTAAACCTCTTAAAGAAACATCAGCTATTGCTTACCACTGTAGATTAGCAATATCAACCTTTATATAAATATACTTTGCATAAAACTTTCACATTTTCCTCCTCAAGTAAGGACCAAAACTCTTATGTTTAAGTGTTTAAGAGCTTTTTTTTTTTTTTTTTTCACTCTTCAGTCCTCTTTTACATCCTCTAGCTATAGCAGAGTTAAAATTTCTTTCCTGTCTTGCTGACAGGATCATTACTGCCTTGAAGGAACAGTTTTCTGCTGGCATTATGCAAAGCTGCACTGTCATTGGGAAGCTCCTAAAAAGTGTCTCCTCTCACTTCCAGGTAGATACAGTTGCTGATGTGTAGTCTAAGGACTTCATTAACTGCTTTGTGGGGCTAATTGCTTCAAAATACAGGTTTTGGAAGGGTAAGAATGAAAACCCTGAGTCATCTGTAAATGGTCTGGAAAATGATTGCTGTGTTATGGCAGTGCTATGATCTCTGTGACTCTGGCTAAACCTGAAATAACATGGGATACTGGACCTCATTTACTGTTTGCTAGATTCCCTGGCAGTTGTTGGTGTCTGTTTACAGTCAAGATTTTATTAGCACAATTTTCCAGGAATGAGGTCAAACAACAGAATTCAGCAGAGGGAGCATATTTTTGGAACATCAATGTGAGCTGGGATCTGGCTACTTTTAAAATATACTGTGGCATATATTTGCAGTAATTGGAGAGAGGCATTTTTAAACCTTAACTATCAGTGGAAAGATTATGACTTGGTGGTGAAAAAAATATATCCACTAAACACTTTGATCTGACAGAAAGTTGTTGTTAACCCAGCAGCATAGGGTTGTTGCTGCCAAAATCAGGCTGTTAATTTCGTGCTGATTTTTCAAGGCTTCAGGACTGATGTCTCTCAGCTTTGCTGTCTCTGAACTTCTCTGCAGATCTGAGTGGATGTGGTGTTAAATCAGCTCAATATTGCTCTTAGGAGAGGGTCTAGATGGAGCTCACCATCAGTGGTGTTGAGTACAGATTTTGGGGTATCTGACTGTTCTCTAGATTCTATAGTGTTTTGGTTTTTTATCACTTGAATAATAAAAGCTAGCAATTTCAATTCAATTTTTGGATAAAATGCATAGTTGCCATTGTTTTAATGTGGAAAATATACCTTTACTTCCCCCCTGAGAAGCCAGCCATTGCATGCACACTTGCATTTGCATATTTCGTGGAGGAGAACTTGAGGATTTGAATAATTGCTTCACTTATAAGTGCACAGTGACATTAAAATATATTTGAATTAGAAAACTGTTTACATTCTCAGGGGTTTTTTTTTGTACATAACACAAGGAAAACTTCAGCTTTTCAGGCACTCAGGCTTTCCAAAAACTGCAATGATCAGAGATGCAGTTGCAAAAATGTATATTTTTGAGACACATCTGTTTATGATGGACCAAACACATTTGTTTCCAGTTTTGCTTTTGTTCAAACAGATTTATGGAATCTTCATTCTGATAAACAGAAATTATTGGCCAAAAGTTTGTGCTGATTAAATTAACCCCAAGTAAAAAGTATTAAGAGTATAGTTGATAAAAAATAAAAAATATAAGGCAGAATACATTTGAAAACTTCTTCAACTACAGTCAGGTTTCTTTTTTTATTTTCTTCTAGTGCTAAGCAAAAAAGTGCAATAAAAATATTGATTATGGCAACACTTCTAAAATTCAAATATATACTAGGAGACAGTCTTATGACATGCTCAAATTACCCCTAGTGGTAATACATTAATGTGAAATCATTAGTATTTTAACTTCTGGTGATTGTTAGAAACATTTGCATAAGTAACAAATGTTCCATGAGCTAAGGGAATCAAAAGAGTGTCAAAGGAACTGTGATGTTTTCAAACAGTCTTCTGATACTGTGCTCAGTAGGCTGTGGTTAGTTGCTCCTTTTTCCTTAAAACATAAAACATCCTGCAGCTTTTCTCTTTTCAGTGATCTGCTCCCAGAAGTAAATGAAAGGCTGAATTTCAGCAACATTTTCTGTTTGATTCTTTCTTTAAACAGCTGTATGTAAGACACACAACCTTTCTTTGTACCATGACTTTTACTCTAATTCCTGTTTGAAAATGCCTTAGTCATTGTCCCTTCTTTTGTGGTTTTGTTCTTAACTACAAAAAAATAAAGTATGAGTGAAAATTCTCTATTTTTCATGCATGTGCCCAGTTGTTTTTAGTTGCAGGCTGGTTCAAACCAAGACTTTTTTTTGCACTTTGTCAGAAGTTTGTGGGCACAGTCAAGGTGTTTCTGAAGCCAGGCTTTCTGTCCTGAACACAATCTTTGTTTCCACTCAATCCTTTCTTCTGTCACAAAGACCAGCTGAAATGACTTCGCTGTACTTGTTGTAGTTATTTGAGAATGGAAGGATTGAGCCAAGTCTTGAGCAGTTTTGCTGTACCCTGTCTCCTTTTAAAGTGAAAAAACATATTTTTTAATGATTATTTTAGGTAGTGCATGGGGTTTGTCATATTAAGCCTAAGGCTTTTTTGGGGGAGCTCTCTTGAAACTCTAGACAGGTTTGTTTCAAAGCCATTACTGACTTAGTTTTTCATCAGTCTGTGACAGTCTTGTGAAAAAGGAAGGAAAGCTTTTGTCCCTTTATGATGTCTCTCAAATTCTCCTCTTAGTACCTCATTCCATGTACTGTTGAAGTCAGTTGGCAAATGATTATGCATCTGTAGGCTGCTCCTTGGGAATATCCAGTCTTTTTTCAGTAAGACCTGCAATTCTGTTCCCTTTTTATGAAGGCAAGCACTCTTGGTTACAGGATACATTGATGGTTGGGCAGTTTGTGAATCTCTTTCACCTTGCCACATGATCTGATCACAAGTCTTGTTGAGGTGTAGGGCTTGTGTTATAGTTTGTTGTGTGTGGTAAGATGAGTTTGCAATTACCAACTAGTTATTTAGTGCATAGTGCACTCCCATGTTTTTCTCCATGAAGGACATTTCCTTTCAAGTATGTATTTACATTTTTGTTTGGCATGAAGATCAACTTAAAATGAGCCTTTTCCCATCCTGGTTAAAGAGTGGCAGAGTTTGGCTCTAAGTATGTATTTTTAAAATTTAACTCCCAGAGCATGCACTAGTATATTGAAATCACTGCTGATGCTTCTGTTAGCAGGAAAACCATTTCTTCTTTTTTTTTTATTTTTCCTAATAATGGGAAATGCCCATTTTCCATCTCTAGCAGTGCTACTTCAACAGCAGTGCTGTCTTATGTAGTATGTTATCTTGCTCCAATGTATTAGAAATACAATTCCTGCCATCTCACTTCTGGTAAGCTGTCTGTGTCTCTGCAGATCAGAGAGAATAATTCATTACTAAGACAGTCCTAAATAAAACTCTTCTTTTTTATTCCTTTTTAATGGGAGGGGAAAAAAATGTTCCTTTAGAATATGGATGCTGAAAAAATTCTATTTTTTCTCATGACAAAGTCCCAAACTTTGAAGAAATGCTGCCTCCAGCCCCCAGCTTCCAACACCTTTAGCTGAATTCTCAGTATATTTCTGCTTAAAGTGACAAGGAAATTTAGATAAACTGTACTTTTCACATTTAAAAAACTACACTGTAAGGTGTCAAAATTTAAAAGTGAAAGTGTTGCTTCCAGAGCAAAGCTGTTAAGAGTTGAAAAGAGAAATAGAAGCAAAACACTCAAAATAGCCGAAGATGGATCTTTTCAAGTTCATGAATAATATGTGACATGGTTTCTTGCAACAGGGCAGATATAAAGGATTCATAAAAGTTTATTTCTTTCTAGGAGTTTTTATTTGCTGTTTCCTAGGGATATTGCAGTAATATGTTGGACAAAAAAAAAAAAAATCTGATTCTTTCTCTCTGCGCTGCTTTCCTTTTCAGTCATTTTTGCCAGCATACAATATCTAAACATGGAGAATATTTCCACAAGTTTAAACTGGAAAAAAACCTACTTACAAAGGACACTTATAAGTTTTGCTCTTATTTGGTTTTTATATTTATAAAACCATTTTACATTGTTTGGTTTCAAAAAAAAGGAAATGTTTATATGCAGCCCATTTCCAAACTTTTGGAATGATCAGTTTTTACTGTGTTCTCTGGCACAATAAAATGGGATTTTGTGTCTTCTGTCATGAGCAACTGCGAGAGTTGGTTGCAGTGCTGAAGAGGTCTTCGGTTTTATTCTTTTATTGACTAAATTTAGACATTTGGGTTTGCATTAAAAGCTTCTTTGTTGGATTCAGCCAGATGGCAAATGACAATGAAGTGTTAACAATTCTCTCCTTTTCCCTTTTCTGTCTTCTTTTTATTGCAGAAAGTCTCTTCATTTCAGTGTAAAATCCCACTATTTACATGCAAGTTCACTCAGGGGCTGTGCTGGTGCTGCAGTTGGATGTTTCTCCATATGGAGTAGGAGAAATGTGCCATTTCAAAGCCCATTACTTTGACAGTGGGGTGGAGTAGCAGCAATTTTTGGTGTAGTTTTGCTGTTATTAATGACTCTGTGCAGGTATCTTGGTGATTTTGGTCACTCACAAGTCTCTGTGTGGAGCTGGGTCACTACTCCCAAGCACTGGCTCACTGCCCTTGGAAGAAAGAGCTAAATTAGAATTTGAGTCTTCTATTTCTGGCTATTTTAAGAACTTTTTGGAGAATGAGTGCAATGTGTTGGCTTAGCTAGATCCTTCATGTCCTGAGGGAATGGATGGGGGGGAATGGTTGTAGTTGCAGAATTATTCAGAATAATCATAATCTAAATGTCCTCAAGGAAGGTTTGTGAGAGCATCTTAAATATAAACCTGGCATAGGGGGAATTCTCATGACAGGTGGTTTCTGTTTAAAAATATAAATTAGCACACACTGGGAAAAGTTAATTTGTTACACATACACTCTGAATTCTGTAGTGAGTAACTTCAGCAAAACAATGTCAGGATGAATACAATGAAAACTTTTGCTTCTGAAAAAATACAGACTGGGGAAAATACATCTGAAAAAAAAAAAAGTCAAATCAAAACTGAGTTTCAGCTTTTTAATGGAAGGACAGTCTTTGGGAAAGTCGGCTCGAGGTCTTGAATTTGTCAGCTCAGAAAATTTTGAATCCAGTCCTTTGGCTCTTCTGCATTGAGAGGTGCTGACATTCTCAGTGTGACTCTTCCCCATCCTAAGTAAAAGATTAATAGGATATCAGGTTGATACATGTAAAATGACAGTGCATTTAATTCAAAGATGGCCTTCAAATTAGGGCTGGAAACCAGAAATACAGAATTTCTAGAATAATATACCTTTTGTATCTATTGCTACACTTCATCTATGAAATGGACACAGCTGGAAACTTGACTGAAAAATGCTTCATATTTGAGACCTGAAAGGGAAATATGAGCAGGAAATGCAGTAGACACATTTCATTGGTTCCTACTTAGTTTGGTTTTACACATAATGAATTAGATTTTTCATCAATTAAACATGGATGCACAGCTGGTATTTCTAGTGCAATATTGCCACAATGAACAATGATATCACAAAGATAACTTGTCTTTGGAGCAAGGGATCTGGAGCCATTCTATTCCTTCATTCACTTGTATGTGAATTCATTGTTAATTGAGATGAACACACCTTGATGCTCCTTTTTCCCTCTCTGTTTATTCAGGGAAGGGGGGAAATGACAATTAATGTAACTAATAGTTCAGCAGTGGGTTTTTTCAAAGCTGGGATTGTTCTCTTTTCTGTGCTATGCTGCAGCATAGTGACTGTCTTCACTATTTCCATTTTGCACATGGCAAAAATTATTAATCCTTTTGAGAATGCTGCTGCTTGTGAAATAAATGGTAGAGCTATGGAGGCTGAGTAGCCATAAGTTGAGGACTTTTTAAATTACAATAATTCTGGACTAAATTTTGAATTTGGTCATTATGCAAATTCACTCTATAGTGAATGAAAGAAATTTCCATTTGCTTATGTTTGTACAATGAACTGGTTTGGTCCTTAATGAGCAGGGAGAGCCTGCAGTGCTAATTTGGTGTATAAATGTGGAGTAAAATTTGTCACTGTGATCAGCAGCATAGTGCCTTCCTCCTGTTGTTTTTTTTTTTGCATGGCCCCTATTTTCCCTATTACTGGCACTTTATGCCACCTGGGTACTGCAAGATCACACAATTGGGACATCTCCTTTTTTTCTGTTCCCTGGGTTTTTATGGGCATTCAATCTTTCAGGCTTAACTAAAGGTACTAAAAACCCATGTAGCCCAAACCTCGCTGCATGTCCTTGTTTCAACTCAGCCAAACTTCCCTTGGATTTCTCATCCTTTTCCAGTCCCACAGGTACCAAATTTAATTGGACTCTCTTGCTGTATTTAAGCAATCTTGCAAACAACAAAAAAGTCTCTAATACTCAGAGAAATGTTGCATCTCCATGGATTCATAGTTATACTACGTTGACCTATCCTTTCTGAAACTTCCAGGTTTTACTAAGCCCTTTCTCTTGAATGAAAAGAGGGAAATCAATTTATTGTTCATTTCAGTGTTTATGGAAATGAACCTATTTACCCATCTGTGCTTGACTTTCTGCTCCCAACCTGCAAATGACAACTGAGAGACAGGAGACTGATTTCAAGAAAAGCAGGGGATGCCTTCACAAAAAGAAATCTGTTATGGCTGGCACAATATCTTGGGACTTTTCTCCTGTGTACAGCAGACTTGCTTTGCTAGAAGTATTTTTGGTCAGAGTCCCTGGATATTTTCAAAGTAATTTAGACTAGCAAATGATCAGATGTAATTCTGAAAGTCTTTAAGTCACTTTACTAAGTCATAGCAAAGAATTATGGTGCCTCATGTTAGACTCAGTCACCTCTATAGGCTTGTGATGACTGCTGTGATGCTGCTTAAAGACTTAACATCTTCTCAGAGCTGTATCATATTTTAATAATTCTACCTGGCTTTGAAATCTCGTTTTTATTTTTCAGTCATCAAAATCATTATCTTGATGCTATAAAAATAAACCATTGTACCAGCCTGGTGCACAAGACTTTTATGCAGATTTATATGCAGTATGTAAAAGAAATTTTGGGGGCGCAGTGGAATGGAGGGTTAAAAGACATATGTCTTAAAATATCTCATTCTTCTCTGTATGCTTCATTTAGAAAGTACTTTCTGTGCTGTGTCCCTCCTTTTCTTAACAAAAAAAATATTTTGTCCTCAGTTTTCATCATTTTTGTCCATTAACTTCTGCTGGAATCAGAAATTCATACTAATTGAAAATATTATTTCTAATATTTCAAGAAAGTATTTTGTAATGAGCTTAGTAAGAAAATGTCTACTCAAATATTTGAAAAATGTGTTTAAAAATATTGGTCAGAATTGTACAAATGTATGGCAGAGTATGATGGATGGGAAAAGTGCAGAGCAGCAACAGCATGAACATCCACCTTTTAGGTTTTTCTCCTCCCACCCACCTTTATAATCCATGATGGGTGGAAAAAACAATCTTTCCTGCTTTCAGCCCAGCAGCATAACATCTAAAATCACAACATATTTCTTTGAAGTTCTGCATGCAAAGTGCCTAGAAAGGCTCAGATGCATTCCTCTACGTATTACTAACAAATATGCACTAATAATAAATAAATGGAGAAACAAATACCTATCTGGCAATTTCCATTTTTTTCCTTTATAAACCAGAAATATTTCCTTTTTCTTTATACAACTTCAATTAAATCACCACCTGGAATAATTTGCTGTGGTGTTAACAGGTTATTTTCTAGAGGAAATAAATTTGGGTAAACAGAGATTAAACATTTCAGGAAATGTCTTAGTATGTATTGAGGTGTATTTTCATTCTATGAATGCAGCCAATAAAATCTGTGCCTTGTAAGAACAAACAGGAAAGTATTTATTATGTATGTTTATAAATAATAAGTTTTAATTTTAAGGACTGATATTTCCTCAGGAAAAAAAATTGTTGTCTGGAGAAGCTGATAAGGAAAAAAATTAGCTTCTGATCAGATGCTTGAGGCATGGACCAACAGTAAATAATCTTTTTTAAAATGATGGGGAACAAAAGTGGAATTACAGCTCCAATGGTTGATGAGTATATGTACTGATTTCACTGAAAACAATATTTTTTTTTTCTTTTGAGTTCAGATAGAAGTGTGTTTGAGAATCACAATCAGAGTTTGAACTTTGGTAGGGTACAAGTAATATTATTTTGCAGCACCTTAAAAAAGGAGAAAATTATACAAAGATAATAAATAAGATAAATATATAAAGAAGGTAAGATGTGATTTAGCTATAGTAATACCCAAACATTTTCTACTAATGGATTAAAAAATAAGAAGATTTTATTATGGTCATGGGCTGCTGAGCTTCAATGCAGTTGTTTGAGTTTTAATAGCAGACTGTATCTATTGTGTAGTGTGCAATTCTAAGAATTTCAATGGGAGTTTGATATTTTTTGTTACTTCTTTCCAGAATGTTTATTGGATTACTGGCATTTTATCCATTGTATAGTTCAGAAACACAGTTCAATATATTTCTGTGAAATTAAAGAGCACAGTCTTGAGAAATAGTCATGACTGATTACTGTAAAAGAAATTTTTAAAGTTGTGGCAATTAAATTTCCAAATGCAAAGAAGGCACTGAAAGCTGAGCTTATAAACCCTGCACAACCTTAAAGTGCTTGCAAACCTGAGGAGTATAAAGGAAAAACAGCACTATTAACTTGAAATTGCTGCAACCTCAGACTTCCTAATGGAAGGCATTGTAGTAGAACTGTTATGGCATAGACATGGTTTGAAAACAATCTATTTCTGATCTCAGATTTTACATGTGAATATGTAGATATGCACTTCCACACCCATACTGCAAATACATTTTTGCAATCAGGAAAGCCCAGAATTTACTTACATAGTCCAGAAAGTCACAGATATAAAGCTGGAAGAACAAGCAACATTGGAAAGAAATTATATGCAGAAGAAAGGGGAGAACAACCATTATGAATTTATTTAAGCTAATCTGTCAAGAATAGTAATGCTGATTTGAAGAGAGTTTCAAATGAAGGGCTACCAAACCCTTTTACACACAAAAGTGCAAACTTGGCTTCATCTTCTGGCAGAGGAATTCATGACAAAACTTAGCCAGGCTTTACAAAGCAACGAGGCTGCATTTTGTGTATTTTTAATCCACTGGCTGTGTTAGAGACTTCTGAGCTCAATCACAGTGCACTTCTTTTTGGTGGGGAACAGTAGGGCTCTTTTCTGTGTAGGGCAATTAATACAGCCAGAACCTCCTATTATTCAGGGGGGAAATAAAAAAAAAAAAAAAAAAAAACCCAGGAGATAATTCACGTGAACTTGTGCACCTGCATAATTAATGAATTCTGGGAAAAAGAAAAAAAGAAAAAAAGAATAAAAGCATGGTTAGAGTAGATGAGCCTGCAAGCACCCAGGGGGTGGAAGTGGCAGAAGAGATAACTAAACCTCTAAATATTTTCAAATCTTTCTCTAGTACTGATGGAAACAAAGGAAGCCCACAGAAAATCAGTGAAAGAACATAATACACAGTCAGTTTTGTAATTGCTACAAATGTTTCATGCTGCTTCTTTTTTTTTCCTTTTATGGCAAAAAATTCTCCATGCAGTGGATCTGAAAGGGAAGACACAGAGAATGTATTCATATTTGTTAAAAACGACTAAATGTAATTCATACAGTTCAGAATTTGGGAAATGTGTATCATTTAGGGCAAACTATAACAAAATTTTTGAATGAGAATAGATGTGAAATTTATACCAGGAGACAAGTTTGGTAATATAGTCCTGGCTAATGAATGTATTTCTTCTACTGCAAGTCACAAGTTTCTTGAGCTGGGTTTTCTGTAATTAATTTTTTGGGTCTGATGGGAATGGTTAGCATAAAATTATTTAGGTTTGGCTAGGATTTTCATTGTTTGTGGAAAAATTCAGCATCCATGGCTAAGTAATTTACAAAATTCAAGTTGAATTCAAAACAATCAATCCTATCAGGGGAAAAGAAAATTTGGAATAAGTAAAACTATCAGTATTGAAATCCTTGAAATTCAATATAAAATTTGAAAGGAATTCTTTTAACATAGAAAATTACAGACATTGTATAAAAATTAAAATATTTAAAATGTAATACAGACATAAGTTTCTTTTTCAATAGAACCCTGCTCTGTATTTTTTTGTCAAGAAATACATTGAAAAGTTAAACTAAGGTAAATCAAAACTAGTTTTCTTCAAATATCATTTCAGTCAGAAACTTGAAATTATTCAGTAAACTTAACATCATTAAACTTAACATCTAAGTTCCAGGGACATTTTATTGCTTTAAATTAAGAAATCACCTGAGCATTTTTTAACATTTTACACTTAACAATTTCACTGAATATATATACATACTTGTCATTCATTTGAACACCTTAAACCTTTACTATGCTTTAAAAGACTTGATTTTTTTCATGTGGTTGGTACCTACTCCCTAATAAATAGAAATGAAATTAATCAAAAAATTAAACATTCTTTTTAGGCAATGCTTTACAAAAAATATTTTCATTTAGTTCAAAATGTTAAAATTAGTTTTATTCTCAAATTGGCTGCAAGGCTGATCCAGTATTTGAGTGTCACTTTGTACTTTACGTTCAGGCTCCCTCAGATCCTTTTTGCTTTCACCATCTGTTTTGACAGGAAAGTTCTTCATGGCATAATTTCTCATATTTGATTTATATATCCAAGATCCCTGTTGGAACAAGTCCCCTAAACTGAAGAGTTGTTTTTCTGGCAAACAGCAGCTGGGGTTGGTGACGGAACACAATAAGCAATAGTTTGGATAAAGTGGAATTTAAACTTGTTTTTAGAAGCTCTATTATATTTCTGGTCCATTGTTCTCTCAAACAATGGAAATCAATGAATAAATACTAATGAAGCATTTCTAGTAGGTAAATTTCTTGTGTTTTCTTTTTGCATTGCAGTGAATTTCCTTGAGTGGCTCAGCTGCCCATGAGGAAAAAAGAGAATTAGAAACACGAGTAAGCACCAGTTATGTATTAGCATAATAGCTGAGCTTGAAAAGCATGTGGGTTTTGTAGAGTGATTTCATATAATTTATCAATGGATTAATAAATGCTGGTGGAACATTTTTATTGCTCTGTGGCCACCAATAGCATGAGTGTGGTCAGTGTAAACAAACATGAAGTACGGGAGCATAAAAGGAAGAAGAGAGTTCTGGGAGGGACCATTGTGGGCAGGAGTTCCATGCTGGAAGTAATCCATGTATAAAATCATCATTAGACAGATGGTCTGTGCTGGTATACAGCTGGAAGAAACCCTTCATGGGACAGGGCATCAGGGCTAAGTAGAGGGGAGGGAAGGAAACAAAAGAGTTTAAAACAGGAAAACAGGAAATGCAGCACTGTTTTTTGTTTTTATATTCCATGGGAAAGCCAAAAACTTCTGATGCTTTTAGAAAATGTTGGTGCATTATACAGTGTATAAAATTCCTGCAGTTATTTGGCATTTGGATAAGCAGTGTGACAGGTATGAATAACTATGCTTGTGATGCCTTAAGCTTTAGCTTTCATTTTTTCCTGTACTTACATATTTTTCTGTACTGCATTGGTATATAACTCTGAACTTCATATCAAGTGTTAGCAAGTTCTCTTCACAGTTTAGTCAGACAAAACAATCCTTTTCCAGCCCAAGAATCAGGGACACCATTACAGCTTCAGGCCCAATAAATAAAACCAACAGCAAATTAGGTGGAGCAAAACTGGGAGGGTGGGACTTCATTTCCTGAAATTGTAATTGGACAATTAACCCCAGTATGCAAATGGACCAAAATTTATCAAAGTGTGAAAACTCGTGACTCACCATCCATCTTGGGTGGAGCCAGGGCCAGGCTCTTGTACTGCCCAAGGTGTATCCCTTGCAGGCCTTTTTAATAAATACCCACTTTATTTCTCTTACTCTGTTCAGCCTCTGTCCCAGGTAGCCTCACAAGGCACCCCTTGAACCAAGGTTACCAATAAGTCTCCCAAACCCCACTAATCACTTTGGATCTTAAGGGAAATTTTACGTTTGGATTGCCATTTTTATTGTACTTCAGGAATCAGACCAATTCCCAAGAGATGAATGCAGTCAAATAAACTTCAGCTCAGGTGTCTGCCCTCAGCATACTGATGGAATTGAGAGGTGTTAAGAGCACAGGACAGAGGACTGGGTGTGAATAAAGGGGGAGGTGTCCCTCCTTAATGAGAAGGACAGTGGGATTTTAGCTGAACTGTTTTTATCCACAGCATCTCAGGAAGGATGTGTTTGTCAGGCTTCAGGTGATTTAGGAGAGCTGGGCTTAGAAAAAGGACACACAGAATTGCTGTCCCCAGCCCATAAATAAGCCTTCAGAAAAATAAACTTTCTTTTAAATGGGAAAACAGGGCTTTGTCTATTGTGGAAGTAGGTAACTGGGAGCAGCTCTGGTTTATATCTTATTTCAGCCCAGCAGAATAACAGCAGCTGAAACAATCAGGTAATCTGTGTGGAGGAGGAATCACTATATGCACCTTTTCTTTACAAGATTTCAGCTAATTATGGCCACAGAAAAACCAGAAAATCAGTTTCTGAATACTGTATTTTACAAGGGAATCCATAGCTAAATACTACCTTTGGAGGTTTTTTGCTGATAAATTCCCCAGTCTGAATATTGACTTTTCTTTCCCCAGGAAAGTCCTTTTCTTAATAGAAGTATGGATAAATGCCTTTATTTCTAAGCCACTGAATAAACTTTCAGTAGGAAAATCCAAGGTATAGCAATTAGAATGAACACACTGCTGAGGAAAATTGCTAACCCAACCAAATAATTTTTTGTCACCGAAATCTGGAAATGTGAGTACTTGAATTACTTTAATAACAGAGAAAGGGGATAATCTAAATCACACATCCTTTTGGTTGTGCCCAAGGACTTAATGGATTCAGAGCAATTGATTCATAACATTTAGGAAAAGGGAAATTGTTTAATTTAACTTTAATCAACTCTCAAAATGCATGATACAACAGTGAGTTTTGTGTTTTGCAAGATGTAATTTATACATAAACTTTAAATTTAAATAAGAAAAAAATCTCTACTGAAGTGGATACTTTTTAGTTTATAAGGAAAATAAGATAGGATGTTAGAGTGGGAAAATGCTCAGTTTTGCTTCCTATTCCTTAGTAAATTTGCAGCTTATGCTGTTTTCTTTATTAAATAGTAGAAAAATAGTATATAAAAATAGTATATGAAAATGTTCTTATTTCCCATGGTCACAGTCCAATATTAACTTTTCCCTTCAAAATTTGACCAGTGATGAGTCTTTTACTGTCCCTATATGTTATTTGGATTCACCCTTTGAAGTTACCTATATATATTTATTCTCACTATGTTATATTCATTATTTTTTCACTATTTTGTATTTTTTAATACCAAGATTTACGCTTCAGAAATTCAATAAAATACATAATGAATTCAACATAAATATTGTTGGAAGTGGGAATATGAGGTGGGTTTAGCCCAAATGAGGACTGCAAATTGCAACCTCTGAGATCCTGTTGCATTCTTCTGTGGCCATGAGCATGATTGGAGAGTAAAGTCTGAATTATTGAGTTCTGTGGTAACCTCTGGCTTCATCTGAAAGTTTTAAGAGCTGTTGCAGTAGTACACACAGTCTCCAAAACAAGGTCTAAGTAGAGGTAGTTATGGCATCATCAATAGGGATTTAAATGCCAGGAAATTTGAAATGCAAGTCTGAAAGCTCTTTTATTTATTACAACCCTGCTGCACACTTAATGCTTTGAAAAGGATTTTATTACTATCTAAAAGCAGTTGCACATTAAATCTTTAAATTAACTTCTGCTCTGCTTGAATATAAGTATCTTCTCCACTGGGCAGGAGTTCAACAAGACAGAGCAGGAGGGTTTTGAGGCTTTAGGTGATACGATGACAGACTGCTCCAAACCATCTCCAAGTTGCACTTCCAGTACACAAATTTACAGTTCACACATTTACCTTAGGCCCACTGATGAGAATTCCATGTTAATGCTTCGGATTTTTCTTCCTTTTCTTTATGCTCCATCATGTTTTCCTGAATTCACTTTAATGCCCTAACTTTCTTCATTTAAGCTTGCAAGCCAAAGTTAAGCAAGTCTTGTGCTAAAGAGCAGCTGCCTCTCTCCATGGGAAGCAGAACAGAGCCATTGCAATGCTCAAGAGGTTTCATATTAAGTTTGTATCAGCAATCACCACCTAGCCTGAGCTTACAGGGAGCTTAGCTTTGCTTAATTGTCTTCCAAAAAGAAGTAGGAGGAAAAAAAACCCCAGAGGTTGTTTTCATGGGAAAGAAAAATACAGCCAGAAAGTACAACTGAAAACAAAAAAAGGCATCAGGAAAAGAAAACTCCCTTTCTCAGCTCTGCTAAAGCCATTTCTTCAATTCTTTGCTTTACAAATCTTTAAAATATTGCTGCAAATATTCTTCCCCCAAGAAAAATATTGGATAAAGATCTAAACCCAAAATATTTCACTTTGAAAAGTTACCTTGGTGTTTTCTGGGACTGTAATTCATCAATTTGGCTTCCATTCTCTTGTCTATTGTGGTTTTAAGTTGGGTTATATCTCCTGTGGTACCTATCTGTCAGTCCTTGTATGGGTTTGGTGGTTATAGTGGATCATGGGGAATATGTGCATGGGAGTGAAGCTCACTGCAGATAATGAAAACATTGAGAAGAAGAAAAATAGGTCCTCTGAGGTATTATAACTGTATATTTCTGTTGGCAAAATCTTTTAATGAATTAAAAGCAAATCGATTGAAGGTCAGTAATTTATGTTTTAAAATGTGGTTTTAGTTGGAACCTGGTGGTTTTACTGAAGAGCTGTTTAGCAAGCTGGTTGGAAATATCTAAACTAAAATTTATTTTATACTTGGAGATGTTACAAGATGTATGTGCCAAGACATGACCCAGAAATCATCAGTGTCTACTCTGTCAGGGATGCATAACCTGATTCTGAGCCCCAGCCATGGCACTTTCTTCTCTGCTGGTGGTTTCACAGAGCCTTCTCCACTGACCAGAGAGCATTAATGGTGAAATTCTTCTTGATTAAGAACTGGAGCAGGGTGAATTTTCATTCCTATTCTCCTGCCCAGGGCCTTTCTGAGTATTTGTGGGGTGTGTGTGAGAGTGGAGGGAATGGGATTTCTGGACACTGGATGGCAAACAGAGAGTAGCCAAGAGATTTTACTGACCTTCTTATGACATTATGTTACCCTTTACCATGCCTTTACTTCCATCCCAGACATTCCTGCTTCTCCTGAGTTCTCAATCACTGAAAATAGTTTTTATAAGAAGCAAAAAATCACTTAAAAAATGTGAGTTCTTGATGCAAATTCCCATCACTATTTTTTTGTGTGTGTGTCCTGCTTGTCAGATGCATACACTGCTTGTATGTCAATTGAGGATGGACCACAACAGGAAGCTGTGATCTGTAGCACTTATCCTATCTTAAAATAAATCATGACTGGGTGCATAAAGAATCATTTGTTCTCTAGGATCTTCTAGGCTGCTGGGGAAAAAAGTGAAAAATGCCTGAATTGTTTATTTTAATGTTACTAAGAATTAATTATTTTGTTTATGGTATATTAGGGTAACTAAAGTCCTGGTACATCTCTTTTTCAGTAATTCTTTAAAAGAAAGTAGAATACAACAGACTATTTCAGTTGGAGGAGAAATTTAATGAGAGAGGTCTTTAGACCTCTTCCTGTTTACACACTTGAAAAAATCATTTTAGTTATCTCAATCATTATTGGCCAATCTAATTAAACTTAAGCATTTTGTGTCTTCTTCCTGCATAAATATACCACAGCTCTGTGCTCCCTCTGCAAATCCTGACCTTGTTTCCAAAGATTGTGGAATTTCTTTTTCCTCTTGAGCCTCTTGGGGAGTTCCCTGTTCAGCCAAGCTGGTCACCTGCTCAGCTTGTTTGATTTACAACACAGAGGAATTGCCTGGAATTGTACCAAGGAAGTAAACAGGCAAATTTATTTTATCCTTCTGGAGTCCTAATGAGTGTAAGTTACTTAGAGATGACTGTCTCTTCAAGCTCTCATAACCAGAAGAAAGCATCCTCCCCAGGCAGCTCTTGGGCCACCAGTGATCACAGAATCACAGAAGGGGTAAGCTTGAAAGGGACCACAGTGGGGTCACCTGGTCCAGAAAGTGTCACCCAGAGCATACAACTCAGGACTGTGTCTTTGCAGTGTTTGAGTATCTGTAATGAGGGAAATTCCACAACTTCTCTGGGCAATCTGTTCCACAGTCACACTCACAGTACTGAAGTTCTTTCCACCATTCAGATGGAACCTCCTTGTGCATCAGTTTGTCCCTGTTCCCTTCTGTCCTGTTGCTCAGCACACCAAGAGCCTGGGTCCATCTTCTTGACACCTATCCCTCAAAAACATCTATTTTGATGAGGTCCCCTCTCAGACTTCTGCTCAGGCTAAGCAGGCCCAGTTCCTCCAGCCTTTTCTTGTAAGTGAGGAGCTCAAGTTCCCCAATCACCTTAGTAAACCTCCACTGTACCAGTTCCAGGAGCTCCACATCTCTCTCATCCTGAGGATCCCAGAACTGGGCACAGCACTCCAGACTGGCCTGACCAGGGCTGAGCAGAAGGGCAGGATCACCTCCCTGGACCTTCTGGCACTGCAGTTCCTAATGCAGCCCAGGATCCTGTTGGCCTTCTTGTCCCCCAGGGCAGGACTGGCCCATGGACAGCTCCTTGTCCAGCAGCACCCCCAGGTCCTTCTGTGCAGAGCTGCTGCCCAGCAGGTCACCCCAGCCTGAGCTGGTGCCTGGGCTTGTTCCTCCCCTGGTGCAAGGCCACATGCAGAAAACTACAGAAATCCATCTTTTGATAGCCTGTGGGAAGTCTTGTTTAGCTGGTTAAATCAACTTGCTCTTCTAGGTTTTTTGGGTGCTGTGCTTGTGCCCAAGGGTTAAACTAATGGGGGATTCAAGCACAAAACAGCATCAGCACAGCATGCAATGCATGCATGGCTTTGCCACCACAAGAAGACCATCAGTGTCACCCCAGGACCTTCAGCAAAGAGCTGAATTTGTGTTCAGTCAGGGCTCTCATGGCCCTAAATGTGTGTGGCCCTTTAAGAGATCCCTGGATAAGGTTAATGTTTCAGAGAGGATAAACTGGAGATCAGATAATGACCTTAGCCTTAGAGAGGCTTAAGGTTTTAGCATTAGAGTAGATACAGAGACCACAAATAAAGGATTATAATTATAAAGCATCATAATGGAATTGAGCAATGCCAGAAAATGCCTTCAAAAATCGAGACAATATCACAAACTCAGAAACTGAAAATGGATTAACCTGCCTTTTTGATCCATAATTTTACAATCCTTTGCAAATTTTGCTTGCCAGTAACAGTATTTAATTTTTAACATGGTTAAATCTGGTCTGTTGCAATTTTAATTCCACTCCAGCCATTTGGGAGCTATTTTTTATTGCCTTGCAAGTGTTCTTTTTTCCTCTCTTTTTCTTTTTTTTTTTTCTCATCTGCAAAACCCAGTAGATAATTCAAGATGGAAATTCACTTTGGTTACCTATTTCTCCAGGCTGAAAAAACGCCCTTCCAAAACTATCAGGTTTTTAAGTACATATAAAAACTTAGTATTCATTACCTATAAAAATCTAAAATCAAACACAAGGTTATTAAGTTTTTCCTCTTGTTAGGTCTTCATCATTTTTAAGACAGCAGTTAGTGAAGACACAAATAATGGGAGAGCATCTGAGTTGCTACTTGTGTGAATTAGCTGAATTCTATTGCACTCAATAGACCTGTAACAATCATCCCAAGTGAGAAAGAAACCCCAGTCTTTCCATAAAGATTATCTGTTCAATGCTTTTTGCTTGTATCTGCATAGTTAATTTTTTGCAGAGGTGAAATCTATTGATTTTAAATGAGGAAATAGCCATCATTCATGCTTGTTGTCTTCCTAAAAGCTGAAAACACATAACTTGTAAAATACACTTTGAAATAACTCTGCCTTTTTTACATCTGGAGACTCTACTGGGATCAGATATCTATACCTACCAGGTTCACATTCCTTTTTACTTTTTTTTCTTTTTTTTTTTTAAATAGGGTAGATTTGAACATTCTGAATAATTTAAGAGCACATTATCATTACAATTTAGAGGCAAATCAGAGGGGGGATGCTCTGTAGAACAGCCAATACTGACATCATGTCTCAGCAGTCTAGGTGGTAGCTTATTGATCTCACTGTACATAGGAGACCAGGACTTGATTTCCCAGATCACCAGTTGAGAATTGAAACACAGGGTAATTAGCAGCCAGTTTTCAGATATCAGTTTACTGAGCAAGCAAGTTAGAATAGCTCTCTCTCCTGGGAAGATGGCAAAAGAAGTGAAGGAAATCAGAGGAATTGTTTCTGGGTTGCAAATCAGATTTACAGTGTCCATGACTGAATTTTTACAATTTATGACAATAGGAAATATTTATTGTGAATGCTATAAACCTAAAAACTCCTGTACTTGTTCCCTGAAAAATATGATTTCATGCAGCTGTAAACATTTTTCTTGGTGGGGGGGTTACTTTATCACACCAAGACAGATCAGAATTATTTATTTGTGTTGAATACAGCAGTATGCCAGGATTCTTACCACCAGATATTCATGGGAATGTTTGACAGCTGCTGCCTGGCAAAGTCCAACACAGTGATTCACTTCTTTGTTTTCCAGAGCTTCTCTGGGGCTGAAGTTTGCATGCCCAGGTTACACTTCACTGCCTGTGGAAATTCAAAGTGCCATTTGGGAGCACAGCCTCACTGAAGCTATTGGAAGTTTTGCCACTGACTCATTGGGGGAATTCATCCCCAGTTTACAGAATCATATCAGAAAACCTTTTGTTTGTTAGTTAGTTTGTTTATTTTCTCTGTTTTATAAACCAAACCTGCCTGGTCCTTATAGAAAGCCACAAGACCAGCATGACCCTGTGTCACTGTCATATTTTCTGGAAAAATCCCTTCACCCAGGATTTCATCTCCTGGGAAACTGAGAAGCCTCAGAGAAAAGGGAAAACAACATTATCTCATTTGCTTCTCTTGTGTTTTGCTGCTTTGGAATGTGGTTTGGAGATGCTTTATCCAACAGGTGGTTGTTTGATTGGTTTCATGTGAATTGTTTTGACTTAATAACCAATCAAGGTCAGGCTGTGTCAGACTCTGGAGAGAGTCACGAGTTTTCATTATCATTCTTTGTAGTCTTCTGTCTGTATCCTTTCTCTATTCTTTAGTATAGTTTTAGTATAGCATTCTTTAATGTAATATCATAAAATAATAAGTTAGCCTTCTAAGAACACGGAGTCAGATTCATTCCTTCCTGCCATGGGGGACCCCAGAAAAAGCCACAACCCTGCATCTTTAAAACCACAACTCATTACTTCAGAATTTGCCTTCACAAACAGAGAGATGTGCAAAGAGCACCTTCAAGCCAGTTCAAGTTCTAACTGGTAGGTTGACCCAGCAATGATTGTATTTGCTGGGTCCTCTGAAAACAGTCTGTTAAATGGGAAAGTAATAAAACAATGAAATCCTGTGCATCATTTTAGTATTGTTATCTTTGGGGTTGGTGCTTATCTTGGGGTTTTAGAGATTTTTTTTTCCCCCTCAAGGTGTATATTGGTAAATCATTTGAATCTTTTGAAAGCATCTGTGAGTTACAGGGGGAAATGTGTATTTTTGAAATGTTCTCAGATTATGAGATTTCTTGCACTGCCTGCTTGGTTGTACTGTCTACTTCTAAAGCTCTGCATCTCTGGAAATTCAGCCAATTATATTTTGATGCATAAACACTTGCCTGATTGCTCTGCATCCTCATTTGCCTATGTGATGGATTGAATGTATGGCAGCTGTCCCCAGAGGCCATCCTGAAAAGAAGATGTTGCAACTCATGAGTTTATCCAAGTGAATAAAACTGAAAATATCTCATAAATACACAGAATTTTTTTTTTATTTCCTTGTTAGTAAAGAGATATTAATATGCAATGGTATCTGTCACATAGGGGAAACTTCTTAAAATACCTGAACCCATTTTAAAAACGTGGAAGTTAGGACATGCATTGTGTACTAATAGCAGGGTGTCACCATGGACACCAGCAGAGAAAAGTCAAATATGATGGAAGAGAGAAAAGAGAAAAAGATGTAGTATCCATGACAACAAGTAGAAAAGAGTAAGACTTGCAAAAGTTAAAATCTCCGTGTTTGTCTGTATTATTAGAATGAAATTTGCAAAGTTAGGCACAGATGCAACATCATTTCTGTGTCGCTGGATTTTGTGCAAATTGTCAGCATCAGGTGGGTACAGAGGAGATTCAGGTGGTGCAGGGATCTCTCCTGTTGTGTTTGCTCATCCCTGGAGTGATTTGTGTGGAACCAAATGGCAGCTGGGGGAACAGTGGAGACCAGATCCAGCTCTCTGTGCATGTACATATGCACACACAGAAGCTGCCCTCAGTCTGTGTCAGCCCACTGGGAATGTGTGAAAAAGCCTCTAAGTTCTGTATGATCAAAGTAAAACAATGTGGGATGAGGAGATGGATAGAATGGATTAAGGAATCCCTTTTTCTTCTCACATGACAGGAGCTTTCCTTTTGAAGCCAGGGTGTGCAGTTTGAAGCCAGGGACAGACAGAGTGACAGAAAAAGTGATACCAAAGCCCAGAGGAGGCTGTACATTTGTGTCTCTGTGAATTACTTTGGGCAGCTCTCCACACACACTAGTGGACCTGGTTTGCATTTGCTACATTATATTTGATTTTACCTTGTGGAGCTCTAGCATGTAGCCCACGTAATGTAATGCCTTCCTGCAGAGTTTTGAGACTTGAATTGATGTTACTGTGAATGTATCAGTGCAGAATTTATCTCCTAAAATGTAACTATTAAGCAGATGTTTTTGTTCAAGTAGAAATAATGATTTTTTTTTTCTTTTTTATTTCTTTTTTTTTTAACATTGCACTCCATGTCATTTTTGAAGTGCTTATAAATATTATTTAGTAAAAAAAGCTTCCATAAAAATTTGCTGGTACAAAATTCAGGAATATTCAACAAACCTCCTAACAACATTTGTGAAAGATGATGTTCTCTTATGTTCAGTGAGAGCTTGCATCCTCAAACAGCATGGAATATTAGAGCATTTTTATTTAAATTCCAACTGTATCCCTTCAAAAGCTAGATCCAGTACTTTAAGTAGATTAAAGATACTGCTTAGTAAAATTTTCAGAATTTTTTGGATGTATTTTATAGTCTAGTGCTTTTGTGTTCACGTGAGCTTGCAAAAATACTAATGAAAGACCATTTAAATTTATTTTTGTACACCAAATAACTTAATTTGTGCAAGTGTCTGCCAGCGTGATTTGAACTGTCCTGGAGAAGATGAGTACTCTGTGGATGAATTTTGCATGGAGGGATTTTTGGGGCAAGACAATGAACATCCAGAATAAGCAGCTAAGCAAAAACAGAGGAGAATTGTGCAGGCACAAGAAATAGAAGGAATCTTTCTTTCCAATAACAAGCTTTTCCCTGTGTTTGGAATGCAGATGAAATTAATGTGCCTGTATTTGTGGTCATGCTCCAGCATTACTAATTAAATCAGGATGGTTCCCAGAGGAGAGTGATTTTGGTTAACTGTTAAGACAGAGTGTAAACAGAGCAGAAAGCTTTGTTCCAAAGAGTGGAGGGAAAGTTTGTTTGGTCTCTGTTCCATTTTGGACCCTAAAATCTGAAATGTATGGTAGCACCTCTTTGAAAAGGGAAGGAATAATTCAGGCTGGTGAAACAATAGAATTCTGTGCTTATAAATAGCTTTCCATATTTCATATTTTAATTAGTGAATTAAAAGCAGACAGGTGTCAGATAAGCATAGAAGTGTAATTAGTACTAAAGGGGAAGCAGACATGGAACACAGGAAATAATTTTATTCATCGTCTTGGTTTGGAAGGCTTTCCTGTTATCCAGAAAAGTAGATCAGAAATATTTCTTCTTTGTTTTTATAAATAACTCTTCTGTCTTTTCTCTCCATGTGATGTTCAATAATTTGCTAAAAGCTTCTCATATAGTGGTGCAAAATCTTGGCAGCTGCAAATTGTAATGTCTCGAACAACTTTAGTACTGTAAATTCAGTTCATCCTATTGATTTATTAGTTATTCTGCAAATAACCCCAGTTTGTATGATTACAATACAATTTCTAAAAGGCAAAGAGATATGGCATTATAACATGGATACAATATATAGAGTAGGTGTATTTTATTCCTTTGTGAACTTTCAGTTCTTTACATTGCAAAACTTGATCTTGTCCCATGGTACTAAAAATCTAATGGCAAAACACACCCAAGAACTCCTCTGAGGATGTGCTCAGACTTTCTGTTCTGGATGCAGCTGAGCAGCTTCCTTGATCACTGACTTGGGGGGTTTGTTGCTGTCTCCTCTGTACCCTCTGCCTTTGTAAGGCAGAATTTATCACCCTTTGGATCTGACAGCTTAACTATGCATCTGCTTGCCTCTCATCCCATCTGTGGTTTGTTGTTTTTTTTTTTTTTAACTCAACCCCTTTGACAGAACTGGAGCAGGCAGAGACTCTGCTGCAATACCAGCTGACCTGCAGCAGTTGCCTTCTGAGTGGAGCAAGAAGCGCCAGAGGTTAAGCAATAACCCCTTAACCCAGTATTTGTGACAAGAGAGCTCTTTCTTTGGCTGAGCTCCTAAAGGGAAAGAAGAACTGAAATAGTGCAAGGTGTCCTTTGCATGAGGCCAAGTTATGACATGTATGTATTACCAAGGGTAAGGCCAAAGGATCAACTTCTACACCACCAATTCTGTATGCCAGAGTAATTCTTAATTTATGCTGTTCCAGAATAGTACAAAATGCATCACAAGGCCTCAGCCAAGCAACAAAAAAGAACCCCAAACCCAGACTAAGGAAAGGCTGCTGAAGCAAAATGTGTTTTGTATTCTCATCTGCTGGCTCAGAAAAGCAGATGTAGACCTGCTGCTCCTATAAATGGGAAATGAAGCTTAGGAAGCAAATACCTTCAGGACAGCTGTAAGAAATGCAGTGTGAATGAGTTTTTCAGCTGGTTTCTATGAATTCTGTGGTAGGAACTCAAGCTACTATCCCTTAGAAATTTTCAAGTAAATTTGATCATCAAAAACCCCAAACTTGTGGATTTTCTCTATCTTTTGAGTGGCAGGGAAGGTGGCTTTCTGTCAAAGTTGAATCCACTCTGAAACAGGAAATTCTGCAATTAATTATCAAATTTTAGTGATTACCAAATATTATTATTTCCATGGTCCAGCAGGCAGCTGCTGCAATGTGAAGGATTCAGGTTCAGTACTCTCTCGAGTACAAATGAATTTCTAAATTTACAGGATTCTTTCTCAGCTGATCTGTTCCATTTGGTCTGTATGGTTAAAAAATACTTCCCTCTCTGGGTGTCTTGTAAAAGTGTTTGTAACTGCTGTGTGAAACTGCAAAAGTGTTTGCAGTTTCATGGAGCAGTTGCAAACATTTTTACAAGACATTATTTAAAGTGTTTCCCTCTTGGTTAGAACTTTTGCTTTTCTAGAAACTGGAAAGAATGTAAAAAATTAGGAAAATTATATCTTGGTCTAAGGTTTAAAAAGAAGAACCTTTCCACAAACTTGCTGAAGTCACTGAAAATAATCCCTCTGATTTTCAGCAATTTTCATTATACATCTTGCATTACCTCTGCAGCAGTACACTTTTTGTTCTTGCTGCTTTTGGCTACACAGATGGCCCCACTGTTTAGTGAGGTAGATATGCAAAAATGGCATAAAATTCATGTGTATTGGCAGTTATGTGGAGAATACAAATCATGGGAATGGAGTGACTTCAGCACAACACTTCAATGATCCAGAATTTGAGGGGTCACCTCTTGAAGAGTGGCAATTTCACCCAGAGTTTTTAATGTGCTTCCATTTATCACTATCAAATTATTTGCCATTGCTAAAAGAAATGACTGTCACTCCTTAAGCTCTGAAACACAGTCACTTATTAAAGACATTTGATTTTACTATCAGTGATACAACAGTGATTGTTCTGAATGCAACCAGTAACAAATGACTAATTATTTGAAATATATCTTAGAAAGATTTGGTTAATGCAAGGGCATAAGCAGGATTTTTTGGTTTATTACCTGAAAACCATTAATTCCTCTACAGTTTCCTTTCTAATCAGAACACAGCATGGCTTCTGCTGAAAATAATTGATTTTTTTTTTTTAGCAAGTCTTAATAGACAGCACTGAGAAATGCAATGATTACAAGACAGAATGGAATGAGATTTATTTGGAAAACTGTCATTTAGAGTATCAGCCTCTCTCTGAAGCAGAAATGTGTTTCAGGCAAATGATGTCATACATTCCAGGGCCACTTTTTCACTGTCAGTTATTACAAATGAGTCTCCTTCACGGTTCTCAATGGAAAAAAAAAATATAATATCCCATGTATTGACACTTGTTTAAGAGTATGAATGCTGCAAAACTGTGTTTTTCACGGGAAAGACTGGGATAAAGTCAGACAGATTTTGTAAAGCTTTGGGACTCTCCCCTCCTTGACAAATGATTTTGTAAACAAGTATTTCCTGTGTCAAAGCAGTGTCTGTCACTCATGTGCTAGTCACACTATTTTCTGTTCATGTCACCATCCATATTTATTTGCTCATATTTTAAAACCCAGCTAAATACACCAGCTGCTTGGCAATGAAACTGCCTTACCTTGCCAGGTATAATGGGCTTTTGGCTCATGTAACAATAGTGAAAGTCAAGAAAAGCCCTCTGGGTTTTACAGTACCATACCAGATAAATCCTGCTTTTCATCCCTTGAAAAAATGTGCATCCCAACATAAAAAAACCCTCTCTTTATACTCGACAAGCAAAGTAATTAATCAAAATGTATTCCAATAAATGAATTATAATATGCTAATACCAACAATAAATATATTTTTTTTAAGTGAGGAAAACTGTGAATTTTTTTAATTTTGATCTTTTTTCAAATGTAACTGTGCCCACCTGTGTATTGAGGAAGTTATGTCAGGATCCAAGGTTAGAGGTGTGGGTTTGGTATGATGTTCTGTGTAGTAGATGAATGTAAAGACAAATGTACAGGGCGAGCTCCTGTAAATTACTGTGCCCTGAGCAGGAAGGAGCTGACCTGATGAGGTTCCTTCCAGTATTAGTCATCCTATGACCCTTGATAAAACCAAAGCCTTTTCCCTAGAAATTTAACTGAAACAGGCCACATTATTTAGGGACAGAATCTCTTTTACCAGTATTGCTCAGTGGCTGGGGTTTCAATGTAGGCATCTCTTTTACCTTTGAAAGTTAAGTGGGAAAGTTTAACCTTTTGCCAGGGTTTCACACAGGGCAGCCTTGAAATTGTGTAACATTTCCTAAAATGTCTCAGACAAACTGTTCTTTCCTCTTCTTCAACAGAAGATAAAATTGTGGTCCAAGAGAACTGTAATTCCAACACCTGATAGATGACATTTCTCTAAGCACTTGTTCCATCACTCCCTCTCAATTCAGCTCCTCACTTGAAAATTATCCACATGAATTAATGGATTTTGATGGGGTTTTTTGTCATGAAACATGAAGGTATCCCCAGGCACCTTCCATAACAGGAATTCTAGCAAATGTTGGAGAGGAAAAATGGCACTTAGTCCAATAAAGTCCTGTAAGTGTTGCAAGGTAAAATTTTGTGAAAAAGTCTTATCTTTACAATAATGATAGAATTTCTATTCGCTTCATCAAAAGTACCATTTCATCCCTGTTTTAGAGAAAGTTCTTACATTTAAATTGGTCCTTATAATTATTTAAGATTACTTAAAGACAGCGTCGACATTGTGAATACAGCAGAGACACCTTGATTTAGTATAGAAGATAATTTTTCAAGGATGCATTTATCCAAATTAAGCTTTTGTTCAGGATGACTTTGATTTTTTTCTGAAAACTTGAAATTCTGAAAGTTAAAAGCTCTAATTTTAAAATGCAGCTGAAGTGTTCCAAAGGTGAACCCACTCAGGTTTACTCAAAAAGTTTTGCTTTGGGAAAATTCACCTTTGGGTATGACATGCCATGGTGAAAAATACTTGAGGCTACCAATTCACCAGCTAATTAAATTTTTTTTTTTCCTAGTTTACACTTTTTTTTCTTTTAGCATCTTAGCACTGATTTTGTTTTTCTTTTAAGAATTTAGCAGAGAGATAAGAGCTAAATTGAAGGGGAGGTTTGAACATTATAATTTGAGATTGAGGGGTCTGAAAGGGAACATATGGTGTTACCTCAGCTGAGATAACAGTGCTTCTCTACCAGGATTTTTATCCTGTCTGTGTAGACCTTTCTGCATGTCTTGTTTCAGTTCTTTGCAACACTGACATTGTTTACCTTTTTTTTTGAGTTACACTTCCAAATAAAGTGGGTAAAAATATTGACTCTTTTTTCATTCCTCCAATTACAAATGAACTTGAGCTCTTCCCAAGAGAGAACTTCTCTCTCCAATGAATTGAAAATCAAATTTGCCTCTGAAAACAAAACACAGATGTAGGGGGAACACATTTTCTTGTTTGCTGTTGTTTTGTATTCACTCTTCATACGAGGAGGTTTAGCTCCAATGAGACCCTGAGGAGAAATTATATTTAGTTTCACTTTTAGAATATAAATCATGTATTTTTTTCAGTGAATCAAAACAAAATCAAACCAGAAGTTCTAGCAAATAATTCCAGTTTATGACCGTTAATTATGGAAAGAAAATGCTGAGTTTTTGTAGATAAAACAGGGCTACTTCAGGTAAGAAAATGTAAATTATGAAAGTAGGAATTACTGCAACAAATCTTTCCTGTCTTCTTTCCATTGCTTTTTGGACAATTATAAAAAAAAAATCTTTGCTAATTAACATTTTCAGATAGCATATTGATTTGGTAGCTTGTTGTTATAAGAATCTGTCCCAGTTGCTGGAATCTGCTGCCAGCTCAGGTCCTTTCCAAAGGGCTGTAAATCAGGGCAGCTCTTCTTGGGAAGGAACTTTTCAGGATGAGTTGAAGAGATGTACAGCTGATTTACTGGAGTGTGGATTCAGTGTCACAGCCGAAATCACAGGGCTGTGCCAGTTACAGCACAGCTAATTTCACCTTCTACAATGTTCATTTTTCACATTTCCTTCAGGTAACTTCCCATAGACCTAGATCTTCTAAGTAAGATTTACATTGCAAACATATAAGAAGAAGATTTAAGGTTCTTTTGGTCAGCTCAATGGTCTCTCATTACAGTGCAGCAAATGAAGGAGAAAATTAGTATAGTTATATTTAAAAAACAGGTACAAGAATTAATCTGTTGCATTCTGGGAGGAAACATCAATTGTCATGGTATTGTCTTACCTCTTGTCCTTCTGTCCTCTTGTCAGATATGAATGAAGATAAAGACTGACTAATAATGAGAAGATGTGAAAACAATTATTCTGAATTAGTTCTTAATGAAAAGAGTTTGCCTGAAGTATTTGTCTGAAGGATAAGGGTGTCGATTGATTAATCACAGCATTTAAACAAGTTTAATTTAGAGATAGGATTAAAGAACTCATCATGTGTCACAGGAAACCACCAGCATCACAAATTCATGGAAACATTTCAGGGCCACACCCTGATAATGGATGAATTGAAAAGCTGATGGGGCATGAGTAGAGTTAAAACATAGGTCTTTTCCTAAATCTCTTTCTAGTCTCAGTATTCTCTGAACTTCTTTTATTTGAAACTTTAATGATACAGTAAAAAAGGGTTATAGCTGTTATACAAGCTACCTATCAGTCACAAGGATAAAGGTGCTAATTATAGTAAGTTCTGTAAGATTCACAATACTTTTTTCTTTTCCTCACTAATAGATTTTTATGAGATGGTAAATATTGAAAAATTTCAAATTTTGAATATAATGAACAGCAGCTGAATAATTCATCCTGAATCAGTCAGTAAAGTGTATGCCCACATATCTGTTGATTCAGTATCTCTCCAAACTCAGACCATTATTTCTGTATGACCAAGAATAGATTGATTTTTTTTTTTTTTTGGTGATCAAAGAACTGAATTCTTTGCAGCTAATGAACATGTGTATAAAGTGAAGCTGGTGAGCTGAACAAGTGGGAGAAATTTGACTGCTTCTGGGATATTGGCATAGAAATTTAATGCCAGGTTGCTAACTTCTGAAAAAGGCTGTGACAGAAACATAGAATTGCTGCCTAGACAGAGGGTATTGAGGATCACCACTTGAGGCTCAGTTTTCTGCTTCAGAAAAGGAAGACTTTCAAAGTGTAATTTCCTGTTGCTACTGATGTGTTCTTTCCTCTGCTTGTATTGCTGAGGGCCACTCAGCAATAGTAGATGAGAAGCCTTTTGCCCTTCCCTTCCTCTCTGAAGGCAGGAGAAACTGAAATACCTTCATGTGCCACAAATCTCTTGACAAAGATTATTACACTTCGTGAAAGTGAATTATGGTAATTTCTTACTGATTTTAGTAGGGAAGAATGTGTTGAGAGAGATGCAGAGAATAAGGCTACAAAGGTCTTCCCATCAGTGCACTGGCAGGGACTTTGAAGGGACATCCTTGGTGTCTGAGGTGCCTTGTCTCTTTCACAGATGTGCATGGGATCCTAACCCATGTTGGGGTTTGATCCCATTGTTCCCGAGAGAAATTGGAGACTACCTTGGGTAAACCTGTGGGAAGTGGTTAATATAAATTGTTTTCTGTCTTTTCCTATATTTATTCTGTCCTTTGACACTGGTGTTTCTATGTGACACATTGTCACACCTCTGAGGATGGCAGCTCCTGGGATTTTGCCATGGAAGAAAATGTCATTGATAAACTCTTTATGAAACTAATTTTATCTACATTTCTGAGAGAAGGAGCACCAAAAAGAATGGCATTTTTTCCAAGCTCTTTTCCAAGAATTTCACCAGGTTTCATCAAATGAGAAAAAAATAAATTAAAACCAAATGAGAAGGCAAATACATGCTGGTTTACTCCTTTCCTTTCTTCTGCAGAATCTTGGTCTGAAGATAAAATCTCATGGACCAAAGATGTAGCCAGGCATGTGAATCTAGAATTCCAAAAGAGTATCTCCTTATTCCAGCTAGTAGGCTCTGGGACTGAGGAGGAAGTTATTAACTGCTGGAGAACTGACATCATGGCTTTTCCTTAAGGAGTAATTGGCTAAAGGAAAAGGAAAAAATCAAGCAGAATCCCAAGAGGAACCATCTGAAGGTGAAATGACTGTGGAGAATATACATAAAGGGACATGATGACAAGATCAGACAAAGATGTAGGAAACCTTGGTCATTTGGATATATAATCTCAGGTAAGACAAAAGGGAACTTTAAGCTGCAGAAAGTGACTTGAAGGACCCACTTGAGATTGAGACAGGCATTTCCTCACCAGCTCTGTTTTGCTGAAAGGTCATTGCATGTGTGCTCTGGGCCATTCTCCCAGTGTTCATGTGGAATTCTTGCCACATGTGATACCTTCAAGGGCATGTTTACAAGATAAATAAAATGTTTAACAGGAAGAAAAGTTGAAATAATAAACATGAAAATGGGAACACAGCTTAAATGGAAGGTAATAACTTTTTTTCTTTTAATTAGAGTTACATTCTTCTGTTTAGATTGGTCTTTGGTTAAGGAAGGTATCATGGAAAATCTTATTCCTGCAGGCTTTTTTAACATGAGCAGATATCAAGAGGCAGAAAAAAACTTCTATTTCCTTGTCAGCTGAGGCCTTAGGTGCTCTGCACTTGCTGATGGAGATCAGGTTTTCACACTTTATCAACATCCAGCAATTCTCATTACAGTACACATGATCAGACAAAATTTTGTAAACTCTAACCAGGTTGAACATTTTGAGTTCTACTTATTTTGTTCAACATCCAAAAAGGGGTTTTGACACACCTAAAGCTAAAACCTTGCTTTTTAATTTAAGTTTCTTGGTTTTAAATTTTTTTTTTTTTAAAAATCAAACTTAAACCAAGTGCTCTAACAATGTTTCTAATTTGGAACTTTATTACAGGAACATTAGAAAAGGGAAAATTGAACCCATGCCTTGAGCAATGAGATAATTCCAGTTCTACTTTTCCTAAAAACTCTTCCTACATGAAGAAGATCTGGTACAACAATGAAAACAGCCTTAAAATAATAGTGAAAAATTAAAAACTCCATCCCATATCCTCCAATCTGTTTAATTCATTACCTGGGCACCTAAGGGTATACGTTAAATTAGGAGCAGAACACTTTAATTAAAATCTCATAAACTCGTGAGCTTTGAAAGTTGCATTTTTTAAAGTAGGTTTGCTCATTAGTTAAGACCTTATAATACCTGACTGTTATTTACTGACTGAATCTGAACTCCATTTAACCCTATATTTATTAGATAGTGTCCTTATTCATAAAGATGATTTAAAACCCACTACAGCTAGTATTAGTTTACAGACTTTCCCAAAGATATTGAGAGTTCATTTTGATTCTTTACAATATAATGGCATATAAAATGTGAAGGGATTTATTCTGGTTATTTGTTTTAGACTAGGTGAAAATAAATAAAAAAACAAGCTGTAGTGACTTTATTTAATGAAAGTGTCTTAAGGCTGATCCAGCATTCAAGTATAGATGATTTAAACCAGATAAGTTCAGGGACATTCTGAGGCTGTAGTCAGGTAATGGAGAAGGATTTGGTTCAAAATGTAGCTGGGGAAGGAAAAGCTCAGCTGCTTTCCTGTTGTATTAATATGCTTTGCAAATATACCATGATGTTAATGCTTCTATGTAACTGAATGTTATTTATTTTTACTATGATGCATTGTGATAAAAAAATGAAATTAAAAATGTCAAGCTTTTTATAGGTATTGTTTAAATTTTTTAATTAATGTATGGCTCTGAATATATAAAGAATCATGCTTGCTGTTGCAAAAGTCTACTGGAGGCAAAACCTCAGGCAGTGTTATTTCTAAACACCATAGTCTATCATTGCAGTTATATAGACAGCAGAAATTTCCCTATTTTCTCAAACCTCTTTAATTTCAAGATGCTCAAATCTATTCCTCCATTTATATTCTGTATCTGAGATAAGGGAGGACTGTTTCTCCAGTATCCAGCCTTTCTCAATGCTTTATTTGTGCCAGTAATAAATCAGAAAGAGAAGGCAAAAATATTCCTTCTAAGCCACCCATTTCTAAGCAAGAATTTGAGGACTGAGTTCTGCATATGAATTTAGAAAATATTTGGATAAACCTCTCTGTCCAAAGGATCACTTTTACTGGTGTTGGGGTTGTTCCATTTTATCTCAGCTGAAATTCTGCCAAATTTTCATCTCTACTATGGCAGAGAGATGGGAAAGTATTCTGGAGGGTCACTTCAGTGCTTTACACAGTTATTTGTTTTGTGCTGAACATTGGGTACAGGAGGAAGCTCTTTGTAGCACGTTGTAAAGCAGCCCCTTGAATATTATCATCCTATTATTACGTATAAAAATCAAGGAAAATCTAAAAATCTCTCAAAGTGAACTTTCAACTCTTATAAACTTACTTGTAATTTCAAAGCATCTACTACATGAAAATATTTTCCCTGCTTCTTTATCTTTCTTTTCATTCTGAAAATACATTCAATAAACTGCTAGGGTTTGTTTTGGTTTGGTTTGGTTTTTTTTATGCCATCTGATGTTATGAAAAAGGTTTGCCAGACATGCAACATGGGGAAAAAAAAAAAAAAAAGTAGCCACAAAAGAGGCAAATACATTTATTTGTCCATTTCCAGGGAGTCTCTTGACTGCTTCACTTTCATTCTACAGAGTCACTCATTTTTGTCTGGAAAGCTACTGTGCCTCCAGATCCCAGACAGGTTTTTTTGGAAGTAAAAGAGCTTTCTTTGCTGAAGACACCTCTGCTCTCCTGCCCAGTGTTTTGAAGCTCAGTAATGGGACCATGCTGAATGTAAGGTCTGTTGCCACCAGTGCTGGCTGGAAAGTGCTTGAAATTGAGTTTGTCACCACCAGCCCTGACAGCTCCATGTGACAGTGACTAAACAGCTTGAAGAAAGTTCACTGATAAACTCTCAGCCCTGTAGAAGATATTTAAGCCTTTTGGTTTGTTTGTTTGTTTCCCTACCTGTAAGTCTTTCAAAACAAAACAAGTGATAACAGTTAATTGGTATTTTAGTAAGAAGAAAAATTCTATTTGATGTTTATTCATCCATTTCCTTGGGTGGATCTGTTGACATTATGGGCTTCAAAAGCTGGCTCTGCCTACCTGCATATTAAGCAAACCATCCTGCAGCAGATAAGGAGGGTGTTATTGCTGTGTTATCATACAGGTGGAAAGAAGGCAGTTTAACTTGCATAATTCATCAGAGCTCGAAAGCAGCATCCGACAGCCTCATGAGATACAGGCTGCAAACCATTCCTTTTGGCTGAGGAGTCAGACTCACCCTTACTGCAGTCAGCTCAAAACCCAGTGAAATCACTGGGGCTTCAGCAGATCCTGCTAATCACAGCCAGACCCACCCAGTTGTACCCTGCACATACTCTGAGCTCAGTCTGCACTCCCTGATCCTCCACTCCTGCAGGTAGGAAGTGTTCTAAGAAAGTTATTCCCAAACTCTGTGCATGGGGAAATTCACACTTTCTGGCATGCTTGCAAGGGCTGAACACAGGGATAAAACAGCAGAGATGTTTCAATTCTAGCTTGCCAACCCACCCTTGAAGAAGGGGATGCAAAACCAAATTGAATTTAAGTCTCGAAAAAAGAAATCAAATTGCATTGCCTGCATTCAGAATATTTTCCTTTTCAAAGCAGGAATAGAAATTTTCTTAGTGGGAAGTCTGGTGACAAATAACAGAAAAAAGCAATCTCTCTAAGGTTTATTTTCTTATCTTGAAATGCATTTCACACCTATCCTGACACTGAGCCCTTTTTACATATTTACATCAATTGCTCTATTAGTAACATGTAAAGCTGTTCAACTTGCGTGTTGTGAAGTAAATGACAGAGAGTTTTGCACTTAAAATTATTTGTTGGCTTCTATTGTTTGTGTCATATTCCCAATTTTCTTGTTGTGTAGCTTTTTGCTGAGCATAAAATTTCATTCCTTCACAAATATCTTTTCAAAGACAAATAAATTTCGAGTTTGCAAGCCTTTTCTTGTCTAAAAGAAGTGTAATTTTCTATCTACATAATTTCTTTCTGTTTATGAATGCTCCAGTTGAAACAGAGTAGCAGAGTGGTACAAAGTCTGTTTTGGCAGTGTTCCTATGTCTATGAATCAATCCTGGGTGCAATAGCAGCAGTTTGGGAAAGTAGACATGTCTGCAAATAACAGAGTATTGTTTATACTAGTGTGGCCCTTTTAAATAAATTGTTATTATGAAATATATCAAATAGTTAACTTTGAAGATTAAAAACACTCTATGGAAAAGAAACAACAGGAACACAACTCATTGAGGAAGATTTTGTGCAATCCTCTTTTGTAGTGACTACTTGCATTTATTCTTTTCTGCTAAAATAATGAAAAATTCAAGAGAGACTAATCCTGAGAAGGTTGTCCCAGCTCAAACATCATCCTTGTTAGTTTCACCTTTTCATACAAGAGAAGATCCTTTCTTTTAAGCTTTGACTAAGCAGATTTTCCATTTATTCAACAGGAGCTTGGGCTGTTGTCCAAAGTTTGGCTCTTTATCTGCTGGGAGGATACAGCCGTTCATCTGAGGTGAAACAATTTGTCATCTCTGTGTCTGTGCCTGAACGTGTGACTTGTGAGTGTAATGAGCTCATATGCTCTTTGTTTTTCACTAAAGTAATAAAAATGAGGTTGATCACCCTTCTTTTCTGAATTTTCCTCTTAGAATTTTGAAGCAGTTTTTTTTTTTTTTCCTTAAAGACACTGTTCCAAGAGAAGCAGGTTTATTACAAAGCAAATAAATTGGCTCCTTATGCTCTAAAACCATTGAATATCAAGAACAGGAATTCACCTTTTGCTGCTTCTATCAATAAGGATTTTACTATGAGAGGCTTCCTTCTATGATCCTGTGTCAGTTTGTGTTGTGAAGTAGCTGGTGAAGTTACTTTGATCCATCTCATCCAACATATGAAATGCAGAGCTACAAAGATTTTGTGAGGAGAGGAGAGACCCATAAACTGTGGGAAAGTCAGCAGCAATGGAGTGAGAACTGAGATGTTTGTGGGCACCACTGGCTGATGAGGAAAAGGGGGTGCAGACAAAGTGTGTTACTAAAGATGTGATTCAAAATAAAGGCAAGTAGAACATGGGAAAAAAAAGAACTTTTTAAAAGTCAGCTTCTTTACTGTGCCATCCAAGATGACACCTATTAGTAACAATGATTTCACAGGGCAAGTAAAATACATGGTTTTATTTTCAACTGTGCTCCTTCCCATTCACTCACATTTCAAGAAGTTAATCAGCTTTGCTCTTCTTTTCACCTAGTTTTATAAAGTTTACTAGCCAACTCACTCAAATTTTCATTTAAGTATTCTGTCCAAAAATAAAAACCCCAACCCAATATACTTTGCTTCAATACCAAGCATGTTAAAGTAGCTTATGTTGTTTGATGTTTCCTGACAAAATATTTTATTAGATAAGTTTATGTATATCTCAATATCTTCAAATAATCTCAGAGCAAATAAATTTTTAAAAATGCGATTGATTTATAGGCAATCCTAATTTTTATTCAGTTATTATTGTTTTGTGTTGGATAATTCTTGATGATCCTCTGGAAAACTCAACAAGTTGTTTCTCTTTAATATCTTTATGATGATGTTGACTACATAAAAATAATGGTTTCTTAGTCCTTGGAAGCTGATACTTGTCAAAAACAGGAAGGAATAAATTCTGTTCTGCTTTGTTTTATTTCAGAGTGGAAACTAACTCATCCAAGGTTCTTGATGTACGACGGAAAAGAGAGAAATGCATTTTTCCCTTAGCAAAGAATATAAAGACCAGTGAAAAAAACCCAATTATTTTCTTGGAACTTCTCCCTGAGAAATCTTATCTTTCAAATATTAAATTAGATTTTTATAAGCAACGTCCATTGCAAGAACCACCATGTAGGATAAAAAAACCTCTATTTTTTTAATATTTGATTCTCTCTTCCTTTTCTCAAAGGTCAGTCTTTTCATATGCAGACAAGCTGCTTGTCATGAATCAGGCATCAATCTGCAGGAAAGACGTGGTACATGCATTGATTTTGGATAGCATGGACAATTTGAACTTATGTCACTGAGGTTCATGGTGTAAATATATTTTTTAAAATTTAAGTGCACAGGATAATTAAATATAGTTATCAAAAGAAAAAAAAAAGTTTAGATTATTTGTAAATTCTTTCTAGGGTTTTCTTTTTTTCTGCTTGAGACCATAACACCTTAACATGAAATAAAGAATTTCAAAATAATGTACATCTCTGGGACAAGCAATGTTTATTCTGAGTAAATGTTCTGTTTGGATTAATATGTTTTCCTTGAAAACATATAATTATGCCATATTTATAGTCATATCTGGACAAAAGTCACCCTTTGAATGCAAAAATATGCCCTATTAGTGCACCTCCCTCTTTAATTTGAAGAAACTTCAACTCAAAATTTTGAGGACTGAGAAAAAAATCCCTTGCTTAGAGTTACACCCTTTTTAGTTCCCATGACAAAATTTTCTACCTGTCTTTTCAGCAAATTCAGTGATCTTGTACTGAGTTTTTAGTCAGTGAAGGCTTTGCCTGGGAAGTGGCAGTGATCTGTTGAAAATGTTCATCACTCAAAAGAGGTCCCTTCCTGACTAGAGCTGTTTTTCTGACATCAAGTTTTTGTACTACCATCAGCTTTCTCATTGGAAGAAGAAGCAGCATTCTGAATACTTTTGTGATTGTATTACTAACAGGTTGGGATAATATCATAATGGGATTTTTCCAAGGATGAGAGGTTTATATGTTTTTGAGCATTAACAACAACAGCAAAATATAACCTCCATGGATGTACTTTTAAAATACCATAATGTAAAATATTTATTCTGCTCTCAGAACAGACTTCATCACTGGTAAAACTGCTTAGCTTAGCTTTGTTTTGTGGGAAATAACAGTGAAACTTTGTGACCATATCAGGTTCTGTCAGCAGCTCATACCAGATATGCTTCCTACTTCTGCCTGGCAGATGGGAAACCAATGATTCCAAGTTTATTCTGTGATGTTTCTCATCTTTCTGAGGTAAAATATCGGTAGATTTCAGTCTTTTTTTTGTTTTGTTTTCTTTTCTTTTCTTTTTTTTTTCTTTTTCCATGTGTTTGGACTTAATTTTTATGAAATACATATATTATCAGGATGTATGGATTAATCAATATTTCTTTTCTTAGCCAGGTAGATAATTTATTTTGTTAAACTTGTGTTATATTCAACTATGGGATAAACAGAACCGAACATGAAAATCACTTGCATCTGTGTCTCTGAAATATGCTATCTGTATGTTAATTTACATTCGAATTAGAGGATTGAAATGCAATTAAACTACTCACTCTGCTGCTAAATGGATTGTTAAACTGGTCTATAATTTTTAGTTTCCAAAGGCCCTTGGTTGCCTCTCAGAGAATTGTTTACAAATGTTCCAGGAGTTCACTGGAAGTGCAGTGACAGTACATCTGTAATTGCCTCCCTTGTTATGCATGTGTGTGCTTGCTAGTCCCTGGGTCAAAGGCTTCAGTGTCCCACTTTTCCAGCCAAGCACAAACAAGTGGAATAACCAGGACATATGTGGTTACCAGGCAAAAGCAGCCACTGATTAGTGCCACCCAGCATTTGGCAGGAAGGAAGTTAAAGACAAAAAATTTATCCTTGTTGCATCATCCACATTTGCCATTTGTTGCATTATTTGTACCAAAATCGTCTGTTTAGGAGCAAGAGAGATGTTTTCATAATGGAATCAGAGCAATGGGTAGTTTGTTTGTTCTAGAAGTTCAAGTAAGCCATTTTAAAAACTTTCTGTAGCTCAATTTTGCTTCACTGAAATCAAGCCTGACACCCTAACTGAGCAGAATACTTTTTTTTCCAACATGCAAAAGGTTTACTTCTGGAGAGGAGTGAGGGGGTTGTGGTTCATAGGGTAGATGTTGTGCTTTATCTGACATTTGATGAACTTGCAGATTCCTCTAAAGCCACAAGTAGAACGTCTTTAAGAGAAACTAAGGTTTTCTTCTAACAGCAGCCTGTGTCTAAAGTGAGAAATACTTTGAAAATTGCCATGTTTTGGAGGTTGATGTCTGTTTGGAAATCAATGACTTTTCCTCATTTTGTGTGCCAGCCTAGGCTCTGCCTGCTTTCCCCATGTCTAAGAAGAGTGTAGTTTTCTAGTTTATATCAAAACTCAGTGCCTGCATAAGGCCCTGCATTTCTTGGGGTACATTTGTAAGTGCTTTTACTGATGGAATATGGAGTAGAATATCTGCAGATTTAATTTGGCAGCAATGGAGATTGCTTACTGAAGAATTTCCAAACATTCCTGACTTTAAATAGTTTTTGGTTTGTAAAGACAAGCAGAGCACCAACATTGAAAGAGAAAGTTTTTTAGTTAAAGATAGATTTGTGACAAAGAGAACCATATGCAGATGGTTTGCACTTGCCAAGAAGGGTGTTCATTAGAAAATTCATTAAATTTGTTACTGATAATAAAAAGTCAAAGGGGCTGAATTTGTATTTTCTGTACACTGACACAGGTCCTTGGAACTCAGGGGAGATATGCTCATCTTCAGGGGATCCATCTCATTCAGAGAGTTATTGCATTACTGGAAAGGTGGAGTCCCACAAGACTTCACAAGGTGATATTTCATTTTCATCTCAAGATTATTGTAGTAGGTCATCAGCTTTTACTGTATGATAAAGCTTCTGGAGGGATGTTACTTTCCTTGCACGGAGCCTAAAGCAAACAAAGCCTGCTTTTTCAAAAGTGGATATCCATTTTAACAGGAAAATGGAATCAACTCTAATAAAACTAGGAGAGGAGGTGAAAACCTATTACTTGCAGGCTGAGGATTGAAAACTACTGGGACTGTTCTAGCTGCTTTGATTTTTACAGGAAGTCTGATTGGGTTTTGGGTTTGTTTTGTTGTTATTATTTTTATTTTTGTTTTTCCCCTCAATGTGGAAAAAAAATACCAACTGGAAAACTTTCTGTTTTCTGTAAGAAGCACACCATAAAGTATCCTTTGTGGTTCAAATGTGATTTATGATTTTATGTTGAATATTTAGCAGAGTGTTTTTTTCCCCTATTCTAAATAATATGGAACATATTGAAGCATGTTTTTTAATAGAATTTGATTCTCCTGTAAATTCAGTTTCTGATTCTTCCACAAGCTTCCCGTGTGACTTCCTCAGCCACAGTTTTTCACCTTGTAACACTGAATTAATTTGTTCCATATTTTAGAGGTCTTCTGAGAATAAATCTACATTTTCATGTAAAGTGGCAAGATATTAAGTGATGACTATCCCTTTTTAGAGAAAAAAATCTATAAATAAGAAACCCCTGGAATACTGTAGCATTTTAGAACAATCCATTTTTGCATACAACAATTTATTTTTTGTTACAGTCTAAAAGATCACTGATTTTTATTAGGAAAGAAAAGCTACAATTACCAGGTTCTGCAATGATTCTTGTGATCCAGTCTAATTTCCAGCAATGTTAACAGAACCTTCTCATTGCTATTGGAAGCCATAACTGGGTTCCCTTATTCTGCAAAGCACTTTGCCATCTAAACAAGGAATTACTACTTTAGCAACAGCCACTTTTTTCCTGGAAGACTGAAAAATGTTGCACCAGAGTCAGATGTCCTGGGTCATTCCCTAGCTCCATATTCATGTATGACATTAAATATATACATCTGTTACAAAAAAAAAAAAAAAAAAAAATCTTGTATCCTTTATAATTATCTAAAAGCAAAATGGAAATCTCCTAGAATAATAGTCAAGTTGTGTGGTTGGATATGAGCAAAATTTTGTTTATAAATACAGAAATGTATTATGCAATATCTCAGGATTTTGATGAGGCACGTTGAAAATGCATTCTGTTGTTAATCCAAATCAATCAATTTCTGATGGAGTTAATGGAAATGTTTTCCATTATTTTACTTCAAGTTTTTTCAGGTTAATAACATTTAAATTGGGAAGAATAAAAATATTAAATTATTTCTAAAGCCCCTCATAAAATAAGAGGTTATACATATGCAAAAAAATTTATATTTTTTTTAAAAAATAGACTAGCAGAGATAATGTTGGCTTAAAGGTGTTAATGCTGCATTTCACACTTTGTAGGTGTGTTTTCTTGTCCCATAAATAGATAATGCATCATACAATATTTTTTGCAGCACTTTCATGTAAAAAACCTAATTTTAAGCAAGCAGAAAAGAGAAATCAAGAAAAGGAATTAACTACAACACTGAGAACTTCTTGAGATATTTCAAGTATGAATTTAATTGTGGACATATTACAATTCTGGAGAAACTATTTTGGCTTCTCCACCTAAAACCAAAAACTAAATCTAAGTTTCTAAGGCAAAACCTGCAGATGAATTTCTACTCATATATTCATCAAGCTTAATCAATTCAGAGACAGGCATCAGAAGAAATGGGACAGGTCATTCTGAAAGACAATTATTCATCAGTCTATGTGTGTGTCTGCCTATGCTTAGAACAGCACAAATGTCTATTTCAAATAATTTAGGAGGTATGTAACTTAAACTTGCTATTAAATATTCTCAACTGCATATGCAATATTTGCAGTTGTGGCTCTTAGTATAACCTAGAGATTTCTGCTTTTAAAAATTAATCGTGTGTGCTGGTAGCTCCAATATAATGTATGTTTTTTCTCTTCTATTTAAAGAAGGAAATAATATCCTTTCACATCCTCCAAGGCATCTTTCCAGTAGTCTCAAGGCTTAAATGCTAGTGGCAAAGGATGGGACACAATGTGAATATTAATGTCCTGGCTGAGCTGACAAATGTGCTCTCTTTGGGCCAGGGCCAGACATGAGCATTCAAAGTATGGAACTAGTCCAGGAGGCTGAGATTTTCAGAGAATCTGGGGAAAAGCCTGCCAAAAGTGTTCAGCAGCTTCCCCATAAAGAGATTGCTCTAGAAATCTGCAATGTGTGGGTGAAAAAAAAAAAAAAAAATAAAAAAAGAGTTGTGACAGGACTGGAATGAGTTGAAACTGTTCAGGATGGTGAAGGAGGACAAGGTTTCCAGTGCATCAGGACATGGACAGAGTGGGAATGGCAGGTGAACTAAAGCACAAGAAGGTAAACTTTGCCATGGTTGGTTGCAGTGAAATGTTTGAAAACAGCCACACATTTCACCAAGTTCTAGATTTCACCCATGTCACAAAGATCAGGAAGATTAATTTAACTTTTTAAATAATATCAGTTTATTTTCCTGTATAGCCAAGTTTACTCCAGTGGTGTGCTGACCTCAAGAGGAATTTGGTAGTGAAATCAGCAATGCCATCACTGGGAATGGCAGAATCAAGGTCAGGGGGCTTGTAAAGGGATCTGTCAAAAGACATCTGTCTCCTGTATCCTTTTAGACATCCATGTGCATAGAAGCCCTTCTTAAAACATCCTTTGTACAAAATTCCCAAATTATGGCATAATCTGGAGGCAGAGATGGCTCATTGAACCCTCTAATGAGTACAAATTGGGAAGGATGTCCCCAGAGGGAGATGCAGATGATTCAGGACAGATTACTCCAAAGAAAAGGTGCTCTTGGAACAGAAAAGTAATTTAGAAATTTTGTCGAAAATCACACAAACCTTTTAGCAACAGAGAAAACCTGATGCCTCTATCAAGCTTGTGTTGGAATTTTTGGAATTCCATCTCTCTACGCTCTCCTTCAGTGTTTCCAGTCGTCATTACTACTGATTATTTCTGTCTGCTTATACTCACACACTGGGAAGACCAACTCGCTAGATAAAAGGTAAAATACCTTTTACCATCAGGGTAAATGTTTGTGAATCTATCTTTTAGCCAGATCATAGAGGTACTCTGATTTACAGGAAAGGTGCCTGGCCTTTGGGAACGTTTCATGGGAACTGCTACTTGCAGTCTCAAAGCAGGGGAACATATGCTGATATTAGGAGAGGGAAAAAAAAAGCAAGTAGAAATTCAGCTCTTTTCTGAAACCTTATATGAGCATTTCTTTCTTCCCCAACTCAAAGTTCACCTTAGATTCACTAATTTTTAGATGAATTTTTAGACTTCCTGCAGAAGTCTACATGTAATTTGTTGGCCAGCTCTTTGTAGCAGTAAATGGATTGGTCTTGCTCTGACAAAATTTCTGAGAGCAGAGGATTGGAAATCCTCTGCTCTCAGAAATTCCCTTCCTTCTTATTTTTGCAATGCAGGTAGTCTACAACTTTCCTCCATGCTTTATTCTAAAATTCACAAATTATAGCTGTAAAGAAAATGCTTTGTTATAATTTTGCATAATTTCTTTCACAGTTTCATGATAAATGCCCTTCTCATGTCTCAGGGAACTCAGAAGCCAAGCTCCACAGTGACTGCAGTAGATGTTTTGAAGGAATATTCAATGAGCATGTATCCTAGGATAAAACACTGAAATCATCCCTAGTTGTGTGTTTGTTCCTTCACCTTTCTTCCAGATGTTGAGATTAGCATCAGATCACCAAAATGCATCAACAGGAGGTACAGGTGTCATAGCTAAAGGCAGGTCTTCATCTGTTAAAAGCAAATTTTTAGGCCTGACTCTTCTGGTAAAAGACCTACTTTTATATACAGTCCAAATTAGAAAATTTGGTATCCAGTTTCCAAGCTGGCTTTCCACTTACAGGATCCGTATTCAGAATTTGCCTTATCCCAGCCCCCTAAACAGGTGAAACATAAAGGGAAAAGTCCAACCAGCCGGTGAAAGGTGCATACTGTGGGATGTAGGAGCATCTAGGGAGGCTGATGACAAACTGAGCAATTGGGAAAAAGGAAAGACCCTTGCAACAGCACAGTATTAAGAAAAATATAAATATTTAATAGTGAGGAGAAGAGATAAATTGCTAATCAAAATAAAATTTCACAACTCAATCAAACCTGGGTTTTGTTAACTGTTGTTTTGATTCAGTCTCATTAGAATGAGGGAGCTTCCAAAGGTTTCTTTCTATGTCTTCATTAAATTCCCACCCCCAAAAAGGCCCAAACCAAAAAAAAAAAAAAACAAAAAAAACAAAAAACAAAAAAAAAAAAAAAAAAACAAAACAAAAAAAAAAACAAACAGAAAAAAAAATAAACCAAAATATAAAACCAACCAAAACAGCAGCCAAAAAAATCCCCATGACATTTTTCTGATAAGACCACTATTATTCTGACATAATATTTTCGAAATAAGGTTAAGCATTAGGAAAATACTTTGTTGTCTCCTTGTTATTGATATAACTGTCTAATGATTAGAAAGTTGCCAAATCACTTCATTTCTCACTGCTTTTTAATACCCCTAAAGATAAGAAAGAGCAGAAATATTATGCACTGCTGCATATAACATCACAGAAAAATCCTTGAGGTTTCAACAACTGCTTCAAAATGACAACCATTAAAGGAAAAGATCTCATAATTTTTGAGATTACTGGTGCATGAATGTAGATAATTGCTATTCTGATTTGATGTCTGTCTAGTTATCCTGTGATTTTTTAATGAGAAGGTTACCAACTCCTGGCTTGGGTTAGCCAGTAAAGAGTAATGGTAACCTGAGGTGGAAATGAAAGTGATGCTAACAGTATGTAATAAAAAGCAGCAGTTGGTGAACCAAGGGGAAACAACAAAAATGACCAGAGTAGGTGGTTATTAGGTGGACTGGCTAGCAGTAAATTTTACAAAATACAAATATGCTTTCAAACAGTAGCTTTTAATGTGACTAAAACATGTATAAAAATGGTTTGAAGAGACACTGATATTGATCCATGCTGATCTTTATCAACATGACAGGGTAGCATTTCATTCAGTGGATCTTGCATTACAGCCCACTCAGAGCATTCAATGATCTGCACTATCTTACACTTTCGATTTCCATAGCAGTACTAGAAATCTTTTAACAGGGCAAGCTGGAAGAGAGAACTTCTGCTGTGATCCCTTTTCTGTTGTATCATTAAAGTTAGAACTTTCCCCTCAGCATTTAGCAATGACAAACGTTCCAACCTTGGGAGAAGGGTTTCAGAATGATAAGTGGCATGGCTCCTTCCTGTAGGGGGATAGAATATAGGAAAATAAAGATAGTGTAGAAAGTAACCTTACCCTTGAAGAGTTGCAGTTGGGCCAGTTATCAAAGACTAGGAGCAGGCCTGACTTTAACAGGCCACTGCTGTAACCAAGGAGAAGAAGAGTGCTATAAGAGTGGGATGGCTGCTTGAAAAGGGAACTGGAGTTGGTTGGCTGCTTTGTGAGAAGAAAGAATGAGTGCTCTGAGGAGCTGCCCACGAGAAACACCAAGAAGGTGTGAAGCTTTTGTGATAAGGAGACAACAGTGTAGAACCCCTGCAATAAGATGACAACCCCTTCCATGAGAAGTTCCTGCTGTATTGCTAGAGGGGCAATTATTTAAGTCTGAGCCTTAAGGATGTGTTCTTTTACTCATTTGGGAGCACCGTTCTCAGCAAAGATTCAGTCTCCATGCCTTGCTCTTCTGCATGCAAAGTTTTAAAATAATGTCACTCTTGTAAGATTTTAAAGGAACTCTTAAGGGATGTTGTTTTATAGACATTCTGTTCTTTGCAAGGCAATTTAAAGGTCTAAATCAAATGTCACATCCTAAACTGTGTACTTGGTAACTGACATCGTTATATTTTGTCAGAAGTGTCTTCAAATATTAATCACACTTTTTGCTGAAGGCTTAAGTTAAGCACTTGCTATATGAGTCAGGGAAAACACCTTGACCAGTGCAACTCATCTTCAAAACAAGTAACTGCCAAACTTGTAGATAATCTAAAGTATGTGTGTGCATTTCCCCCCTTTAACTTCAGTCATTATTCATTACAGCAGGGAACCTGGCTCTGGGAGTTTTAAATGGAATAGCAGGCTCTCTGTGCTCTGATACAATTTTATGTATAAAATGTGCAAAAGGTCCCTGTCTCCCATGACCTACTTCTGGGAGCAATTCTAACCTCAGCTGTGCCTAAGTTAGGATAGCATCTCGAATTTGATGTTCCTATTCCTAGGCAGTGTCCCAGTAACCAGCAATAAAGTGACAAAAGGATGGAGTCTTAACTCTCCACTATCTGGCAATTAGGATGAAAATAATGAGCTGTGATGGGGCTCATTGTGAGACAGTAGTGAAAGAGATGGATATCCATTAGCTGACATTATTTTCAGCCCATGCCTCTTCATATAAATAGTAATTAAATATGTATTGAATACTGTTACAAAAATAATTTCTGTGTTAGCTTTTATGTATTTTTAATATAAAATTGCTCTATGTATTTTTAATATAAAAACGTATATACCTTCAGAAGATTCTATGGCAAATTACTTTCAGCTCTGCTTAGGTTCTTTACTTATATTTTACCAGGTTAAATGATTTTCAATGGATTTACCATTCCATGGTTAAATGACCTGAAGAGCATTCCATATAAAATGTTAAAACTGGGTTATTTTGCAAATGTAATTATGATAAATTCAAGAGAACAATGGCATACACAGATGTACATGTAGATGCTGAGGATACATGGAGGCATATATGAGTCTCATTCTCATTTATGCAAAGTTCAAAGGACAAATTTAAACTTCTTTAGCTGTATTTCAAGAATATGGATGTACAATTTTCTCAGGTGGATGAGATGCTTCATTGAGACTAATTAAAATAAAATTCACTTAGCAAATACACAGTGACACTTTTTTTAGTAATAATTGCATACAGGTGCTAAATGTTGGAAGATGTTCTTGCACTTTGTCTTGATAACAAAATATTTTAGATCTTAAACCAGTTTTTGCTTTCAAAAAGGATGTCAGCATGTAGCATAGACTATTGTAGGTTGTAAATGGTTTAGTATAATACTGACCTTGCTAATAATAGAAAATTTCACATTTGTACAATGATGCACAATTATGCACCACCTTTCCCCCCATGTACTTAATTTTAGGGAATAAATGGTTCCTTTCCTTTTGTTACAAGGCACGGCAGATTGTTGCTCCAGTTTTAGAATTGAAGGAGTATTAATAGATTTTAAACTGCCAGTTTCTTTTATCTGTGTATAGAATAATTTGACATTCCTAGGACTGTTTCAATAGCATAAATGAGTTGCAGTTGTGTGCTCAGTATCAGTAGATCAGCTTGATTAGGGTGGAGAAACTGTCAATAATTCTGATGAAAACTATCTAGGGAATATTAAATGTGTCAAGGTATATGAGGTATATGGGTTAAAATATAATTCTGAGTAAACATTTAAGGGATAAGAGAAAATAAAAAAGAAAAATATGTTAGTAGATTATTTTAGGTACTTTAAAAATATTTTGATACAGTTTGTGGCAGTCATTGGGAATACTATATTACACTTTATTAAAAATATATTATGAGGTAAGTGTCAAGAGGTAAATGGCTACTTCCACAGAGAGAGTTCTAAAAGAAACCCCCTCTTGTTAGCAGAATGAGTCAGTTTTAAATAAGAAAATTAGCCTCCCAGAGTACATGTAGATGTCCTGAAAAGTGCTCTGCAACTGTAATCATTGAAGGCAATGAGCTAATAATCTATTAATTCCTTTTGCAAATTCAACATAATATTAAAAAAAAACACCAACATCAATATAAATATTTAACACCAAAATAATTGCAAACTGCCTCTAGGATAAGATGAATGGGACCTGATTCCTCCATACATTCATCACGAAGTTAATCTTACCAACCCTTACATACATTTAATTCCAAGTACATGAGTAGACCCAGTTAAGTCACCTGGATTAGTCACATGTGTAGAATTAGGAAGATCCAAAAGCTCTAAAATGGAGATAAAATTTAATGTTCCCTCTTGTAAATTTAGGGAAGCATTTTATTAAGGGAATGCTCTTTTCTAGCAGTTGAAAATTGGTCTCTCCCTTCTCTATAGTTTAGAGGGTTTGTATCTCTTTAATGTGTTTTAAAACAACAGCTACCTCCACTAGTTTGTGAAGAAAACATTGCTTTTCAATTTCTCCTTCAACCACCAAACCTTCTGGATAATTAGAGCTCAGTAAGGAGTAATCAATTTACTTTGTGTACGTGCAATATATATGAAGTAAAATATGATTTGGATTTAAATCGATGAAAGATGCCTATCCTCACTATCCTTCTTAAGTCTTGACCCATTAAATACCTAATTCAGCTGAATTTTATATGGAGTGTAGAGTCCATAGAATGCCTGCAAATGCTTACCCAAGACTCTACACTCCTTAGTATCTTAGTTAAGCTGCTTTGAAAAGTGTTTTGGGAAAAAGTGTAGCAGAACTGATGGCATTGAACAGCTTTCTTTCACCATTCTCCTCAAATTTTGCCTGTAAAAATCAAACCACATCCTGCTGCCCACAAAATTATATTTTAAAGCTCATTTTATTCCTTCAGTCAAAGCAAATGTCCCTTGCAGTCTGCAAAGTCCATAATCACACATCATTTCTCTCATAGGTGCTAGGAAGCTTGTTCCAGATCTCAAAGAATGCTAGAATAATCCAAGTTTGCTAAACATGCCAAGGCCATTTCAGGAAAAGTCTTGATCATCTTCAAAACCAGTTTTCCTTGCTTGAAAACTGTAAATTTGGAAGTGGAAAAATTTCCATCTTCAATCTGTTGAAATGGTATCTTTTTAAGAAAAAGCAAAGGGAGGCATCCATCAAGTGATGGCTGACCTCTATCTGCTAATCACAGTGTGGAGATTTAGTTTCTAGCCCTCCCTCATCTCTTCTGCCAAATGCCCCTAAACCCTGGGGGTTTTTTAGGAGAGGTTTCTCAACTTTTAGCTTTAAAATTCAGCTAGAATCTGGAAAAAAATTCAACTGATGTGTTGAAGTGAAAACCAATTTTTTTAGAGAAAAACCCAACTTCAAGAACTCATCAGTGTCAGTGAAAATTTGCCACTGTCAAAGCCTTTGCATTATTAATGCCTCTTTCTCATGAACACAGTGCTGCTGGGGTTTGTTTGTGCTGAGCAATGGCCAACAGAGGTTGCTGGCTGAAAGGACCTCCCTGTCCTCCAGAGGCCTGTGGCTCCCAAACCTGTGGATGTGCTGTGCCAGCAAAGCAGCCTCTGAGCTCTCTAAAAACATAAATCTGGGTAACACAGCCTCTCCTGAAAGAGCTGCCTGTAAAATCTCTTTTGGAGTGCTGAAACACGTGCTGCGCTCAGACCTGCCAGCTCCACTGGTATGAGCAGCAAGCTATGGCTTTGGGGTTCAAACAACAAATTTGAGAGCTAATCTACTGCCCTGCCACTTCTGGCAAAGAGCTGTTGCCTCTGGGGGAGTCTGGCGAACCAGGCTGGAGAGATTTGGGAGTACTGGACAAACGGATGTTGTGTGCAGTAGGCTTGACACCAGAGGAGTTGGAGCTGCTGCTGTTGGTTCTGCCAGCTCTGGCAGAGCTGTGGACGGTACTTTTCCAGCATGGGCTGTACATTTTCAGCACACTTATGTTCCAGCTTTTCAGGAGAATGTCTGTCATCTGCAGAACAGATGCCCAGGGATATTTGTGTGAGTAGGGGGAGGTTAGCAGTGCTCATATTTAGAGGGATTTGCCACACCAGAGCCAGTGAGCAGAGTCTCTGAGCTGCATGGCTGTTCAATTACTGGGCATGAAGAGACTTCAGCAACAGATTGGAAGTTAAAAGAGTGGAGCAGATTGTTTGCAAAGAGTTTCAAAGTCACCAAGATTTGAAAACAATATGTTTTCTAGCCTTATTATGAAAGAACCAGGATAATTAGTGTAAGTTTTATTTTAAATAATAAAATGGAAAGGTTAGTAGGAAATTTAGGACTATATAAAAAGTAGGTAAATGGCTCAATTTTTAGAAAAATTTGACTATATCTGACTTTCTTTCCCTGCACGCTGCTTCTTTTAATTTATTATAAAAACTTCTTGGGGTAGCTCAGATGTAAACCATGTTGCTGATCACTTCAAATGGACCCAGACAAATTGAGAATGTGGATGTGTTTTAATGGAAGTGTGAGGTAGAGCCTAATCAAACCCCTCTGTACTATGTACCACTCAACTGCTGTTGTAGTGTTATGGCAGGGATGTTATGATACTGTCACAAAACTCAAAATTGAGTTTTCAATAGAACTGGATGGATTCTTAAATGCTTCATACTACAGTGTTCATAGATCCATCAAATCTTGAAAAACTTATCAGGTTAGTACGTTACAGGCAAGTACCCAGTACAGGTCATATACCTCAGGCATTGTATATAAGTCCAAAAGTCTATTCAGTAGCTGCAGCCTGGAATAGAATTTGGGATCTGTTGTCCAATTGTTAATGATAGAGGAGCATGTAGCTCCTTTCAGGTCATGTAGCTCATATTTGAACAAAGTACTCAGATTTACTGAACGTCCTTTGGTGTTGATAGTTCAATTATAAGGTAAAAAAGCACTGATAGTCTCCTCACTAGATGGAAGATAATGCCACAAGTGTCTTCTACCCAACAAAGAGTGTATGACAGTAATAAATATTGAAAGCAGATAAAAATACTTCTTCTAACTCTGGATGTCAAGAGGCATTAAAATTTCAGTGATGTGTTTTGTCAACATACTTCTACCTGCAGTCCTAGCATGCTTAGAAAAGAATTATCACCATCTGGAGTGTTACAGAAGTATGAAGCTGTTATCTGTTGTTTTCACCAAAACTTCAAATGAAACGGTGGCAGCAGGATCCATTTAATCAAAT